>NC_052337.1:43803640-44153640 GCF_016432855.1 Salvelinus namaycush
GTTTTGCACATCTGGATTTGGGGATTTTCTCCCATTCTTCCTAGCAAATTCTTCCTCCCATTCTTCCTCCCATTCTTTCAAGCTCTGTTAAATTAGATGGGGAGCGGTGGTGAACCGCAATCTTCAAGTCTTTCCACAGATTTTCAATGGAATTCAAGTCTGGGCCACTCAATGACTTTCACATTCTTGTTCTGAAGCCATTCCAGCGTTGCTTTGGCTGTATGCTTGGGGTCATTGTCCTGTTGAAATTTAAATTTTTGCCCAAGTCTACGGTCTTTTGCACTCCGAAACAAGCTCTCGTCGAGGATTTGCCTGTATTTGGCTCCATTCATTGTTCCCTCTGTCCCCGACCAACCCAATACATTGACGCTCTAACTGCTTTAGCGACTATTGACAAAAGTATCTTCTTTGCGGTGGGCTTTTTGTTAAGAGCTCTGGCACTCGGTCTGAAAGTTAACATGCATCGGATATCAGCGAGAAATAATAATACATAAAACAAAGGTTAAATTGACACACACCTCGTTAGGGTTAGTGTCCCCACACACCATGTCGCCATGGTTACAGCGCTTGTTTGCGGAATACAAGAGGCGACAACCTGTGCTAATTAGCTATCTAGCATACTCCAAACACGTGTGTGTACACCTAACCCCAGAGAGGAAGAGAGAGGCCCGACTCTGCGGAAAATCTGTCTCCTTCCAGCAAGTGGCATTTTTTCGTTTTGCCCACCAAGCAACGACTTTTTTTTATGGAGGTCAATGAGAGTATCTCGAATTTGGTCAACAACAAAAAAATATGGCTTATTTGCTACGTGAGGTTTATTTGATTTAATATAATTTTCGTAATGCTTAAGTTGTTACAACTGTATTGATATTAGTAGGACATGTGACATCCCGGCAACATTGAGAAAAACACTTTATTTATGAGTTGTCTGGAGATGGCTATGCATATTCATGACATCAGGCTAGTAGCATAGCATTTGTCAACAACCTTTATCAAATATTTAAAAAAAGATTGTAATAATGAGATGTATCCACCAATCCAAAGAAAGGATTTGCGGGTGCTAGATAGCATGCCGTTCCGCTTTGTGGACAATGACTCCCATTGTTAGAGTGGAGAGACATGTTATGTGTCTTGTCAGTATATTCATAATCTTTGGTAACTCAGGAAGTGTAGCGGAAGTGTAGTTTCGTCGGATGGAGGCACCCGTAGCTGTATGGATCTGTGCAAAACTGCTACAGTAAGTATCTTTTTTATTTGAAGGATTCTTTCTCGCTGATGAATGTTTCGGAAGCAATGATTATTGACGTTTCTAAATGTTAAAACACAGCGTTGGGATTGTGGTTCACATGAAGTAGACATGGGCAAAGCTAATGGCTAGAGTTTGTGTCACGAATCCCGCTTCCTGAGTCTGTTTTTGCCTGTGTTCTGTCCTGGAGTGTTTTTTCCGGTGTCCTGGAACGCACCCTGTCTGGTTGCCGGGCGACGTAGCTGGTTGGGAGATCTCTGATTTACCGCACCTGTTTCCAATCCGCTATCTGCACACCTGGTCCTGATCATCACCCCTCCACTTCATAAGCACTGACCTGACATCCATTCCCTGCCGGATCGTTAGCCATGAACAGTATGTTGTGCCAGTGTATCAGCCTCCAGTTTGATAGAGTTTGTTTTGTTGTTTTGTACGTCTTGCTTGCCTTGAACTCACCTCCGTTTTTTCTGTCTACAGTCATTCACCCGGAACACTCATCTCATCCCTACCTGGTCGTCGGTGACTTCAGTTACTTCATTGGATCTGCCTATTCAATCCCATCAACTCACCTCCGCTGCCCGCTCCGCCACTTGGATTTTTCTATCACTACATTCAAACTTGTAAATAAATACTCACCTTCGTCTTACTCTCCTTGTCCTGGTCTGCTTCTGGGTTCAATTGTAGAAGAATCGTGACAGTTTGAGAGTTATCCCCGAACATGTCTAGCTAGAAAGCCCAGCCTGCGTTTATAGCCTTTGTTTCATGTGTGAATGTTAGATCTGACATGTTTTTACATGGGTTGAATGTTATCCGAATTCACCACGTGTCATGTTATTTTACAATGTTTTGAAGGTCAAAAATAGACTTACGTTATAACTTGCCTCTGGCATTAATGGAAAAGCGAAACAATGGACTTGTTCTATATTTTGATAGCTTATGGAACGAAACATTCCAGGTTAAGGGTCTGCACGAAGGGCATTGCGTCGTGCCCAAGAACAGCCCTTGGCGGTCGCACAGTATATTCAAAGGGTTTTAAGACTAGACCACAGCCTGTCGTTTCCAATGGGAACAAATGAGTTATGGTAGGCAGAGCCAAGCACGAGCTAGCGAGACTTTATTTCCGCGTTGCATATTTCCGTTATTGAACGCCTCCTCTGTGAATTGCGCGTCTGCAATAACTTAATTCTCCTTTGCACTCCTTATAAACAACGCGATTTTTTAAAACCATTTTTACAAAGGGAAAAGTCTATAGAACGTAGTCCACACTGTTCATAACAGACTATAGTCTTAGGAACAGAAAACTGTATTGAGATCAAATGTTTGGTATATTGGCCATACAGTATTTTTGCATTGTAGCATTCAATGGCTATAGGTCATTCTTACATGTTCTATGTTTGAGCTGCTTTTGAACGCAAAAGTCAAATTGAAAACATTATTGGCATTGTTGAATTCGATTTTCATAACGGCAAGCGAGGACTGATTATGGTTTGGTTAGCTTAACTAGCAAGTCTGTTTGGTTACCACGGCAACTACTGTAGCTATCTAGTAAACTTGCTAGCTACTTCAGTGGATGTTTAACACATTTTTATAGCAACAAATGTGTTAAATTTATAGCCATGGTATAAAAGGGATAATCAATTCGGGGCTCTAAGCATTCTCTGAAAAATAATACAATTCCGTGGAAGGTCAGTTCCACTCCAATAGCGCGTCATGGAACAAACCTTCCACGTTGTTCATTATTTTCCATGGAACGCATAGCCCCTCGTTGATTATCCCTTACAAAATGTATAGTAATCGTGGTTATCAAATACACATTTTAAAAACACCAAAACAGATTTACCACGTGATCAAAGTTCCACAACACGTGGTACTTGAATAAAAAAACATGGAGGATGAAGTTGATTAAAGAGGCTGCTGTATTTTTGTGATCAGATTTACCCAAATATCACAGCTGTTAGTTTGGCTAGCTCATTGCCTGTCTTGGGAAGAATTTAAGGCAATATATTTTCTCTAGTGACAGGTTCTAGAATTCAGTGACGGTGTTTTGGGCGGCTCGAGGAGCAGCAGCAGCGATGGAGGAGTTCGGGACTATAAACTTCCCCATGTTAGCAGACGAAGAAGAAAGCTGCAGTGCCTCTGCTGTACCAAGTAACGGTAGATGTTACAGCACTTCACTGCAGGTATTGTGGGGCTAAATGCCAACACACTTTTACCAATTGATTCGTACTAGACGGGTAGCAACGGAGCTAACGTTACGTCAGTCATCCAGGAAATATAGCCTTAGCACGCTAGTTTAGGCACCCCCCTCTCCATTGTTGCTAGTTAGCCTGCTGCTAGTTATTCGACACCCTTGCCGAATAATCTCTGATAATAATAGCTGCAGTATGCTGTTAGCTAGTTAACAAGTCAATTTCATTACATAAAGTCAACAATAGAAACGAGTCTGAGTTAGTATTGAGTCCATCTGTAATGACTGCTCTTACAGTACTGTGTCTAGTTAGCTAGCTCTGTCGCTCTGGACCAGTGCAACTAACGTTAGCTAGCTAGCTTGCCCAATAAATCAGACTGTGTGATAGCTAACGTTACCTCTGTAGATTTCCACTCTGGGATTCGAAAGAGGCCACTAGCTAGCTCTAGCAGAGTCTGCTAGCTCAGCAGAACGACATATTGCCCGTTTTTGCCAGTTCTTAACTCAGCCAAGATAGCGCCACTGTAATTTAGATGCTTACCAATATTACACGGCGAATTGGTGCATAGAACACGAGCTAACGTTACACCATATAATTCTCAGATCTAATTTTATTGGTCACATACACATGTTTAGCAGATGTCAGTAGTACTTGCTGTATTGTTGTTTTAGCCAGTCAAGCAGTAACTAGCTACTTAGCTATCTCAGGTACCATGAATGATATAAGCACCCATAACTAGTATGTGTGTCATCTCTATTCCCTGAAGTATCCATACAGTATTGTCTTGACAGCTGTAGCTAGTGGGTGGCACATATTGTTGTTATTATTAGCGTGTTATGCAAAGCTACACAACCTGTGTTTTTACATGTCCGTTTGCACATCCATTGTACACACATCACCCTAACAGAGTTACTGCATTGCATCATCAGGAGGAGGAGATTTCAGCTGCAATGGAGGACAGGCAGTATTGGGAGCCCGGACCCACTTTTCATTCCGAACAGAGCTCGTTTTCATAAAGCATCTCTGACTAAGACTAAAATCATAATGAATAAGATTACAGGGAGGACCATGTCTCATATACGCACTCCTACTCTGAGACACTTTTTGGATACAGGCCCTGATGATTGTAGCTTTAATATTCTGCTGCAGGATGTAATGTAACATATTTTCTGATATCAGTCATAATAAGCTACTTTATTTTTCTCCTCTGTGACCATGGTGTTGTAGAGTTCATGGCATCTCTGTCCCAGAGCCAGCAGCAGAATATAATATAAAGATAATTGGATATCAGTCAATCACATTTATTTATAAAGCCATTTTTACATCAGCCGATGTCGCCAAGTGCTATGCAGAAACCCAGCCGAAAACCCCAAACAGCAAGCAATGCAGATGTAGAAGCACGGTGGCTAGGAAAAACTCCCTAGAAAGGCAGGAACCTAGGAAGAAACCTAGAGAGGAACCAGGCTATGAGGGGTGGCCAGTCCTCTTCTGGCTGTGCCAGGTGGAGATTATAACAGTACATGGCCAAGATGTTCAAACGTTCATAAATGACCAGCGGGGTCAAATAATAATAATCACAGTGGTTGTAGAGGGTGCAACAGATCAGCACCTCGGGAGTAAATGTCAGTTAGCTTTTCATAGAGTTGAAAACAGCAGGTCAGGGACAGGTAGCACGTCCTGTGAACAGGTTAAGGTTCCATAGCCGCAGGCAGTACAGTTGAAACTGGAGCAGCAGCACGACCACGTGGACTAGGGACAGCAAGGAGTCATCAGGCCAGGTAGTCCTGAGGCATGGTCCCAGGGCTCAGATCCTCTGGTAGGGGAGGGAGAGAGAGAGAATTAGAGGGAGCATACTTAAATTCACACCGGATAAGACAGGAGAAATACTCCAGATATAACAGACTGATCCTAGCCCCCCCCCCGACACAAACTATTGCAGCATAAATACTGGAGGCTGAGACAGGAAGTGTCGGGAGACACTGTGGCCCCGTCCGACGATACCCCAAAACACAGCCAACCAGGCAGGATATAGCCCCGCCCACTTTGCCAAAGCACAGCCCCCACACCACTTGAGGAATATCATCTGACCACCAAATTACTACCCTGAGACAAGGATGAGTATAGCCCACAAAGATCTCCCCCACGGCACGAATCCAAGGGAGGCGCCAACCCGGACAGGTAGATCACGTCAGTGACTCAGCACACGCCTCGGGACGGCATGGAAGAGCACCAGTACGCCAGTGACTCAGCCCCCGTATTAGGGTCAGAGGCAGAGAATCCGTAGTGTACATTTTTATTTATTTATCCTTTATTTTACCAGGTAAGTTGACTGAGAACACGTTCTCATTTGCAGCAACAACCTGGGGAATAGTTACAGGGGAGAGGAGGGGGATGAATGATCCAATTGTAAACTGGGGATTATTAGGTGACCGTGATGGTTTGAGGGCCAGATTGGGAATTTAGCCAGGACACCGGGGACACCCCTACTCTTACGATAAGTGCCATGGGATCTTAATGACCTCAGAGAGTCAGGACACCCGTTTAACGTCCCATCCGAAAGACTGCACCCTACACATGGCAGTGTCCCCAATCACTGCCCTGGGGCATTTGGGGATATTTTTTTAGACCAGAGGAAAGAGTGCCTCCTACTGGCCCTCCAACACCACTTCCAGCAGCATCTGGTCTCCCATCCAGGAACTGACCAGGACCAACCCTGCTTAGCTTCAGAAGCAAGCCAGCAGTGGTATGCAGGGTGGTATGCTGCTGGCATAGCGTGACCGTAGAGTGACCGTAGCGTACATGTAGGTATGTACGACAGGACCAAATCGGAGAGATAGGTAGGCGCAAGCCCATGTAATGCTTTGTAGATTAGCAGTAAAACCTTGAAATCAGCCCTAGCCTTAACGGGAAGCCAGTGTAGAGAGGCTAGCACTAGCTATTTTTTGGGTTCTAGTCAAGATATCAGATGTTAATGAACTCTTCTCCCCTCTGTGACCCCAGGGTGCAGCTGCATGTCCATGGCATCTCTGTGCCAGAGCCAGCAGCAGTGGGTTAAGGCCTCCATCAGTTGTTCATAACAAACTACTCTTTTTCCTCTCTGTGACCAGGGTGTTTTCGTTGAAGAGTGCATGGCGTCTGCATCAGAAGACAGCATGGCGTCCCTGTGCCAGAGCCAGCAGCAGTGTGTGAAGGCCTCCATCGTGTCCAGCTGGCAGCTGGTGGAGGCTCAGGACCAGCTGTGTGGGCTGGAGCTGCACGGCTCCGAGAGTGTTGAGCAGGAGCATGCCCGCGCCATTGCCAGCCAATCAGAGCTCTCTCAGACGGAACAAGAGTGGCGCCGGAAGGAGAACATGCTGGGAGGCAGCAGAAGCCCTGTGCTCAGTGCTGACAGCAGCCAGGATGTGTTTGACAAGGTAACTATGGAAACTTACACACACTCATTGAAACACAAGAGAAAAATACGAAGTTAAATGTCCCTGACAATAATAAAAAGGGATGCAAACTTGCCACTTCTCGGGGACATTCGCTGTTTTGATCTCAAAATAGGTAATCCGTGTGAATCGTGTCGATCCGGCTTGAGGGTCTGGGTGTTGAGGGCACCACATGTTTCTGGCTACAATCATACACTACCAAAAGTATGTGGAAATCTGCTTGTCGACCATCTCATTCCAAAATCATGGGCGTTAATATAGAGTTGGTTCCCTTTTTTCTGCTATAACAGTCTCCACTCTTCTGGGAAGGCTTTCCACTAGATGTTGGAACATTGATGTGGGGACCTGCTTCCATTCAGCCACGAGAATTAGTGAGGTCGGCACTAATGTTGAGCGATCATCACCCCTGTCCTCTGAACTCCACTGTCTCCCTGTCTCCCAATGCATTGATTACAATATCCTCCTTCTGACCTACAAAGCCCTTCAACACCCCACCCTTACATCTCAGACCTTCTCCCCTACCAACCCACACGCACACTCCATTCCACCACAGCAGGCCACCTTGTCATCCCCCAGTTGAAGTTACAGAGCTTAGGCGACAGGGCCTTGTCCAGGGTTGCTCCTAGGCTCTTTAACTCCCTCCAGCTATCTGTGACTGAGTCCATCACTATCTTTCAGTCCCTCCTAAAGCCCCACCTCTGACAAGGCCTACCCTTAAGCCCAAAAATACTAAATAGCAGTTTGGCTTAGAATACTGACACGACTGCGAATGCAAATCAAACAAAACAGTGGTAGCAAGTAGGCCTAGTAAACAAAAAATCAGATCGATGAAGGCATGACACGATCTATATTTAACTTCTCTGCGCTACGGATCCCTTTTACGGGATCATTTTCCTAAACAACCGCTGAATTGCAGGGCGCAAAATATTACTAAAAATATTTCTAATCATGCAATCACAAGTGAAATATACCAAAACACAGCGTAGCTTGTTGTTAATCCACCTATCGTGTCAGAATTTGAAAATATGCTTTACAGAGAAAGAAATCCAAACTTTTGTGAGTGTATCAATCAATGCTAGAACAGCTAGCCCCAAATTAGCATGGTCACGAAAGTCAGAAAAGCAATAAAATGAATCGCTTACCTTTGATAATCTTCGGATGTTTGCACTCACGAGACTCCCAGTTACACAATAAATGTTATTTTTGTTCGATAAATATTACTTTTATAACAAAAAAACGCCATTTGGGTTGCGCGTTATGTTCAGAAAACTACAGCCTCGTTCCGTTCGATGAAAATTCCAAAAAGTATCCGTAATGGTCGTAGAAACATGTCAAATGTTTTTTATAATCAATCCTCAGGTTGTTTTTAACAAACATAATCGCTAATATTTCAACCGGACCGTAACCTATTCAATTAGAGAGAGAAAGAAAATGGAGAGCTACCCTCTCGCGCGCAGGAACTATTCAGAGGACACCTGACTACTTTTGAAAAATCTCGCTCATTTTTCAAAATAAAAGCCTGAAACTATGTCTAAAGCCTCGTCACAGCCTGAGGAAGCCATTGGAAAGGGAATCTGGTTGATACCCCTTTAAATGGAAGAAAGACGGGCCAGGAAACACAGATAAAAATATATATATATATATCACTTCCGGGTTAGATTTTCTCAGGTTTTCGCCTGCAGAATCAGTTTTGTTATACTCACAGACAATATTTTGACAGTTTTGGAAACTTTGGAGTGTTTTCTATCCTAATCTGTCAATTATATGCATATTCTACGATCTGGACCTGAGAAATAGTCCGTTTACCTTGTGAACGTTAATTAAAAAAAAAAAAAAAACTGACCCCTAGCGTCAAGAGGTTTTAAGCTAGTTGCATTAACAGTAAACAAAAGGCAAATGGTGATCCAAATAATGCAGCCTTGCACAGCTGTCTTGCCAAACAAATAGGCCTATAGGCTCGCTTCAAACATGGAAAATCATGCCGCTCATGAGTACAGCAACACGTTGTGATATGGCACAATACACTTCTGTGGATCAAATTCGAGCGACTTAATCAACTAAGCAATGCCAGCCTACCACAAACACGTTTCCAGAGTATTGAGATTGTCCAAATATGTATTATCTACTTGTTATTCTCTGAAAATATGCAACAATTATTTTTGACCCTTTTGGACCCTCGCAGGTTTGCATCCCTGATAAAGCTACCTACCTGATTAGTACACATGTAATCTTTCTCCACGTACTGTGAGGGCGAGTCTCAATTGTATCTCCTTGATTTCTTGTGTGCTCTCTTGAAACCTTATCAAAACACATTGAAGGAGAAGGTTCTGAAGAGGATGTGAGGAATAGTTATGGACTCAGTGTTTCTCTTTTTCTTTTTCTTTTATAGAGTATTATTAATTCAAGAAGTAAAAACGTTGAATTGGAGGATCATGACCAGAGCAAAACCTTTGTTCAGAAGTATGAACAAGAACTTAGACATTTTGGTGAGTGAAATGTTTAATCTATAACTTGTCGTAGTTCAATATTGAGTTATGCAGATCCATGGTGGAGCCATCCATCCATGGAGCTGGTGTTGTCCCTCTAGTGGGGCTGGGGGAGAATGTGGTATTGGTCCGATGGTCTATTGTGATTGGTCAGGCATGTTGCGGAGGTGGGATGACAGCCAGCGGTTCCTGTCTGACCTGCCTCACCTCGTCTGTGAGGAGACTGCCAACTACCTGATCCTCTGGTGCTTCAGACTACAGGCTGAAGAGGTCAGAACAGTCACACACGCACACTGTCCTGTTCTGTGTACAATATTTGATACAATATATGTTATCTAACAGCCAATGTCACCCGTATGTTTCCTGTTCAGAGTTGACGCATAAAGTTTTTTGTTGTTTGTTTTATAATTAGCATTTATTTTCAGCATAAGATTTGTATAAATGCCTTGAAATTGTATGAGGTTTTATCAGTAAGGCCCACCAGAGGGTGCTGTTCCATATGTATTCGCAGTGAGTTAAGCAGGAGGCCCTGCCTCAAACGCCCCCATCATTGGAGTGGATCAGGGCTGGAGTTCCGGCTGTCCTCCATTCGTTCTGCCATCTTAATTGCTGCTGTCTTAGTAGGAATGTCTAGCGCCATAATCGAGGCGTTTTCACCCCACCTCGACAGCTACTCACTAATAATGGGGGGTGGGGGTGGGGGCAACATGTCAAGAAACTAGGTTAAACTCACTGTCTGCATACAGTCAGTTGTTCCTAATGTATAATAAGAACTCCCTTTTGTCCTCAAGCTCACACGCAGAGTATCTGGATAAGAACTTACATATTTTAATATCAACCACAGTGTTTCAGTTGGTCACTGGGGCATCTATTTGAGACTGCTTGATGTGCCTTTCACTCCACTACCCATAGTGCTATGGGCCTCGGTCAAAAGTAGTGCACTGTTTTAAGGGCATAGGGTGCCATTCGGTGTCACAGAGTCTGGCGAAAGGCCTCATCTCCCCCTACCCTCACCCCTTGCACTCAAGGGCATATCAACAGATTTTTCACCTAGTCGACTCGTGGATTTGAACCAGCGATCTTTCGGTTTCTGGCCTAACACTGTTAACAAGCTAGACTACCTGCCGCCCAATGTTAGAGGTTGTTGTAACAGTGAAAGGTTACATCCTGTCCACTTCCCCTGCCAGAAAGAGGCCTTGAAAAATATATATTTTTACAGTTCAGGTTTACAAACGTTTACTTTATAGTATAGCCTACAGAGACTGTATTTGTGTTATACAGATGAATTCACTTAAAAAAATAAAAAAAAATTAAAACATTGTTTTTATTCAACCACAGAAAGAGGCGTTGATGGAGCAGGTAGCTCACCAGGCTGTTGTTATGCAGTTTATCCTGGAGATGGCCAGCACCTCCCAGCAGGACCCCAGAGGCTGCTTCCGTCAGTTCTTCCACAAAGCCAAAGTAAGCCTCTATCTATCCTGGGCACTGTTTTAGATAGTGATGCAACTTAGGCATACAGGTGTTTTTTAACGATGCATCGTACAAAATAACGGCCAAAGAAGTCGCACCAGTTTCCCAAAAGACCACGCAGTACACTCGTTACGAAGTGGAACTTAACCGTGTCGTTACAGGAGCTTTTCTGTGCCGAAAAGTATTATAGAATATCTGCGTAAGAGTTTGCTGTAGCTCTTAAATGGCTATTCAAAGTCATCTTTAAAAAATAAAATTAAAAAGTTTTGAACAATACAATTTTCCCCATCAAGAGAAGAAATGTTCTGTAGCTTATTATGTATTTGTTTGTATTATATGTTTGCCTTGTGTTATGTATTCTGTGTTTTCTTGTGCTATTTTCTATGCAATGTTTATGTAAATTCAGCATTTCTTCAGTTTGTGTCAATTGTGAGCCAGAATGAATATAGACACGTTCGCTAAAGAAAATATCAATGTGACCTAAAAAATAGGATATGATGACAATGGTTTTGATAATTGCTCAACAAATCATTGTCGCCTAATGACAGGCAGGAATTGAGCTTCAAGTAGGCCTACAGATATTCCACAATTCAAATAATTAAACCTGAGGTAGCAAGTTAAGCTTTGTCAAATGCGTGAGCTTTTAGATAATAGTAGCATATAGGCATAATAGATACAAATATTGAAGCGGCTCAGATGTAGCCTAATGACTTAATACTAGGTAGGTATATCGATTGCGCGCACAGTACCAGTCATAAGTTTGGACACCTACTCATTCAAGGGTTTTTCTTTATTACTATAATCTACATTGTAAAATAATAGTGAAGACATTAAAACTATGAAAAAACACATGGAATCATGGAGTAACCCCCAAAAATTGTTAAACAAATCTAAATATTTTTTAGATTTTTCAAAGTAGCCACCCATTACATTAATGACAGCTTTGCACACTCTTGGCATTCTCTCAACCAGCTTCACCTGGAATGCTTTTCCAACAGTCTTGAAGGAGTTCCCACATATGCTAAGCATGTGTTGGCTGCTTTTCTTTCATTCTGCAGTTCAACTCAACCCAAACCATCTCAATTGGGTTGAGGTCAGGTGATTGTGGAGGCCAGGTCATCTGATGCAGCACTCCATCGCTCTCCTTCTTGGTCAAATAGCCCTTACACAGCCTGGAGGTGTGTTGGGTCATTGTCCTGTTGAAAAACAAATGATAGTCCCACTAAGCGCAAACCAGATGGGATGGTGTATCGCTGTGGTAGCCATGCTGGTTAAGTGTGCCTTGAATTCTAAATAAATCACTGACAGTGTCACCAGCAAAGCGCCATCACACCACCTCCTCCATGCTTCACGGTGGGAACCACACATGCGGGGATCATCCGTTCACCTACTCTGCGTCTCAAAGACATGGCGGTTAGACCAAAGGATAGATTTCCACCGGTCTAATGTCCATTGCTCATGTTTCTTGGCCCAAGCAAGTCTCTTCTTATTGGTGGCCTTTAGTAGTGGTTTCTTTGCAGCAATTTGACCATGAAGGCCTGATTCACACAGTCTCCTCTGAACAGTAGATGTGTCTGTCTGTTGAACTCTGTGAAGCATTTATTTGGGCTGCAATCTGAGGTGCAGTTAACTCTAATGAATGTATCCTCTGCAGCAGAGGTAACTCTGGCTCTTCCTCTCCTGTGTCGGTCCTCATGAGGGCCAGTTTCATCAAAGCGCTTAGTTTTTTGCTACTTCACTTGAAGAAACTTTCAAAGTTACGTTTTCTGGATTGACTGACCTTCGTGTGTTATTTCATAGTTTTGATGTCTTCACTATTGTTCTACAATGTAGAAATTAGTAAAAAAAAAAAAAAAAAAAACCTTGAATGAGTACATGTGTCCAAACTTTTGACTGGTACTGGTCACTGGTGGCCCACTTTTTGCAGGTCCTTTTTTGAGAAAAAAAATTGTGAATTTTTTGGAAGGGGGGAAGTCAGTCGGGGTCTCAACATACATACTGTTGGGAGTTAGAATAATAGAATACACAAGGTGCCATTTTGAAATCTGGATGTGCATCAGCAGTCACTCAATTAGCCCATGTCAGCATTTTCTTTTTTTCTTGGTTGGTAAATTAGTCTAGCTGCTAGGAATACACTTGTAGTAAGCATGGTCGAATTACCGACTGGCATGGGGCCCATTGATCATCAGTTATCATGTTAAAAACTGCAAACATTTGCCTCCACCCTATGGCAAAATGTGTAGAATTGCAGGAATTAGTTATAACATCTTCTCCGCCCCATGGCAAAAGGTGTAGAATTTCAGGAAATTAACTTTTAGAGCACAAGACTGTTCTCGTCGATGTCACAAGGGGGGCCGCTAAAATATTTTGCTTAGGAACACCTGCTCTTTCCATGACAGACTGACCAGGTGAAAGCTATGATTCCTTATTGATGTCTCCTGTTAAATCGACTTCAATCAGTGTAGATGAAGAGACGGTTTTGTGGAAACGGCTTGTAAATCAGCCTTGGTCTGTCTGCTGAGTCACTGTCAAGTCATTATACCACAAAGTAATTTTAAGAAAAATGATTTACCCACCGTCTAACCAGTTGTTATTAATAAGCTAGGTTAAGGAATTATTCAACTTTTTGTGTTGTAATTCAATGACCAAACTTGTTTTTCATGGTTTTTTGTTATTATGTAACTAACATGTTAAAAAAAAAAAAAAAAAAAAAACTTTTGCTGGAGGAAGGAAGGTGTACGGACAGTGATGTAATGTGGTCAGATGACCACTAGAGTGACAGGAGTCAAGACAAAGATTCCTACAACACAACAAGGCAATGATATACAGCTACATGATTTCATACCAACACACTATTGCATTCATGTGAAAACATTGTAAGCATTTCTGTATGATTTCCAGTCTGACATGTTGATATGATTGTAAGTTCCTTCTGTGAACAGTATGGTTTCATGCCAAAATATGTTGCATTTGTCATCTGTAAACATTTATCTACAACTGACACTCTTTTAATATATGCCATTTTAGAAGACATTTGTTGCATCTGTTATGATTCCAAGTTCCTCTTGTCAACAGAGGATGATCAAGTGGATATACTTTAATGCCGTTGTCATTTCTTTCTATGCAAGGCAGGACAAGAGGGGTACTTGGACGTATTCCATACTGAGCTAGAGGCCTTTAAGCAGAGAGTAAAAGAGCACACTGTCAAGTGCAAAGGAGAGACACTCCCTAACTTTACAGAGCACCAGAGCAGCACAGCACGCTGTCGTCCGGACCCCAAAGAAGTTCTAGAATCTTTACCCCCTGTAAGTATTCCAAATGACATCATTTACATGTGTGGAAAGTTTGCGATTTTTTTTTTTTCCTTCTTTTTTTTAAAAAAAAAAAAAAAATTTTTTTATTGAAATGTATTTTTGAAGCTGTACGTTCTGATACATTCTGATATGTACTACTATGTGAATATATATATATATATATACGGTACTATATGTATGATTCTATTCCTATCATTCTGGAACAGGAACTGAAGTCCGGCTTCCAGCTGCAAGACATGCAGATTCTCCAGAATGTTCTCAGCACCATGAATCCACAGGTATTGGCTACACTTCTCACCACAGTTTCCACAGAGGCAGACACGTGCTGTAGGCCTGTCGGATCTGTTTATTCAGCCACACTATTTGTTGAGAAAGAAACATTTTCTTATGTGAACATTGATTGAGATAACCGACGGAAATATCCCAAGATACCGTAACTGAAATTCATGCTCAAGTTCAAGCTGTGCTCTCTGTTTTTGAAACCGAGGGTAAATTAACAGTCATTGTGTTGTTTTCGAACATAATTACTTTCTGGAGAGTGAGAGAGAGAGCGAGGGGGATGGTAGTGAGTTAAAGAATGAGATCACCCCCAACTGGGCACCTAAAGTTTGACTTCCTGCCAAATCCTAACAGACGGAGGGAAAATCAACAAATGTCCTCTCCTCCACAAATTATACTTAGTTAGCAGCAGGGGCTTAGTTGGAAGTCTAGACGTGGGCCAATTTAACTCCTGTTACATAAGCATTATAATCTGCTTGAGCAGCACAGTGTGTTAACCCCTGGGTGCATCCTAAATGGCACCCTATTCCCTATATAGTGCACGTCAAAAGTAGTGCACTATAGGGAATAGGGTGTTATTTGTACATTCACTCAGAGCAGACGGGTCTACTCTCCAACCCTCTCCCCCACATGCTCACGAAACACTGGGCCTGTATTCACAAAGAGTCTCAGAGTAGGAGTGCTGCTGATATGGGATCAGTTTAGCCTCTTAGATCATAATGCATGAGATTTATATGGACAGAGGGTTGGACCTGATACTAGAACAGCACTTCTATTCTGAGATGCTTGTTAAATACGGGCCCTGGAGAGTTGTTCACTGGAGTTAGACATGGCAGACTCCTTTTTAGATTGAGTGCTGCTGAAAGGTGTTACTACAGGGAACTTGGCGATAGGGAGTTAGCAATGTTCGCTATCAGATGCCCCACGGAGCAGGTGGATTAGGGTCGCAAACTACACTTCCCAGGGAGCAATGTTTAGCACTAACCCATAGAAATGAACTCGTCATATTGTAGAAGTGTGTCTGCTTTCCTCTTTAGATGAGTTATGCCTACCTGTACTGCAATCATTTGCATGATTTATTTTTGAATTTTCTCGGGGAGTTGAAGTTGCCCTTACGTTCTGTCTCTGTTTTGTACCACCAGGTGGCAGAGTACCATGTGAAGCGCTGCCTGGAGGCTGGCTTGTGGACCAACAGAGAAGGGAGATGGTCCAAGGAGGACGCTACTTTAGAAACAGACGACCTGCGCATGATGGAGACATAGCGAATGTGGCGCAAGCGCCCTCCTTCTCCCCATCAGTTCATGACACTCAATAGAAATATTACAAAATGGAGGAAAAAAGGGCTGAGCTCCCACAGACTTATTTTTGTATGCCGCAGAATCAGCGCTGGAATGTGTCCTGCACTTTATATTTGTTCAAAACAAAAAAAGTATTTAAGGGAAGACAATTGGTAGGTATTTTGAAGTGCTTACTGTACCTTTGCTTATATCGCTAAAGTATCTCTTATGTCATATCTTGAAGGGAGTTTGAAACAGTTTTCATCTACAGTAGGTTTGACTGGACCCGGCGCAGTCCTTCCCTAGCAGGAGGGGGGAAAACCTGAGCATTAGAATAAAACACGCTCTTGCTGTAAATAAAAGTACATATTGTTTTTTAATTGAAGAAACAAAAGGCCCGTTCCTGTACTCATGGTTCTGCAGTGGACATCTCCGACGTGCTGTCTAAAACTGCTATGATACTAGCGTTATGTGGTCAAAACTGTCCGAGAAACTTTCAGAGGAACTGCTCAGTGCTCCTTTAAACTCCTGCGTGTCCAGTTCGTCGTCATTAGGCCAAACATTGACAGTACCACGGTGTTGCCACGACGACGTAACTATGCAAAGTGATCTGTTGACCGCTGTACCCGAATTCTTTTGTTTTTGTTACTGCTCGTCACTCCACCTCAACCAACCCTCCAAAAATGTGTCCGTCTGTCTATGTCGTCACAGAAGAATGAGCTTCTCAACATACGTGTGTGGCTGCTAAACCTGCTCACAGACTTGATTGTGGAATAGAAACAGATCGTAAAACTTTCTGGCTGACGTAGCGTGATTAACATCCTGTGTCAGGCTCTGCTTCGGTGCTCTGTTTGAAATAGAACAGCTTTAAAACAACTGTGTTCAGGGGGAAATGCTTTTCACAGGCCTACCAGCCATATTAGGGACTTAGACTTTTGCGGAGCGTCCAAGGTTGACATTAAATGGAAAACTGTTTGTTGCTTTTCACCATTTTTAAAAATGTATTATATTTGTTTATTTTAAAATTTTAAACAGTTAGCCTGAATACAGTCTCTTCCAGCAAGTGAGACTTGATAATAAATAATACACTTGTTATGAAATAAAGTTTAAGGTTCATTAAAGTATATTGATACATGTATACACATTTAATAAAGTAGTTATTCCTTTGACTGATCAAAGTACAGATAATGTGCTACAAAAATAATGCATATAATATGCTGGTCAGACATTCGGCATACATTTTCAGTATAGATGAATCGGATTACAAATCTAAACTCCCAAGGCATGGCCACAGTCAGAGAAAATATACAAATATCGTAATTAAAACTAGGCATCGGCTAATTACAGCTTTTTTTGAGAATATACGTCTCCGTTATAACTTATGAGCCTGGCATCCAAATAGATTTTGTGACGTTTCACTTCGCGGGAGTGCAACGTTCACTCTGGTTTAACCAGGCTAACAACTTCAAATGACAGCTACTCTAAACTACTGCATTTCTGGTGACAAATGTGTCATTGGCATTAAGTATTTTTTTTATCATTAATTAATTGCATGGTGATCCACATTTTTTTATCATTTAAAAGCGACACGATATATTGTCATGTCAACAATAGTTACTTGGCCCTAAAGATGAATTCAAGACAACTTCACCTAATATAATGGCACTTTTCTCTTTACCCCATTATAGTTGTCCTGTACACAGACATATCTGTTTGTGCTGTTCTGCCAACTTCTATCGTCATTGTTTGGCATGACTATAGAAGTTGGCCAGAGCACAAACAGATCTGTATTGTAGCTTGTTGCCAGGTGGTTTTGTATCCAATTCATACCATTCCTTGGTCAGGCGACATATGGAATGAACAGAGATGGAATGTGACATTTAGTTGAATGAGTGGTCCTCATCCACATATGTTGTAGTAGTAAATGATATGGTCTTATATAGGCACTGAGATACTGTTACATTTTGGACCGAAGAGTTGAGTCCCATTTAAAGTTGTGATAAACTGATCCATTCTTTTCCCGGGAGTGTATTCTATGCTTTCCCAACAACCTTTTAATATTGTGGGGAGAGTTTTTTGGACAGGAAGGCCTGAATGTGAGGCCAGGTCTTGTTGGTTTCCGTTCCTGAGAATGTCTCCAACACCCCTTTACTCCTGTTGTTAGAAACAGACATTAGTACCTCATGACAGTCATGAAAGTTATCACAATAAACATAAGCAGTGAACCAGGTCATGTTCAGTGGGTAAAAAAAAAAAACGTTTTGAAATGGGGAGGTACTACTACCTTTTTCTCCAATAAGAACAGATTTCCGCTAAATGTTTTGCTGCCGTATGCTCTACTGAACGCAACCCAGTTCCTAACTACATAATACTTTCACGGTTGCCAACATAGATCATTCACTGTTTAACAAAGGGAAAGAGATCACTGTACAGTGTAATGCATTCACTGTCTGGTCTCATTTCTGAAACCTGAATCCTTTGTTACAGTCCCAAGATATTTCAGTTCTCAGACTGGCCTCTGTAGTAGGGTTTATTCATCTTTATCAATTTACCAGTGAAGAAGAGCCCCAACATCTATGTTATCAATAACTTGGACGCTATAACATCCTATGTACACAGGGGGCTCTGCCTACTGTTTTCCTTTTTTGAATTGGCCAGTGAAATGTGTGGATGTAATTTTCATCTTGGCTTTCACACATGCACTTAGCTATGCATCTAAATTCAAATTTCTAGCTAATTGAGATGAATGTCCGTTTGTTACGCCACCTTATGTCGCAGCTTTGAAAGGGCAGATCTACAGTAAGCCTTGAAGCCTATGATGACCCGAGAAGGGCCACTGCAATGTTATTATGCAGTTACAGCTTATATAATTTAATAACTAATATAACGGTGTATCAAATGTGTTGTACTAGACTGGTATGTTTTTGGAGAGAAACAAATACAGTGTATATATATACAGTTGAAGTCGGAAGTTTACATACACTTAGGTTGGAGTCATTAAAACTCGTTAAAGTCATTAAAACCACTCCACGAATTTCTTGTTAACAAACTATAGTTTTGGCAAGTCGGTTAGGACATCTACTTTGTGCATGAGACATGTAAATTTAACAATTGTTTACAGACAGATTATTTCACTTATAATTAACTGTATCACAATTCTAGTGGGTCAGAAGTTTACATAACCTAAATTGACCTTGCCTTCAAACAGCATGGTAAATTCCAGAAAATGTCATGGCTTTAGAAGCTTCTGATAGGCTAATTGACCTCATTTGAGTCAATTGGAGGTGTACCTGTGGATGTATTTCAAGGCCTACCTTCAAACTCCGTGCCTCTTTGCTTGACATCATGGGAAAATCAAAAAAAATCAGCCAAGACCTCAGGAAAAAAAATTGGAGACCTCCACAAGTCTGGTTCATCCTTGGGAGCAATTTCCAAACGCCTGAAGGTACCACGTTCATCTGTATAAACAATAGTACGCAAGTATAAACACTATGGGACCACGTAGCCGTCATACCGCTCAGGAAGGAGGCGCGTTCTGTCTCCTAGAGATGAACTTACTTTGGTGCGAAAAGTGCTAATCAATCCCAGAAGAACAGCAAAGGACCTTGTGAAGATGCTGGAGGAAACGGGTACAAAAGTATCTATATCCACAGTGAAATGAGTCCTATATGGACATAACCTGAAAGGCCGCTCGGCAAGGAAGAAGCCACTGCTCCAAAACCGCCATAAAAAAGCCAGACTATGGTTTGCAACTGCACATGGGGACAAAGATCGTACTTTTTGGAGAAATGTCCTCTGATCTGATGAAACAAAAATAGAACTGTTTGGCCATAATGACCATCATTATGTTTGGAGGAAAAAGGGGATGCTTGCAAGCATAAGAACACCATCCCAACCGTGAAGCAGGGGGGTGCATCATGTTGTGGGGGTGCTTTGCTGCAGAAGGGACTGGTGCACCTCACAAAATAGATGGCATCATGAGAAAGGAAAATTATATGGATATATTGGAGCAACATCTCAAGACATCAGTCAAGAAGTTAAAGCTTGGTCGCAAATGGGTCTTCCAAATGGACAATGACGCCAAGCATACTTCCAAAGTTGTGGCAAAATGGCTTAAGGACAACAACGTCAAGGTATTGGAGTGGCCATCACAAAGCCCTGACCTCAATCCTAGAGAAAATTTGTGGGCAGAACTGAAAAAGTGTGTGTGAGCAAGGAGGCCTAAAAACCTGACTCAGTTACACCAGCTCTGTCAGGAGCAATGGGCCAAAATCCACCCAACTTATTGTGGGAAGCTTGTGGAAGGCTACCCGAAACGTTTGACCCAAGTTAAAGAATTTAAAGGCAATGCTACCAAATACTAATTGAGTGTATGTAAACTTCTGACCCACTGGGAATGTAATGAAAGAAGTAAAAGCTGAAATAAATCTTTCTCTCTACTATTATTCTGACATTTCACATTCTTAAAATGAAGTGGTTATCCTAACTGACCTAAGACAGGGCATTTTTACTATGATTAAATGTCAGGAATTGTGAAAAACTGAGTTTAAATGTACTTGGCTAAGGTGTATGTAAACTTCTGACTTCAACTGTGTGTGTGTATGTATGTATGTGTATATATACACTGCTCAAAAAAATAAAGGGAACACTTAAACAACACAATGTAACTCCAAGTCAATCACACTTCTGTGAAATCAAACTGTCCACTTAGGAAGCAACACTGATTGACAATAAATGTCACATGCTGTTGTGCAAATGGAATAGACAAAAGGTGGAAATTATAGGCAATTAGCAAGACACCCCCAATAAAGGAGTGGTTCTGCAGGTGGTGACCACTTCTCAGTTCCTATGCTTCCTGGCTGATGTTTTGGTCACCGCACAAAGGCGGAGGTAGCGGTCCTGCTGCTGGGTTGTTGCCCTCCTACGGCCTCCTCCACGTCTCCTGATGTACTGGCCTGTCTCCTGGTAGCGCCTCCATGCTCTGGACACTACGCTGACAGACACAACAAACCTTCTTGCCACAGCTTGCATTGATGTGCCATCCTGGATGAGCTGCACTACCTGAGCCACTTGTGTGGGTTGTAGACTCCGTCTCATGCTACCACTAGAGTGAAAGCACCGCCAGCATTCAAAAGTGACCAAAACATCAGCCAGGAAGCATAGGAACTGAGAAGTGGTCACCACCTGCAGAACCACTCCTTTATTGGGGGTGTCTTGCTAATTGCCTATAATTTCCACCTTTTGTCTATTCCATTTGCACAACAGCATGTGAAATTTATTGTCAATCAGTGTTGCTTCCTAAGTGGACAGTTTGATTTCACAGAAGTGTGATTGACTTGGAGTTACATTGTGTTGTTTAAGTGTTCCCTTTATTTTTTTGAGCAGTGTATATATATATCTCAGCAAAAAAAGAAATGTCCCTTTTTCAGGACCCTGATTTTCAAAGATAATTCATAAAAATCCAAATAACTGATCTTCATTGTAAAGGGTTTAAACACTGTTTCCCATGCTTGTTCAATGAACCATAAACAATTAATGAACATGCACCTGTGGAACATTGCAATGTCTGTACTGTGAGACGCCTAAGATAGTGCTACAGGGAGACAGGACGGACAGCTGATCGTCCTCGCAGTGGCAGACCACGTGTAACAACACCTGCACAGGATCGGTACATCCGAACAGGTACAGGATGGCAACAACTGCCCAAGTTACACCAGGAATGCACAATCCCTCCATCGGTGCTCAGACTGTCCGCAATAGGCTGAGAGAGGCTGGACTGAGGGCTTGTAGGACTGTTGTAAGGCAGGTCCTCACCAGACATCACCGGCAACAACGTCGCCTATGGGCACAAACCCACCGTCGCTGGACCAGACCAGACTGGCAAAAGGTGCTCTTCACTGACGAGTCGCGGTTTTGTCTCAACAGGGGTGATGGTCGGATTCACGTTTATCGTCGAAGGAATGAGCGTTACACCGAGGCCTGTACTCTGGAGCGTGATCAATTTGGAGGTAGAGGGTCCTTCATGGTCTGGGGCGGTACGTCACAGCATCGTCGGACTGAGCTTGTTGTCATTGCAGGCAATCTCAACGCTGTGCGTTACAGGGAAGACATCCTCCTCCCTCATGTGGTACCCTTCCTGCAGGCTCATCCTGACATGACCCTCCAGCATGACAATGCCACCAGCCATACTGCTCGTTCTGTGCGTGATTTCCTGCAAGACAGGAATGTCAGTGTTCTGCTCTTGGCCAGCGAAGAGCCCTTGGATCGGAGGGTGAGGGCTAGGGCCATTCTCCCCAGAAATATCCGGGAACTTGCAGGTGCCTTGGTGGAAGAGTGGGGTAACATCTCACAGCAAGAACGGGCAAATCTGGTGCAATCCATGAGGAGGAGATGCACTGCAGTACTTAATGCAACTGATACACCAGATATTGACTGTTACTTCTGATTTTGACCCCCCCTTTGTTCAGGGACACATTATTCAATTTCTGTTAGTCACATGTCTGTGGAACTTGTTCCGTTTGTCTCAGTTGTCGAATCATGTTATGTTCATACAAATATTTACACGTGTTAAGTTTGCTGAAAATAAACGCAGTTGACAGTGAGAGGACGTTTCTTTTTTTGCTGAGTTTTTATATGGCTCAGGTTTTCGACGCCACCTGTAGTACTCCAGCACAGGTTGTGTCTGGTTCTCGTATGCCTTTAGCCTCCTGGTGACGGTCTCTGGTGTGTCATCATCTCTCTGAATCAGAGGCTCTCCGGTGACATCATCAAGGCCCTGTAGGCAAACCAAAACATACCAAACAGTCCATGAGTGTGTAAAGAAAAGGTATATTGGACAATTTAGTAATGCAGTGAAGTCCTGTATTAAAAAAAAAGTTTCAATTATTTGAAGCTTATTAACTTTAGAGGCGACAAGTGCAGGACAAACGATTTGGCTGTTAAGCCATTGTCAATGTGTCCAACGTACTGCCATAGTATGTCAATTGTAAACACCACAGCCCAAGCCTGTGTTGTATATTATGAGACATGCAGGGAGGGGGAAAACCTGTATGCCTATAGTTAGTAGCAAAACATGACCTATGAGGACCTTGCTTTACCTTGAGAGCTCTCAAAAAAATTGCCACATACTTTTAACTCCTCGTGTGACCATGATGACGAAAACACTCGAACAAGTGATCACATTGAACAAGACTTTTCCCACTCCTCAAAGACGTGAATAGACCCTTGAGAGAGCACACTGCTAAAATAAAGTGCTTTGAAACACAAAACTATTGGCAACTGAGCTGCCACCAACGCAAAGGAGACAAAACCTTAACTTGGCTGGAGTATTGAAAGACATCATCCTGGGATGTTTTGAAACATGACGCAGTTTGTTGGTACACCACTTAATCAAGTATTGTGCAACACCTTGCCAGGGACTGGGAGCACTACCGAAAAATGTTGAAAACACTATTTTGGTGTTTCAAGTTCTGTTTAATGCAGAATTAGATACTATTCCTCCTTTGGCTGCCTTTCCTTCCAGTTCTCTGCTGCCAATGACTGGAACAAATTGCAAAAATCACTGAAGCTGGAGACTCATATCTCCCTCACTAAGTTTAAGCATCAGCTGTCAGAGCAGCTCACAGATCACTGCACCTGTACATAGCCCATCTGGAAATAGCCCATCTGTAAATAGCCCATCCAACTACCTCATCCCCATATTGGTATTTATTTTATTATTATTTTTGCTCCTTTGCAACCCAGTATCTCTACTTGCACATTCATGTTCTGCACATCTATCACTCCAGTGTTTAATTGCTAAATTGTAATTACTTCGCCACTACGGCCTATTTATTGCCTTACCTCCCTAATCTTACCTGATTTGCACACACTGTATATATATTTTTTCTATTGTGTTACTGACTGTACGTTTGTTTATTTCACGTGTAACTCTGTGTTGTTGTTTGTGTCGCACTGCTTGGCTTTATCTTGGCCAGGTCGCAGTTGTAAATGAGAACTTGTTCTCAACTGGCCTACCTGGTTAAATAAAGGTGAAATATATGTATATATTTTAAACATCAACAATTCAGAGGAGACTGCGTGAATCAGGCCTTCATGGCCAAATTGCTGCAAAGAAACCACTACTAAAGGACACCAATAATAAGAAGAGACTTGCTTGGGCCAAGAAACACGAGGAATGGACATTCGACCGGTGGAAATTTGGAGTCCAAATTGAAGATTTTTGGTTCCAACGGCCGTGTCTTTGTGAACAGACGATCTCCTCCATGTGTATTTCCCACCATAAAGCATGAAGGAGAGGGTGTTATGATGTGGGGGTGCTTTGCTAGTGACACTATCTGTGATTTATTTAGAATTCAAGGCACACTTAACCAGCATGGCTACCACAGCATTCTGCAGTGATACGCCATCCCATCTGGTTTGAGCTTAGTAGGACTATCATATTGTTTTCAACAGGACAATGACCCAACACTCCTCCAGGTTGTGTTGTGTAATGACTATTTAGAGAAGGAGAGTGATGGAGTGCTGCATCAGATGACCTGGCTTCCACAATCAATTGACCTCAACCAAATTGAGATGGTTTGGATGAGTCAGACCGCAGAGTGAAGGAAAGCAGCCAACAAGTGCTCAGCATATGTGGGAACTCCTTCAAGACTGTTGGAAAACCATTCCAGGTGAAGCTGGTTGAGAGAATGCCAAGAGTGTGCAAAGCTGTCATCAAGGCAAAAGGCAAAGATCTTCAAATATTAAATATATTTAGTTTAACACTTTTTTGGTTACTACATGATTCCATATGTGTTATTTCCTCATTTTGATGTCTTCACTATTATTCTACAATGTATAAAATAGTAAAATAAAGAAAACTCTTGAATGAGTAGGTGTTCTAAAACTTTTGACTGGTAGTGTAGGTTTTACAGACTCAGTAAGGGAGAGTTTGAAAATGTCAGTGAAGACAGTTGCCAGTTGGTCCGCGCATGCTCTGAATACACGTCCTGGAAATCCGTCTGGCCCAGCGGCCTTGCTCACATCGGCTACAGAGAGCGTAATCACACAGTCGTCCGGAACAGCTGGTGCTCTCATGCATGCTTCAGTGTTGCTTGCCTCGAAGCGAGCATAAAAGGCATTTAGCCAGTCTGGTAGGCTTGCGTCACTGGGCAGCTCGCGGCTGGGTTTCCCTTTGTAGTCCGTAATAGTTTGCAAGCCCTGCCACATCCGACAAGCGTCAGAGCCTGTGTAGGAGGATTCAAATGTATCCGTGTCGTTGTTCAGCCACGACTCAGTGAACATAAGATATTATAGTTTTTTATGTCCCGTTGGTAGGAGCTCATCCAGCTAATTCTACAGTGATTGCACGTTGGCCAATAGAACGGATAGTGAAGGCGGGTTACACACTCGCTGACGAATTGTCACAAGGCACCCTGATCTCCGCCCCTTGTATTTCCTTATTTTCTTCATACGAATGACAGGGATTTGGGCCTTGTCTGGGAGCAACATTACAGTTGAAGTCAGAAGTTTACATACACTTAGGTTGGAGTCATTAAAACTCGTTTTACAACCACTCCACAAATTTCTTGTTAACAAACTATAGTTTTGGCAAGTCGATTATAACATTCAGTTTGTGCATGACACAAGTCATTTTTCCAACAATTGTTTACAGACAGATTATTTCACATATAACTCACTGTATCACAATTCCAGTGGGTCAGAAGTTTACATACCCTAAGTTGACTGTGCCTTTAAACAGCTTGGAAAATTCCAGAAAATTATGTCATGGCTTTAGAAGCTTCTGATAGGCTAATAGACATAATTTGAGTCAATTGGAGGTGTACCTGTGGACGTATTTCAAGGCTTACCTTCTTACCAAACTCAGTGCCTCTTTGCTTGACATCATGGGAAAATCAAAAGAAATCAGCCAAGACCTCAGAAAAAAATGTGTAGATCTCAAGTCTGGTTCATCCTTGGGAGCAATTTCCAAATGCCTGAAGGTACCACGTTCATCTGTACAAACAATAGTACGCAAGTATAAACACCATGGGACCACGCAGCTCAGGAAGGAGACACATTCTGTCTCCTAGAGATGAATGTACTTTGGTGCGAAAAGTGCTATCCCAGAACAACAGCAAAGGACCTTGTGAAGATGCTGGAAGAAACAGGTACAAAAGTATCTATATCCACAGTAAAACGAGTCCTACATTGACATAACCTGAAAGGCCGCTCAGCAAGGAAGAAGCCACTGCTCCAAAACAGCCATTTAAAAAATCCAGACTACGGTTTGCAACTGCACATGGGGACAAAGATCGTACTTTTTGGAGAAATGTCCTCTGGTCTGATGAAACAAAAATATAACTGTTTGGCCATAATGACCATTGTTACGGTTGGAGGAAAAAGGGGGATGCTTGCAAGCCGAAGAACACCATCCCAACCGTGAAGCACGGGGGAGGCAGCATTATGTTGTGGGGGTGCTTTGCTGCAGGAGGGTCTGTTGCACTTCACAAAACAGATGGCTTCATGAGGAAGGACAATTATGTGCATATATTGAAGCAACATCTCAAGACATCAGTCAGGAAGTTAAAGCTTGGTCTCAAATGGGTCTTCCAAATGGACAATGACCCCAAAGTTGTGCCAAAATGGCTTAAGGACAACAAAGTCAAGGTATTGGAGTGGCCATCACAAAGCCCTGACCTCAATCCTATAGAAAATTTGGGCAGAACTGAAAAAGCAAGGAGGCCTACAAACCTAACTCAGTTACACCAGCTCTGTCAGGAGGAATGGACCAAAATTCACCCAACTTATTGTGGGAAGCTTGTGGAAGGCTACCCGAAACGTTTGACCCAAGTTAAACAATTTAAAGGCAATCCTACCAAATACTAATTGAGTGTATGTAAACTGCTGACCCACTGGGAATGTGATGAAAGAAATAAAAGCTGAAATAAATTATTCTCTCTACTATTGTTCTGACATTTCACATTCTTAAAATAAAGTGGTGATCCTAACTGACCTAAGACAGGGAATTTTTACTAGGATTAAATGTCAGGAATTGTGAAAAACTGAGTTTAAATGTATTTGGCTAAGGTGTATGTAAACTTCCGACTTCAAATGTACATCTTTCGCGTCAGACCCATTAAAAAAATGTTTTTGTTCAGTTCGAGGTGATTAATCGCTGTTCTGATATCCAGAAGCTATTTTTATGTCATAAGAGACGGTAGTATCAACATTACGTACAAAATAAGTTACAAACAATGCAAAAAAACACCCCTCTGGCGCCATTCTTATCATATTCCACATGTTCTGTCTGAAATGAGTACAATAACGTTCAAGGACATTTTTATATGAATACCCATAATTTGATAACATGAGTGTTAGATGGTTGCATGGTGGATTAGGACAAGTAAGAGCTTTTAAAGAGCAGCTGTATATTCATATAAAGCTAGCTAACGACAAGAGCAACTGTGTGTTGGGAGAGATGGAACAAGACATAGCTGCCATATCAGAGTTTTTACTATCCTGTTACCTGGTTATTACATGTGTAATAACATTCTAATTACAGTGTGATAAGGCCTGTGTAAAATGTGGCCATACACATTTAGAGCAGAAGCGTCACTATAACTCAGTAGTCTCTACATTTCAGTCATTTAGCAGATGCTCTTATGCCTTGCTCAAGGTCATAACGACAGATTCATCACCTTGTTGGCTCAGGGATTCGAACCAGCGCCCTTTCAGTTGCTGGCCCAATGCTCTAACGGCTAGGCTAGCTGCCACCCTTTATCTAGCTGTCAAATACATCTGTGGCTCATTGACCCAACTTACAGCGATCTTGGGTGGGTTGAAGTCTATGTTGTAGACACGTCCGCTGGGCAGATGGAGCCAGCGAGAAGTCAGTCTCTGTTTGATGGTCTGGTAAGGCACGTCCAGGTTGATGACTGTGTCCACACTGCACACGTTGTCCAGAGACTCTGCCTGAGACACGGTACGGGGGAACCCTGCCAGACAGGAGAGACCCAGTCATAACCTTAGAGATATACACCTAGTGTACAAAACATTAAGGACACCTGCCTTTTCCATGATAGACTAACCAGGTGAATCCAGGTGACAGCTATAAGCCCTTATTGATGTCACTTGTTAAATCCACTTCAATCAGTGTCGATGAAGGGGAGGAGACAGGTTAAAGAAGGATTTCTAAGCCTTGAGACAATTGAGACGTGGATTGTGTATGTGTGCCATTCAGAGGGTGAATGGGCAAGACAAGAGTCTGATCTGATAGTCCATTCCCCTTCATCACATACAATATTAGTTGTCATATAAGTGGCCTAAGGTTTTTAACCCATTTAGAGACATGTTTATACATAGTGGCTTTGCCCCACAAAAAGCATACATCTATTCATCTATAAAAACATTACAAAGTTGTAATAAATAGCATGAAAGCTATCAAGATCTGTTCAATGTAGATACATCTAAAGCTTATTCTTACTCATCTGAAGGTTTTTGGAGTGTATGCCTTTTTACCTAAGCCTGTGTTGGTGTAGCCTAGTTCCCAGGCTAATTTCTAGAGAGCCGACTGGTGATAGAGGCGAATTCTGCTGTGCCTAAAGATGAGCATAATAAGCGTGGTGTGTGTGTGTGTGTGTGTGTGTGTGTGTGTGTGTGTGTGTGCGCGCACGTGCGTGCCTAAAGACCAGTAGTCTAATGAATGCAGGTGCAACTTCCTGTTCATCAGCTTGCTGTTCAAGTGCCTTCAGAAAATATTCACACCCCTTTTTCCACATTTCAGACCAAATTTTTAATTGATTAAATTGACATTTTTGTCACTGGCCGACACATACAAAACCCCATAATGTTTTTTGAATTGAATATCCCTTTGAGAATGGTGAAGTTATTAATTACACTTTGGATGATGTATCAATTTTTAAATCAATTTTGCCCATTTTAATGGGATGCAACTGAAGCAAAAGTGGCTTGATTGATGATGTATCAATTTTTAAATCAATTTTGCCCATTTTAATGGGATGCAACTGAAGCAAAAGTGGCTTGATTGAAACTTGTAGGCTAATATTTTCCTTATCATTATTTCTCTCTCTCATTAGTCCTCTCTAGCCACTTTGAACACGACCCTCCATTGACCTTCTCACAAGGGAGTGACCGCAGCAGGTCGTAACGGTATAGTTTATTGTTGTTCTTAAAATTCTATATTGCGCCATATTTGCACGCATGTTCATGTTTAACATTAATGTTTCCAACTACCAATCAGCAACTGTGCCGGAAATCCGGCTCATTTGCCAAAAAGGCCGGTCTCTTTGGCAAATGACAGGAGTGGCAAGGAGTGGAACATTAGCTAAAAGAACTGTTACCTAGACTTAGTTTGAGAAAATATAAGGGATTTAAACCACTGTAATTCCACTCCGCAATGGCTTATCAACTTGAAGCTTGTCATCGCTATCATGGATGTCCCTAAGATGAACCTCACTGAATTTGGTATTGATATCTCAAAAAACAAGGAATCTATTAACAACTCATTCTTTGCATGTGTAACGCTAATGCTCAAAGTCATCTGCAATAATCTTCTCCTCATGAACCATACATCAGATTGACTCCAGATTTTGCATTTAGACTCATTACATCAGTCTTTAATGGTTTACATATTTGTTTGTTTGTTGCTGCTTTCAAATATGGCTGCATTGTATCTATAGATGCATGTTAGCACATATGCTACTGCTTAAAAATCTTCTTCTCATGAACCATAAATCAGATTGACTCCAGATTTGGTATATAGATACAATGAATTAGCCTCTTAAGGAATTGGATAATGATTAGTTGCTGCATTCAAAGATACCCAACCTACTGTACTAGTCAAACATCACTTGTGTCAATTGAGAGATAAACATGGCAATGCTTTCACATGATAGAGTGCTTGCTTGGTTATCCACCTGATCTTGTGTCCTTTCTGTAATCCTGTCAACCCTGTTCATTGGTGCTCAGAGCTATATTTATTATTATAACCTTTTTCTATATTTCCCCATTTTTATCCCCTCTATCTGTTGCTGTAATGAGTGTGGTGCAGGTGCTTATTGCTTACCATCCAGCAGCCAGCTGCTCTGGTCTATGTTCCTCATCTCTGTCAGGATGAGACGGGAGATGACGTCATCAGGTACCAGCTGACCCTGGTCAATGCATGACTTCATCAGAAGACCCAGCTCTGCAAGGAGAGGAGACACCGTGGAAAATAAAGCTCAGAGCTGTGATCTTTACTATTTAAACATGTACACATGATGCACTTCAATCAGAAGACTCAGCTCTGCCAGGAGAGGAGACACAGACACACAGAGCAACACAAAGCTAAGACCCAACTCTGCCAGGAGAGGAGACACAGACACACAGAGCAACACAAAGCTAAGACCCAACTCTGCCAGGAGAGGAGACACAGACACACAGAGCAACACAAAGCTAAGACCCAGCTCTGCAGGGAGAGGAGACATGGAGGAAGTTAAAGCTCCGAGCTGTGATCTTCACTATTTACACATATACACATTATACACTTCATCAGAAGACCCAGCTCTGCAGGAGTCCGGAGAAGAGACAAGGATCAGAGCTGTCATCTTTACTATTTATTATTTCAGTAGACCCAATTCTGCAAGGATAAAACAGAAAGCTGTCATGGGCAATTCCACGATAACAGAATTGCGATGAGACTCAAGATTTTTCACTTAAAATATATGAAAAAACAAAAACCATTGATTTCAAAGTCTAACAAACCATAGTCTAACACAAGGACTACTTTTAACAATTTACATTTTACAAAAATACATTTCTGGAAGAACTGTGCAGATGCAAGATTTAGTAACAGAATTTCTGTAAAATCTTTTTTTATGTGTGCGGTAACGAAATTGCATCATGGGTCCCTGATCTGTACTACACAGAAATGCATAATTATGGATATGAATGTCATTCTCTTCATGGTAATGTATCCTAAATAGGTACACAAAAGTAGAAATATGCAATATCCTCCTTTGCATATTTGGGTATAATTCTACACAATGGTTAATATTTCAATGAGCTCTGCCACCAAACAAGACAACATTTTATAATTGTGTAGGTGCTTACTGCTCCAGAGCGAAGGTTCACCTTCCAACAGGACAACGACCCTAAGCACACAGTCAAGACAACGCAGGAGCGGCTTCGGGACAAGTCTCTAAATGTCCTTGAGTGGCCCAGCCAGAGCCCGGACTTGAACCCGATCGAACATCTCTGGAGAGACGTGAAAATAGCTGTGCAGCGACGCTCCCCATCCAACCAGAGGATCTGCACAGAAGAATAGGAGAAACTCCCCAAATACAGGTGTGCCAAGCTTGTAGCGTCATACCCAAGAAGACTCGAGGTTGTAATTGCTGCCAAAGGTGCTTCATCAATGTACTGAGTAAAGAGTCTGAATACTTATGTAAATGTGATATCAGTTTTTTTTCTATACATTTGCAAAATATAGATATTCATCTGATGGTCACAGATACCTTAAAAAAAGATAGGGGCCTGGATCAGAAAACCAGTCAGTATCTGGTGTGACCACCATTTTCCTCATGTAACGCGACTCACTTCCTTCACAAAGAGTTGATCAGGCTGTTGATTGTGGCCTGTAGAAGGTTGTCCCACTCCTCTTCAAAAACTGTTGCGAAGTTGCTGGATATTATGCTGTCATACACGTCGATCCAGAGCATCCCAAACATGCTCCATGGGTGACTTGTCTGGTGAGTATGCAGGCCATGGCCATTTTTAGGTTCTAGAAATTGTGTACAGATCTTTGCAACAATGGCACGACAATGGGCCTCAGGATCTCGTCACGGTGCATTCAAATTGCCATAGATTAAATGCAATTGTGTTCGTTGTCCGTAGCTTATGCCTGCCGATACCATAACCCCACCGCCACCATGGGGCACTCTGTTCATAACATTGACATCAGCAAACCTCTCGCCCACACGATGCCATACACTCTGTCTGCCATCTGCCCTGTACAGTTGAAACCAATATTAATCCGTGAATAGCACACTTTTCCAGCATGCCAGTGGCCATCGAAGGGGACCATTTGCCCACTGAAGTCGTTTACGATGCCAAACTACAGTCAGGTCAAGACCCTGGTGAGGATGATAAGCACGCAGATAGGCTTCCCTGAGATGGTTTCTTACAGTTTGTACTTAAATTCTTCGGATGTGCAAACCCACAGTTTCCTCAGCTGTAAGGGTGGCTTGTCTCAGACGATCCCACAGGTGAAGAAGCCTGATGTGGAGGTCCTGGGCTGGCGTAGTTACATGTGGTCTGAGGTTGTGACGTACTGCCAAATTCTCTAAAACGACGTTGGAGGCAGCTCATGGTAGAGAAATGAACATTCAATAGTCTGGCAACAGCTCTGGTGGACATTCCTGCAGTCAGCATGCCAAATGCACGCTCTTCTCAAAACTAGAGACATCTGTGGCATTTAGCTGTGTGACAAAACTCCATCTTATATTTCAGCTCATGAAACATGGGACCAACTCTTTACATGTTCTGCCAAAAGAAGAGACACGGGAACACACACAGCTCAGAGCTGTCATCTTTACTGTGCATTCTCCACTAAGAACATATTCTACCAAATCCTATCTTGTCCAAAATAGAGTTATATATCTTACATAACCTGTACACTAAGGACAAAAAAACATCCTGTATCTTTACCAAGTCGAGAAAAGACAAAATCTCCCCAATTGATTACGATATGTACTGTACTCAAAGAAACTACGGGTAACTACCCAAATAAAGGAAACGCCAACATAAAGTGTCTTAATAGGGCGCGCCAGAACAGCTTCAATGCGCCTTGGCATAGACTCTACAAGTGTCTGGAACTCTATTGGATGGATGCGACACTATTCTTCCATGAGAAATTCCATATAATTTGGTATTTTCTTGATGGCGGTGATAAACCTTGTCTCAGGCACCGCTCCAGAATCTCCCAATAAGTGTTCAATTGGGTTGGGTTCTGGTGACTGAGACACACACTTTAAACCCCCTATGCTCCTTTGAGACCCCTTTTTCAAAGTAACTGAAATCTTCTAGCCATGGTAAGTCACTGAGATCTCTTATTCTAGCCATGGTATCCAACATAATGGGCAACTGGGCATTTTTAAACCTGACCCTTAGCATGGGATGCTTAATTAACTCAGGAACCACACCTGTGTGGAAGCACCTGCTTTCAATATACGTTGCATCCCTCATTTACTCACGTGTTTCCTTTATTTTGGCAGTTACCTATATATTTCTAATAGGTTTAGAAAAACTTCAGTAGATCATTTCCTATTTAAGCCAGAATACATTTCCCCCTCAGCCTTTCACTTAATTGGTCGTTGTCCAACAGCAGAAAGGAATTTCCTGACAGTCCGGGCAGGGGGTTGTGCAGGGCCATAGACGGTGCAGCAGGACCCATATGCATGCTAATATAGCCTACTGTGGATCTCATCTCAGTCTAGAGCAGAGAGGCTGCACACTCCACACTGAAAATATGTGTTTTGGATATACAGGCTTGCATTCTTTGAACTTTTGGCCTTCTTTGAGGACTTGGCACATGGCTTGCTGTGCTTGTGTGTACTTACAAAATGTACAATTTAACTGCTAACTAGATCACAGATTTGTGGAAGATGGTATGGGCAATAAAACGGTGTCTTTTTGTCCTGTTTTCACTTGGGTGTTCTGAAATAAAACTCTATTGCCTTTTATGTCCTTCATATCATTCCAGTGTGATACAAAGGTGCTAGGGAGAGTGGGAATGAAGTCCTTGAAGTCAGTAGTCAGGCTACTCTTCAGTTTATGATGTCCTCATATCTGATGGGACTTCAGCCAAGGTAAGAGCTGGAGCAATGTGATAACATGCTGCAGTTACATACAGAACCACCTTGAACTTCACTGTAGAAAGCTCGGGTAGCAGCTCGTTTATATATCAGGTGACCTGTGCACAGGTTTACGTTAGCCGTAGTTCTATGTGAAATACAGGTGTGTGAATTGTTTCAAGCTAAAGCGGTTCTTTGTCACAATGACTCTTCTTTCCACTTAATGATTTGTGATGGGGGTCTTGTCACGCCTCTTCAGGCTCGACCTAACTGCAGTAAGATACCAGTATGATTGTGGAACTGGACTGAACTGTTTCTCTTATCATAGTCCGACCAGAAACATACTATTGGCTACTGTAGGGGGGAGTACTTTATTTGCAAGGTGTTGGTCTATTGCTATTTCTGTAATAGTTGTCAAGAGCAACTTCAACAAAACAACAAGTAGTTAGACAGGAAATCCAGGGGTTTAGGCCAGGGGTCATTAGAAAAACTTTGGTGAACTTTGGTGAACTCTTGATCTGCATCTTTCTCCCCAGGGGTCAGTTGATCAGCAACCACCACACCATAATAGTAGGAGTGTGAGAACTCAGAGCTTTTTTCAGGACATGCTTCATTGCATCATCTTGTAGATAACACTTTCTTTTTTCTCTTTCTATCTCTCTGTATGTTGCATTTTGTGCTTACATACAGAATAACCTGATTGCATCCCTAGTAAAGTGGCAGATGCCACATTCATTTTTGGACTTATAAATGTATGATATACAGTGGGGCAAAAAAGTATTTAGTCAGCCACCAATTGTGCAAGTTCTCCCACTTAAAAAGATGAGCGAGGCCTATAATTTTCATCATAGGTACACTTCAACTATGACAGACAAAATGAGAAAAAGAAATTCCAGAAAATCACATTGTAGGATTTTTAATGAATTTATTTGCAAATTATGGTGGAAAATGAGTATTTGGTCAATAACAAAAGTTTCTCAATGCTTTGTTATATACCCTTTGTTGGCAATGACAGAGGTCAAACGTTTTCTGTAAGTCTTCACAAGGTTTTCACACACTGTTGCTGGTATTTTGGCCCATGCTGAAAGACCCAGCCACGTTTCATCTTCAATGCCCTTGCTGATGGAAGGAGGTTTTCACTCAAAATCGCACGATACATGGCCCCATTCATTCTTTCCTTTACACGGATCAGTCGTCCTGGTCCCTTTGCAGAAAAACAGCCCCAAAGCATGATGTTTCCACCCCTATGCTTCACAGTAGGTATGGTGTTCTTTGGATGCAACTCAGCATTCTTTGTCCTCCAAACACGACGAGTTGAGTTTTTACCAAAAAGTTATATTTTGGTTTCATCTGACCATATGACATTCTCCCAACCTTCTTCTGGATCATCCAAATGCTCTCTAGCAAACTTCAGACGGGCCTGGACATGTACTGGCTTAAGCAGGGGGACACGTCTGGCACTGCAGGATTTGAGTCCCTGGCGGCGTAGTGTGTTACTGATGGTAGGCTTTGTTACTTTGGTCCCAGCTCTCTGCAGGTCATTCACTAGGTCCCCCCGTGTGGTTCTGGGATTTTTGCTCACCGTTCTTGTGATCATTTTAACCCCACGGGGTGAGATCTTGCGTGGAGCCCCAGATCGAGGGAGATTATCAGTGGTCTTGTATGTCTTCCATTTCCTAATAATTGCTCCCACAGTTGATTTCTTCAAACCAAGCTGCTTACCTATTGCAGATTCAGTCTTCCCAGCCTGGTGCAGGTCTACAATTTTGTTTCTGGTGTCCTTTGACAGCGCTTTGGTCTTGGCCATAGTGGAGTTTGGAGTATGACTGTTTGAGGTTGTGGACAGGTGTCTTTTATACTGATAACAAGTTCAAACAGGTGCCATTAATACAGGTAATGAATGGAGGACAGAGGAGCCTCTTAAAGAAGAAGTTACAGGTCTGTGAGAGCCAGAAATCTTGCTTGTTTGTAGGTGACCAAATACTTATTTTCCACCATAATTTGCAAATAAATTCATTAAAAATACTACAATGTGATTTTCTGTATTTTTTCCCCCTCATTTTGTCTGTCATAGTTGAAGTGTACCTATGATGAAAATTACAGGCCTCTCATCTTTTTAAGTGGGAGAACTTGCACAATTGGTGGCTGACTAAATACTTTTTTGCCCCACTGTATACCCAATATTCTTGAAGAATATAACTTAGAAATGCTTCAATAGCTTAGTTCAACTGCCGTCCCCTGGGCTCTAAATTAAAAAAAATATTGGTAGCACTGGCGCTCCCAAATTAAAAAAGTTAGGAGCACAACATAAAATCTAGGAGCACCAGAATATATCATTTTTTTTCATTAATTGAGATATAGCATATTGGGCCTATATAAATTCTAGGTACTATTGAAGCACATGTTGTGCTCATAGATATTAAACCAGTAGATAGCGATAGAGCGGATGTCATCCACCTATTCCGCTGGAAAACTCCCGATCGCACATGAAGCCGGGAGTATTTGAATTTGAAGCTGAATGGGGCTGAATGGCACAAAATAAATGCTAAAGATCATGGTGAAAGTGGCCGTAACTAGCAAAGGATCATGTGGTTGTTATCATCCTGCATGAGAGAGTCAATCGGGAGCCTCCTCCTAGCCTGCTGGCCCGTGATTGGTCTGTGTCAGCACGTGGTCCTGTGTGACAACAAATATTGTAGTCAGATTAGATCACTATTTAATTAAATATCTAGATTTGTAGCAAACTTTTAAATAATTCATTGTTGGAATCAAACCTGATCATAACAAACTAATTTGAGAGCCCAAAACATAGCATTTCGAGGGCAGACCAGGGCTTTTGGCTTCGCAGTAGCCGGTCAGCAGAGCTCTTGACTTGGGGGCCTGCTTGTGCTCTAGAAACTCATATTTAAACCTGTAAATACATTTGTTTATTATAAAAAGCTAAAATGTTGATACAAAAACCTGTAATTAAAATGACGACGTAATTTGTGTAATATTAGGTGGTTTCTACATTGTGTAAAAGCACTACCTATAGAGATGTATTACATTGAACATTCTACACGGTCTCAAATGTGTGAGAGTGAAGACATCGCAAGGGATACGTCATTCATTGCTATGATCATTGATCTTCGAAGCTATCCCCTTTTCCTTTCTTTCTGTGCCCCCAAATGTTTAGATAGAGAGCTAATGAAGTAAAATGACTGAACAAGGTGTAAAAAAAAAGTCTGGTTTTTGGAACGACCCGTGACATGGTTTACGAACATGGCCTAAAAACGAACTTGTTGGTCCAGCAGCCACTGTGGCAGGTAGATGAAACAATTTGCCAGCCACTCACAATTCTTACCAGCCAATACATTTATTTCGTTTTTCCAGGTTCCTGATTTCCCCTAGTGTTTTTCAGGTTTTCACACTCAAAATCTCACTTATTTTTATAGAAAAACAACTAAATTTGATGTTCTAAGTCCACAACCATACTTAAACCACATCAGGAGTCTGGAAAAATATATATATTTTCGCTTGCACACCTCAATAGACTGGTGTTTGGCTGGCGCTGTTTCTGTACTGCATGCGCAATAGCAGAGATTACGAAACAAAAGACCACCTGATTAATACAAATCATCATGATATCATATTATTCTGACAGGTAAGCCTACTTTGCAGTTAACATTTCATTTGGAAAGTTTTATGGGAAAGCCTTTAGAAATGACTGTTTTGGCATCGCTAACTGGCGACACAAAGAAACAGGCATTCCCATACCATTAAGTATTCAAAAAGTTGCAGGAAATACAAATCACTGATGCATTCTTTAATATGTAGTCTTTGGATTGAACGAATCTGCGCTCACTTTTTTTCTCTAGGCACAACAGCACAGTGAAGCCTATTATTTCAACAATTATCATCTGGGTGATTTTTTTCTCGGGTCGCACTGCTGCTCCCAAAATAAAATGTTAGGTAACACAGCAAAATATCTAGGAGCATATGGTCGAACTTTAGAGTCCTGGTCGTACCCCATCAGAACGCAAAATGTAGGATTGTTTTACTCCAATGTTTGTAAACAAAGTAAATGTAAACATTATAGCCTCAAAACATGGTTTAAACTATAATTTTGATATAATGGACGGCCAGTCCTTGCATCCATACAGGGCTGGCCCCTAGCCATAAGTGACATAAGTGTCTCCTGACCCCTCCTGTCTCAGCCTCCAGTATTTATGCTGCAATAGTTTATGTGTCGGGGGGCTAGGGTCAGTCTGTTATATCTGGAGTACTTCTCCTGTCTTATCCGGTGTTCTGTGTGAATTTAAGTATGCTCCCTCTAATTCTCTCTCTCCCTCTCCCTCCCCTCCCGGAGGACCTGACCCCCGGGACTATGCCTCAGCACTACCTGGCCTCATGACTCCTTGCTGTACCCAGTCCACCTGGTCGTGCTGCTGCTCCAGTTTCAACTGTTCTGCCTGTGGCTATGGAACCCTGACCTGTTCACCGGACGTGCTACCTTGTCCCGGACCTGCTGTTTACGACTCTCTCTCTCTCTACCGCACCCGTTGTCTCTAACTCTGAATTCTCGGCTATGAAAAGCCAACTGATATTTACTCCTGAGGTGCTGACTTGTTGCACCCTCTACAACCACTGTGATTATTATTATTTGACCCTGCTGGTCATCTATGAACGTTTGAACATCTTGGCCATGTACTGTTATAATCTCCACCCGGCACAGCCAGAAGAGGACACCCCTCAAATCCTGGTTCCTCTAAGTTTCTTCCTAGGTTCCTTCCCTTCTAGGGAGTTTTTCCTAGCCACCGTGCTTCTACATCTGCATTGCTTGCTGTTTGGGGTTTTAGGCTGGGTTTCTGTATAGCACTTTGTGACATCTGTTGATGTAAAAAGTGCTATATAAATACATTTGATTGATTCATAAGCGGTTGCTTAGGGCCCCTGGCCACTAGGGTGCCCCCGACCATTTATCTATATTAGGGTCTTTCTATAAAAGAGGGTACCAGTGAGGATTTCCTACATCGGACAACTTGTTACAACTGTTGATAAGTCATTAATTATAATCAGCCATTTTGTTTCATGTCATTACATTAAGATATAGTGGTGATAATAGCCAATGGGGTCAGTGCCGTTTAAGATGAGGGAGGACAAAAAAATATTCCATGAGCATGGCCTTATTTCTATTACAGCATATTGCATGACTGTCATTCATATTCCATTTACCCAGTTCAATGTAACAGTGATATGTTTAGGCTACTAAATGATAATTTCCCTATACCCATGAGCTTGCTACAACCTAGCCTATGAATGAAAGTTTACAACGTAGGTGACACAGTTCGAAATTAAAATTTGAGGTGACAGAGACACATGGACAGACAGTGACACATTCAATACCACCTTGCACACTCCTGCCTGCATCTAGCTGATATAGGCTGTAATCATTCGTCTGTTGCAAACGAGACTTTCTATTGGACAAATTCAGGTATGTTCATCATGTTTTGTTCTGTTTGCTTCCATTAAAGAAACTTTTTCAACAGAATCGGCAGAATAAATACACCGCTGATCACGAATAAACACAGTTCACTTTCATAGCAGCCAAGTTGTATTCCTTCTCGCACTCTCCTCCTCTCACCTTTTCCCTTCGCTTGTTGACTTCAATGCACAACACATCAGCTGTATGTGACCAGGCCAAAAAAAACTTTACAAGCCAAACCATGTCATAACCGCTACACACAGCCTATATATACATCGTTGTCACCATATTAGCTAAAGTAACGTCATAGTTAACATAGCTAATAGAACTAACACGTTAGTAAACCCAGTACAATCATGCAGTAACGTTACAGTGTACAGTCAGTAAGCAGTTTAGCACTTACACCGGCGGTTAAATTATACATTGAACTTGAACCCTGTAAGAATCCTGGATCTAGCTGTCAGACAGTTTTTTGTATAGAGATCTCAGAAATGCAGTGTAACTACGTAACATTTCTTGTCTCCTTATGTTACGGGGTGATAACAGTTTTCATGGGCACACAAATCCAAAATAATTTTTGCATCGCAAAATGAAATGCTTCTAACTGAAAGAGTCACCTTACCTTGATACTTAAAACCTAAATAATACTTGTTGGATGCGCATTTGGTGTCCAGCTGATTAGCTACGCCGTGATATTTTCACACATCTGATCCGGGAAGAAATTTGCCAAATGACAGTCAAGTGATGAACAGCTTTGGTGATAGCTAATACACTGCAACAACAGCCCAAGTGCTGGAAAAAAATATGTTTGCGAGGATTGTCCAGAATATTTTGGTACGCCGGTGAAGACAGTTGTGCCTGGATCCACGTTGGATCCAATATCCCTAGCGAATTGATGTTGAGCATCTGTTATTGTCTGCTTGATTGACAGCTGGGTCTTGAGGTAATCAAGGTAATGAGTTCATGTTTTCACATGTTTTTGTGCCTCGGATTGGACACTGAGTCTACTATGCGCAATTGTGTAGGAAAGACTATTGTGCAACACCCAGTGCTATTCCTATTAATTATTCTGGATATTATGACAAATCACATAGCCTAGTGGGCTTCTTCACAATATGATTTGGTAATAAAATAACATGACAAATACATTTTGGTTGTCCCATGTTACACCTGCAATTTTAAACAATACAAGGGGCTTCAAGTAACCTAGTTGAACTTCGAGCTCAGAAATACAAGTACTGGAATAGGTGTACCTTGAAAATCAGACATTTCCTCAATTTGGTGCTTGAAAAGTTCTTGGCATTATTGTAGCCAATGTATAAATTCTCCTGCTCCCATAAAATAATCTGTGATTTCATTTTTGATCCGTTTTTGTAAGAGATTTGTCCACTTTCGTTTGTGTCCCGACGCTTCAATTGAAGTGTGTTGCACTACTCTGTCGCGGTAAAACCATGTGCAGTTATTATGAGGATGACATCTAATGTTGGCTTCTTTTAATCACTCCATTAAAAATGAACCTGGTTTTTGGCCACTTTCTCATCATAGAAACACAATGGTGAGATTCAAACGGTGAGATTAATGCTACCCCTATTCATGGCTTTATATGTGCCTGAGTCGGCCACAAAGGCTACAGAAAGAAATTATAATAATCGACATGCATGCATACACACAATCTATTTAGTCAGGTAAAACAATGTCCACATTATTCTCACGTGAAACTGCATGAAAATCCTTTTTATTTTAGTTTCAAACCATTTTGAAATGTTGATCCCAATGTCACACACTGGCCCAATTATTTATAGAAAGACCCATGTACAGTGCCTTCAGAAAGTGGTGGTATGTACACCGAGGAACTTCAACTTTCCACCTTCACTGCTGTCCCGTCGATGTGGATATCGGGGGTGCTCCCTTTGCTGTTTTCTGAAGTCCATGTTCATCTCTTTTGTTTTGCTGCCCTTGAGTGAGAGGTTATTTTCCATGACACCACACTCCGAGGGGCCTCACCTCCACCCTGTCTCATCGTTGTTGGTAATCAGTCCTACAACTGTTGTGTCGTCTGCAAACATGATGCTTGAGTTGGAGGTGTGCATGGCCACGCAGTCGTGGGTGAACAGGGAGAACAGGAGGGGGCTGAGAACACACCCTTGTGGGGTCCCAGTGTTGAGGATCAGTGGAGTGGAGATGTTGTTTCCTATCTTCACCAACTGGGGGTGGCTCGTCAGGAAGTCCAGGACCCAGTTGCACAGGGCAGGGTCAAGACCCAGGGACTCGAGCTTACATTTGTATTTTATTTAACTAGGCAAATCAGCGAAGAACAAATTCTTACTTACGACGCTGGGACAATTGTGCGCCGCCCTATGGGATGATGAGTTTGGAGGGTACTATGGTGTTGAATGCTGAGCTGTAGTCAATGAACAGCATTCTTACATAGGTATTCCTCTTGTCCAAATGGGATAGGGCAGTGTGATGGCGATTGCATCATCTGTGGACCTATTGGGGCCGTAAGCAAATTGAAGTGGGTCTAGGCTGACAGTTAGGGTGGAGGTGATATGATCCTTGACTAGTCTCTCAAAGCACTTCATGATGACAGAAGTGAGTGCCACGGGGCACTAGTCATTTAGTTCAGTTACCTTGGCTTTCTTGGGAACAGGAACAATGGTGAAGCATGGGGGGACAGCAGACTAGAATAGGGATTGATTGAATATGTCCGTAAACACACCAGCCAGCTGTTCTGCGCACTGAGGACACGGCTAGGGATGCTGTCTGGGCCGGCAGCCTTGCAAGGTTTTACACGTTTAAATGTTTTACTCACGTCGGCCACGGAGAAGGAGAGCCCACAAACTTTGGTAGTGGGCCGCGTCGGTGGCACTGTATTGTCTTCAAAGCGCGCAAAGAAGTTGTTTAATTTGTCTGGAAGTTGTGAGGTTGGACCCAGGTTCAGAGAAGAGACCAGACAAGGAATCAGTGGTTCAGGATAAACATAATACTTTACTGAGAAACAGTCGCCGCAGGATCACAGTACACTTGAAAAACAACAAACACTAAGTCTCAAAAACTCACTCAGGAAACGACCGCACATGGTAAACAATTCAACAGTGAGTCTTTCTGGGTAAGTCTCTAAGAGCTTTCCACACCTGAATTGTGCAACATTTGCCCATTATTCTTTCCAAAATTATTCAAGCTCTGTCAAATTGGTTGTTGATCATTTCTAGACAAATATTTTCAGGTTTTGCCGTAGATCTTCAAGCTGATTTATGTCAGAACTGTAACTAGGCCACTCAGGAACATTCAACGACGTCTTGGTAAGCAACTCCAGTGTATATTTGTGTCACACCCTCATCTGTTTCACATGTCTTTGTGATTGTCTCCACCCCTCTCCTGGTGTCACCCATCTTCCCCATTATCCTATGTGTATTTATACCGGTGTTCTCTGTTTGTCTGTTGCCAGGTCGTCTTGTTTGTCAAGTCAACCAGCGGTTTTTGTATCAGCCCCTGCTTTCCCCAAATCTCTCTTTTCTCGTCCTCCTGGTTTTGACCCTGAGGCCGCATGCCTGACCCCTCTGCCTGCCGACCTGTACCTTTTCCCAGTCTCTGGATTACCGACCTCTGCCTGACCTGAGCCTGCCTGCCGTCTTGTACCTTTGCCCCTGTTGCTGTAATAAACATTGTTACTTCGACACGGTCTACATCCTGGTCTTACCTTTATCCTGATAATTTGGCCCTGTGTTTTAGGTTATTGTCCTGCTGAAAGGTTCATTTGTCTTCCAGTGTCTGTTGGAAAGCAGACTGAACCAGCTTTTCCTATAGGATTTTGCCTGTGATTAGCTCTATTCCGTTTATTTTTATCATAAATACCTACCTAGTGACAAGCATACCCATAACAGCCATACCCATGTCAGCTTTTCTTTCTCCTACGCATCTACCAATAGGTGCCCTTCTTTGCGAGGCATTTGAAAACCTCCCTGGTCTTTGTGGTTGAATCTGTGTTCACTGCTCGACTGAGGGACCTTACAGATAATTGTATGTGTGGGGTACAGAGATGAGGCAGTTAAAAAATCCTGTAAAAACTATTATTGCACACAGAGCAACTTATTATGTGACTTGTTAAGCAAATTTGTACTCCTGAACTTATTTAGGCTTGCCATAACAAAGGGTTTAATACTTATTGACTCAAGACATTTCAGGTTTTCATTTTTTATTAATAAAAAAAAAATGAGTGGCTATTGTGAACTTATTTAGGCTTGCCTTAACAAAGGGGTTGGATACTTATTGACTCAAGACATTTCAGGTTTTCATTTTTAATTAATAAAAATTTCAAAAGACATAATTCACTTTGACATGTTGGCATTATTTTTACATTATATGGTATATATTCTGGGGTATATACTGTATCTGTATATGCCCAGGGCCTGACCTCCAGGGGGCCCCCATTGATTGTCACCACTCAGATATCCTATTAACATGGCATAAATCATGGCAAAATGTGTAGAATTTCAGAAAAATAGCTTTAAACTGCTCAAATGTATCTCCACCCCATGCTAAAATTCAGAAAACTCCAACATTTTCTCAACCCCCATGACAAAAGGTGTAGAATTGCAGGAAATTTACTTTAAAACTAAAAATATATATATTCGCCTTAGGGCCCCCAAAAGGCGAATGCCAGCCCTGCATCGATAGCTCTTGGTTAAATTTCTCCAGCCCCAATCCCTCATCTTTTTACTGAAACGGGCGATAAAACGCGTTGTTATTGTTTCTACTGTTGATTGCGGCTTTAAACCATACATTCATATTCATTTTGATTTATGATTAGAGTTATTGAAAGTAACCCTATTAATAGCCAATCACACAAACGTAAGAACATGATAGCAACATATATCCTTTATAATGTGACAACTGCTGCGGTCATGCATGAGAAAGACACAAGCAAGTTGGAACATTCGGACTACGTCGAGGAAACTGACTAATGCATTATGCATTACTTCAAAATCAGCCATAGCAGCCATTTCCGTTATCTGCGTAGGTGGGTTGGTCTAGAACTGCACCCTGGTCTAATCTTACCTGTTTTGGCTTTAATGTTGGCCCTCAAAAGGTCCCCACTTGAAAGGTGCATTAATCCGAAACTTTTTACTATGCGTTCCGACACAGTGCCTTTCCCCGAGCCCGGAGGTCCCATGATAACCGCCCGGAATATCCTTTGTAGAAGCATTTTCCAATGTTGTTGTTAATGTTGTAACCACCATATAAAGAAAAGTATTGTCCTTCCCATGAAACTGTTATTTGTGCATTTACACAAGGAAACTTCCGTTCGAGCGGCCTTGGACGTCAAAGTCTATCCACTGTGCGCAATCGTGCAATCGCATACTGTGGGCGTCTCCTGTAGTAGTCTTAGCTTGTCCCTTCAAATGATCCTTCAAATGATTTTTCCTGAAAACCTTGACGCGGATAGAGGAGGAGGTAGTTCATAATGAGAAAACAGCTTCGGCTGGCTGCGCTGCACGGAGGACACGTGAGGACGCTTAAACCCGCACATCACATCCATCGAGTCAAGGATGTATCATATGAATGGCGATTAACAATAATAAATATAAACTAACGACCGTGATATAAACCCTGGATTCATAGCCGCAGAAAGTAAGGGTGCCGAGGGTGCTGTAGCACCCACTGATAAATCAAATCAAATATATATTTATATATTATAGATAAAGAGATTTTAATAAAAAAATTACGACGAAAATCTACCAAATTAGTGCACTAGACCTTTATTACTCCTTCATTAGCAGAGACAAATAGTCATCAGACAAAAATGTTCTGCAGCAGTGCAGTTAAAGATAAAGAAAACAATTATAATAGAAATGCGGAATAGCGATGAACAATAACGAGTAAAAATAACATGGCTATATACAGGGAGTACCAGTACAGAGTCGATGTGCAGGGGTACGAGGTAATTGAGGTAGCTATGTACATATAGGTAGGGGTAGACAACAGTGACTAGACAACATGACAGATAATAGACAGTAGCAGCAGCGTCGGTGGTGAGTGTGAAAGTGTGTGTGTGTGTGTGTCTGTGTGTGTAGCGTCAGTATGCGTGTGTGCACTTATGTGTGTGGGGGTGTCAGTGTAAGTATGTGGGAGTGTGTGGGTAGAGTTCAGTGGGGGGGGATGTTCAGGGTCCTGTTGGTTCCAGACTTAGTGCACTGTTACCGCTTGCCGGTAGCAGAGAGAACAGTCTATGGCTTGGGTGGATGGAGTCTTTTACATTTTTTGGGGCCTTTCTCTGACACCAGGGAGCTCGACCCGCATAGATGGAAACAGAAAAGACTGAGCCTTTTGGGTAAAACACTGGGGTAAATCTAGCCCATTCATAGAAGCTAACTACCTTTAGCATCTATTCCTGATGGTATCTTCTGGCCGGTGGAGTTTTGTTCTGAACATTAACACGCATCGCTTGTGGTACGGTTTTGGAAACATCTTTCATATCAGCGATAAATAATAATAAAACAACTTAAAAAGTTAAATTACAACACACCTTTATAGGGTTAGTGTTCCCACACGGTGATATCTCCATGTTACAGCGCTTGTTTACGGAAGACAGAGGCGACCTGTGCTAATTACCTATCTAACGTGCTTGAAGTGTAGTTTGTCGGCTGGAGGCACACAACCGTATGGATCTGTGCAAACCTGCTACAGTAAGTGTATATGTTTTATTTTTACAGATTTTTTGTTGATATGAAAGATAAGTTCCATATGTTTCAAAAACCGTATCGCAACCGATGATTATTGAAGTTTCTAAATGTTAAAACAGTGCTTAAAGCTGAGAACCCCTGGGATAAGGCAGAATGCCTTGTTTAATGTCTTGGGTTCTCGAGAACAATGGTATATCCTGTATGGAAATGCGCCATAAGGGTATGTGTTTTTTACATAGGCTTTTATTTGGACCAAAGACCATTTGGACAGAGAATAAATAAATTAATGAATAATTTCTGATATTTAACCACGGTCAAAATGTTTCTCATCACGGTGTGATGTATTTCTGTCACAGTGTGAGCCATTAACCCTCTCTGACTGAACTTTGTGTCCTGTGGTGTTTGAGAAAGCTCGCGATAACTGGTTTAAAGCAGTGCTAGGGCGCCATCTGGTGGTTAATACGAATACTCCGTTTAAAATGTCCTTTATGTCCCTCGTGGCGTCCCGTAGTTAACCCTTTACCCTCTCGACTCCCCATATTGAAAACACGTGTGGAAATATCAACAGCATGGCAAGCCAGGGACTCACTTACGATGGTTGTAATTTTTTCAGACAACGACTAGTGTTATCAACTCTAAGTGGCAAAAGAGTCAAAATCAGAAACATACGATCTAAAGATGATAACCCAGGACTTAGAGGTAAGTGGACTGCAAAACACCAGTGTGGCGTCGCATTATTACATATGGCTAGCATTACCTAGCTAGCTGTTACTACGCAGTTAACGTTCATCCATTCCAGCACGCCCAAGTAGACTGAATTGTTGCTTTTTGGCACCAATGCCATATAAATGAATCAACCAGCTAAGTTATTGGACAACATCTAATGCCGGATACAGTAGGACCATAGCTACATAACAATGATCCTTTTTGAGGATTTTGTTAGCTAACATTAGCTAGGCAGCAGTCACTACCCAGCTAGCATTTGTGTTCAACCAAAGACTAACACTCCTTTGGTTCAGCTCTATAGAAGATCATGCTTCTATAAACACACACCCTTAATTCTGCAAAATATCCCATAGCTGTTTGTAGACAGTCAAGTAAATGCTGCATATGCCTAATAAATAGATAAGGTTGTTATTGGGGTTTGAGCTACACTTTTATTGACACATTTTTTGTGAATGTTCTAGATTTTGAAGCCAGCTTCATCCGGCTTCTGGACAAGGTAACCAATGGGACCAGAATAGAAATCAACCAAACAGGTAAACCATGGGAGGATGGATACACAGACCACAGCGTATGTCATGCTCACCACTGAATTCCAATGTCATTTGGGTTTGTTTGTGCTCTGCAACCACCTAACTTTTGAATGCATGATGCATGCATATACACCAAACTGTTTTTTTTACATTGGGAAATGTTTCTATATGTTTTGTAGACCGTGGCGCCCCCAACAGTGTCATATATGTTGCAACGCAGCATTTGCAAGGCGTGATATGCACATGCTCGCGTGGGTGTAGTTGCATCTGTTTACATGCACCGAGTGTCTGCTTTCGATGTTGTTCCTAGGCGTTTCTCTGCGTCCATTTTTCAACTCCTAGACCCAGAGACCAGGCGGGCCAGGCTTATGTCCCTGTCCTGGGCCATGTTCATAAGGGCACATCGCAGCAGGGCATACTGCAACGGAAAACAACAATCTGTGCTTCCATTGGACAACTGTATCCACTACCACCCAGTTTGAAAACATTCTTTCCGCACTGAAAACAACCCTCTCCTCTCTCTGCCTTGTAGGTACGGTGCTGTTCTACCAGCCGGGCCTGCTCTATGGTGGTGTGGTGGAACATGAGTGCAACACCCAGCGGTCTGTGGGCTACTACCTGGAAGCTCTACTCATGCTGGCTCCCTTCATGAAGAACCCTCTGAAGGCTGTGCTGAAGGGGGTCACCAACGACCCGACAGACCCCTCGGTTAGACCCATGTTCCCTTTCTTATATATACATGTGTAGCGGCTGGCTACGGGGCAGTTAAAAGATTTTGTGGGGTGGGGGAGTGGTCCAAAATAGCAGAAGATTGTCAAACGTATTTATTTATTTTTGCTTTTTTATTTATTGGGCACAGGGGGAGGTAATGTGTGTTGGTGCCATGGTGAAACTTGCACTCCTTTAAGTCTGAAATGATTGGATGGTGAAACTTGCACTCCTTTAAGTCTGAAATGATTGGATGGTGAAACTTGCACTCCTTTAAGTCTGAAATGATTGGATGGTGAAACTTGCCGGCCAACCAGAAAAGAAAGGGGAAGCGTTTTGGCCGTTCATAAGTCGGGTCAGGACAATCCTTGTCCTGTAAAGACGCCTTGTTTTTATAGTTGGGAATGGGGGAAAAAATGATTTTGCAAGCAGTAGGCATTTAGAATTAAAAGTGGAACTAATAGTTACGCCATGACATCGCGTGCCCTGCGTACCTTCAAACTTATTCTGCGATCATCATTTATTCGAAACACTTTGTCGCAATAATGTTAGCCAAAAGAAAGATCCACCCCTGTCGAACGAATACAAATGTTGTCGATCTTTAGAGAATGTCTCCTGTCTGCCGTTTCCATTTTATACTAACGTTCAAAAGTTTGGAGTCACTTAGAAATGCCCTTGTTTTGAAAGAAAAACACTTTTTTGTCCATTATAACAATATCAAATGGATCAGGAATACAGTGTACTTAAATAACGATTGTAGCTGGAAACAGCTTTTTAATTTTTTTATGGAATATCTACATAGGCGTACAGAGGCCCATTATCAGCAACCATCACTCCTGTGTTCCAATGGCACGTTGTTAGCTAATCGAAGTTTATCATTTTAAAAGGCTTTTAGAAAACCCTTTTGCAATGATGTTAGCACAGCAGAAAACTGTTGTGCTAATTAAAGAAGCAATGAAACTGGCCTTCTTTAGACTAGTTGGGTATCAGGAGCATCAGCATTTGTGGGTTCGATTACAGGCTCAAAAGGACCAGAAACAAAGAACTTTCTTCTGTGTAGTCCTTAGGGAAATTCTGACGTGCACTTTGAACATGTTAGAACAACTGTCCACGTTTACTTTTCCTCAGCCAACAAGACGAGTAACGAACAGCGAAATCACTAGCCTATGTCAATCTACTATAGTAGAAAACTTTAAGCTACCTATGATATTGGTCAGCTTGTCGATAAAGTAATAGCCTATTCCCAACAGACTCTGGGACAGTTGTGGGACGATAGATCCCAAATTCATACAACCAGTAGGCGCAGGTTACATAAAAAATTCAAAAGCGATGTTGTGTCCATTGTGTCCTCCTCCCAGAGTGCTAAGAACCTTGGCGTGATCTTGGACAACACGCTGTCGTTCTCAACTAACATCAAGGCGGTGACCCGTTCCTGTAGGTTCATGCTCTACAACATTCGCAGAGTACGACCCTGCCTCACACAGGAAGCGGCGCAGGTCCTAATCCAGGCACTTGTCATCTCCCGTCTGGACTACTGCAACTCGCTGTTGGCTGGGCTCCCTGCCTGTGCCATTAAACCCCTACAACTCATCCAGAACGCCGCAGCCCGTCTGGTGTTCAACCTTCCCAAGTCCTCTCACGTCACCCCGCTCCTCCGCTCTCTCCACTGGCTTCCAGTTGAAGCTCGCATCCGCTACAAGACCATGGTGCTTGCCTACGGAGCTGTGAGGGGAACGGCACCTCCGTACCTTCAGGCTCTGATCAGGCCCTACACCCAAACAAGGGCACTGCGTTCATCCACCTCTGGCCTGCTCGCCTCCCTACCTCTGAGGAAGTACAGCTCCCGCTCAGCCCAGTCAAAACTGTTCGCTGCTCTGGCACCCCAATGGTGGAACAAACTCCCCCACGACGCCAGGTCAGCGGAGTCAATCACCACCTTCCGGAAACGCCTGAAACACCACCTCTTTAAGGAATACCTAGGATAGGATAAAGTAATCCTTCTAACCCCCCCCCCCCCCCCCCCTTAAAAGAGTTAGATGCACTATTGTAAAGTGGTTGTTCCACTGGATATCATAAGGTGAATGCACCAACTTGTAAGTCGCTCTGGATAAGCGCGTCTGCTAAATGACTTAAATGTAAATGTAATGTGTGATACAACAGATCAGAACGTTTAGCTTAAAATGTTGATGGACTATGGTGGACTATTGATTGTTGATGGACTATTGATGGACTTCTTCACATGCAGCAATGCCTACAAGGCAGTAGGCTATGCGGAATGTTCCATAATGCAATTAGCGGGGAAACACTGTTGTCGAAAAGGGCACTACACATGTGAGCGGTTTCATGTGACAGAGATGAAAATATCCGTTTGAAATTTAGAAAGAAAGGAGATCTAATGGGCTACTTTGAGGGGGGGGGGGGGGAGCTCCGACGGGGGGGGGAGCTCCGACTGGGGAAGAATCGCTTTGAACCGTCATCCAACTCGGAATTCCAACTCAGGCCTCTTTCTAAAAGTCAGACTTTTTGACCTGAAGATCAGAGTTCCCAGTTGTCATGAAAGCACCACAAGATGCTGCCAATTAACATCAAAATATAAAAAAAATAGGATTTCCCCTAGCTGATTGTCTGCAGCCGGCTTTGGTCGTAAAATAATGGAACAGTTAGGGAGAGTGAGCTTGTGGTCGGCCGTCCCTCAACCTTCTTGCCCTGCGTGGCATCGACTGTGCCACAAGTCAATTCAATGAGAGCATTGTTTTGGTTTGTAAAACAGAGTTGGAAAAAGTGGCTGAATTGTCCTTTAAATTGTTATGATGCAGGGGGGGGGGGGGGGTTGTTAAATTGTTATGATGCAGGGGGGGGGGGGGTTGTTAAATTGTTACGATGCAGGGGGGGGGGGGTTGTTAAATTGTTACGATGCAGGGGGGGGGGGGTTGTTAAATTGTTACGGTGCAGGGGGGGGGGGTTGTTAAATTGTTACGGTGCAGGGGGGGGGGGGGGGGTTGTTAAATTGTTACGGTGCAGGGGGGGGGGGGGGTTGTTAAATTGTTACGGTGCAGGGGGGGGGGGTTGTTAAATTGTTACGGTGCAGGGGGGGGGGTTGTTAAATTGTTATGATGCGGGGGGGGGGGGGGGTTGTTAAATTGTTATGATGCAGGGGGGGGGGTTAAATTGTTATGATGCAGAGGGGGGGGGGGGGGGGTTGTTAAATTGTTACGGTGCAGGGGGGGGGTTGTTAAATTGTTACGATGCAGGGGGTTGTGATTTCCACTCGGTCACACATGCTGAATGGAAACATGCTCGTAAACGTTGTGTAAGTGGAAAACCAAACCCCTTCTCTCGCCCTTCCTTCCAGGTTGACCAACTCAAGTATACGTCCATTCCTGTGATGAAGAAGTTTGGGATTGATGGAGAGGGGCTGGAACTGAAGGTGAGGCTTTTAGAGCACATTCCTAGCATTAGTGTGTATGGGTTTACCTGTATTCATATGATATATAGCAGTTATACTGTCTTTGTCTGGGACTCTACGTTGGTATGTGGTGGAATGTGTTATTGGTATGTTTTAGAGCATTTTTTGGGGGGGGGGGGACTTTTTTTGCAACTTGCCAAGCTGTTGGAAGAATTGTTTCTGAATGATTTTACCTGGTTAAATAAAAAAAGATGATTGTGTTTCCTGTGTCCAGGTAGTGAAAAGGGGGATGGCTCCAGGTGGGGGAGGCGAGGTGCTGTTTACGTGTCCCGTTCGCAAGACTCTCCGCCCCGTCCAACTGTCGGAGCCTGGCAAGATCAAGCGGATCAGAGGAATAGCGTATCTTTTTCAGTCTCTTAATTAAATGTTTTGAATGTTTTGTCCTTTCTCTTATGGTGTTGTCGAGAGTCTTGACACCCGCAAAATGTATGGCAGTTAGGTCTTTGTCTTTGTTTACATTCTTGTCTTTTTCTGTCATTGTCACCTTGCTTTACCTGGCTCATATAACACAACTTTATTGATCCGTTCTACGGAGACGACGTAAATTGTTACACCCCTTGACATTGGTCGCACAGATACTCTGTTAGAGTCTCTCCACAGATGGCCAACAGAATAGTGGACTCTGCCAGAAGCATACTGAATAAATTCATTCCTGATATCTACATCTACACAGACCACATGAAGGGGGACAAGTCTGGAAAGTAAGTCATCGCCCTGCCTGTGTCATATTCATTAGTCCGTAGCGTAGGGAAACGAGGTAAACCCTCTCCGTTTCAGTCAACCGTGGTCTTTCTCTGGTGCTGTAACTTTGGCCACTAGATGGGGCTATAGTTAAGAAACGCTGGAAGATTTCCTTTTCGAGAAAGGAGGGGGCAAACTGTGCTCAACTAGGGATGTTAATCGGTTAGCTGCCGAAAATGCATTCGACCGGTCATGCTTATTGGTCAATAGGTTCATTTGCATAGTTTAGTGGAATAAAATTGGACCGTGTTTATTTTTGATAGTTCGTCTTGTGTCTTATTTATCACATGCACACCATACGGCGCATAGGTTTGAGTGGAATAATATCACCTGTCGGACGGCGAGAGCTGCAGCCGATTGCTGTTGGAGTGAAACGTGTTCTTATAAGCCCGGTCATTGCGCAACAATTCAAAACGCAATTGCATGTTAAAAGTAGTTTTGATGGCTTTGATGAAAAGGAGGATCCCAGCTTTCTATTGATAGATTTTTTTTATTTCTCAACTCCTAATTGAAGCCCGTCCTCCTTTCGAGTGCATAGGCAATACGTTTGGCAGGCTATCGGCATGTTATCCGCCACCGTGCAATTAGAGGCCGTATGCATTTTGAAAACATACTTCACTGTTTGAAACCTGGAAGTTTTACTTCAAATTATGAGGCGATGTCTTACCCGCTTCAAAGTAGCCTAGCCAAAATCCGACCATAGAAACATGGAGGCAATTATTTTTTATAAAGACTTCCTCATATGCCATTGAAAACAGGATTTCTCTCCTGTTCTATTGGTTTTCATATCAACTTTATTTCGTTTGTCCAGAAGCCAAAGGCACAATCCTAGTCGTATTATCAACCCATCCAATTTGTTGCATCTTTAGATTCACTCTCTAAGTTTCTAGAAGAGCTTTTCATCTCTGTCACGTGTCACATCAGGTGTGCTGTTTAGAACTGTGTTTTCCAGTGAATTGCGTTTTGGCAAATGTTTTACATTGCCTGCATCATTAGTAGTTGTTAAATAATATACACTACATGACCAAAAGTATGTGGACACTTGCTCATTCCAAAATCAAGGGCATTAATATTGAGTTGGTCCCCCCCTTTGCTGCTTTCCACTACATGTTGACAGATTGCTGCAGGGACTTGCATTCATTCAGCATTAGTGAGGTTGGGCACTGATGTTGGGCGACTATTCCTGGCTCGCAGTCGGCATTCCAATTTATCCCAGAGGTGTTCGAGGGGGTTGAGGTGAGGGCAATGTCATTGTATGCTGTAGCGCTAAGATTTCCCTTTACTGGAACTAAGGGTCCTAGCCCGAACCACGGAAAATCAGCCCCAGACCATTATTCCTCCTCCACCAAACTTTACAGTTGGCAGTATGCATTGGGGCAAGGTAGCGTTCTCCTGGCATACATCAAACCCAGATTCGTCCGTCAGATAGTGAAGCGCGATTAATCACTCCAGAGAATGTGTTTCCGCTGCTCCAGAGTCCGATGGCGGCGAGCTTTACACCACACTAGCCGACGCTTGGCATTGCGCTTGGTGATCTTAGGCTTGTGTGCGGCTGCTCGGTCATGGAAACCCATTTCATGAAGCTCCCGACGAACAGTTCTCGTGCTGACGTTGCTTCGAGGCAGTTTGGAACTCGCTCGTGAGTGTTGCAACAGGCAATTTTTGGGCGCTACGCACTTCAGCACTCGGCAGTCCCATTCTGTAATCTTGTGTGTTCTACCACTTTGCGGCTGAGCCGTTGGTTTCCCTAGACGTTTCACTTCACAAAAACAGCACCTACAATTGACCGAAATGTGTATCCCTAATCAAAATCGATTAACAATGTTCCCTTTTGATGATCTTAGTTTTCACTGCTTAATCAACAGCCAAAGCATACATTTCTGATGAGGCACAATCTGTTTATCATATTGAAACATTTGTCATCAGTCATGTTGATCACTAGTGCTGAGCGATTCTACTTGTTTTTTGATTTTAGGTTATAAATTATAATTTTTTACATTCATTGTGGGTTCAATGCTGTAACAATACAGAATAAAACGATGAAAGTCCCATGATGGTAGTGACTGCCCAGTACTGCTTATCACTTATTAACCATAATTTATTCACATTACTTTACTAAAATGTTTTTGTTGTGTATATTACATTTGTTTTAGGCCTATTTGATGTCTTGGAACGAAATAATAAAGTCCTCATCTCTATAGAGCTGCTGACTACGCTGTCTGACAACCACTATTTTAGTAGTTTTTAATGTAAATAAGGCATACGTTTATGACTGCTGAATACCAACTATCGAACAACTGCTCTCTCTCTCCCTAGATTGTGCATTTTTCAAGGCCCTTCTCTCAGACCAGCAGGCGCGCAATGGATTATGGTCATTGTAGTTAATTACCACATTTTCTGCGCTAAACTATGTAGAAAGTTGTAGGATCTGATTTATCTCGAGAAACTGCACATTGCACTCAGAAAAAGATGGAACGAAATGGAATTCCAATAATGGAACAGACGTCGGTCAATTTGTTTTAAAAATGGGGGAAAAAATCACAAATGTTGGTTAATCACTCGGCGCTAATGATCACACTAACAAAAGTTGTTCTAGTCTACTTCAAGGTTCAAGGGTACTGTTTCGAGTAGCAAATAGTAGCCAGTATTTCACTTAGTGACGCAAACGCTTATTGATCAGGTTGTTTCCCCAGAAAACCGTTCTATCATGGCTGATTTCTCTCCCTCAGGTCTCCAGGCTTTGGCCTGACCTTGGTGGCCGAGACCCTGAACGGGACGTTCCTGAGTGCAGAGCAGGTTTCCACCCCCCAGGGGCAGGGAGACCCTGTGCTGCCTGAGGACCTGGGAAGAAACTGTGCCAAGCTACTGCTGGAGGAGATCTACAGGGTGGGTGACACACGCGCACACACACACCATCAATCGAAACCCAAGCCACAGGGCGTGGTGCACTTAAACATTATTTTTTTTTAAAGATATGTTTTAGTAATTTAGCCGACGCTCTTATCCTGAGCTACTTGGAGTAGTGAGTACATACTTTTTTTGTACTGGTCCCACCCGGGAATCGAACCCGCAACCCTGGCGTTGCAAGCGCCATGCTCTGCCAACTGATCCACACAGGACTCCTGTCAACCGTGTTTTAAAACGACTTGTGGCCCTTGAAGCTGTTGTCGACTTTAAATGTACTATTTAACCATAAAGTCCCATGGACGCCTGGACTATCATGTCTAACTGTCATTACAGCTGTTGAGTACATACCAGACATTAAGTGTCTGGACTTGTTAATTCAAACATTCAAATCGCCATCTGTTTTAAGGCTAAATGCTTGCTATTCTCAGTGTGCGGTATTTACCCTCGGTGGTGCACAGAGCGAGTGAGACAGCCGTCTCTCAGAGCTCAGACTCAGCTCATCGTTACAGGGAATGTGGGTAAACACTGTTTGTTTACATGTTGTGATTGAGTCAAGCCCTCAACTGTGTTACAGAGACTTATGTGTCTGACAGACCCTAATGTGCTCTGTGGACATCTGGGCCCGTATTTGCGAAGCGTCTCAGAGTAGGAGTACTCATCTTGGATCAGGTTCCCCCCTCTAAATCATTATGATTTTAAAATACAAAACTGATCCTAGATCAACACTCCTTCAAGACGCTTTGTGGAAATGAGCCCCGAGTTGTGAGATGACCAGTGCCTGGTTGGTTTTCTCACACAACTCAGAGACACAATAAAGCCCTGTGATGTGTTAAGACATTTTAAGACTGTTGTGATGTCAGTCTCTATAAAGTGACTGTACCAATCTAGACATTACACCGCAGTTCTCTATTTAGAGAGGGTTTTATAGTTGATAGTTTCATGAAGAAATATGTTCCACGTCTTTAACCAGCGTAATTCTAGAAGGGTTAATGTTGGTTAAGTGGTTTTAAGGCGATGGATTATAAATTGAAGTTCACGCTATGTCTATAAGTGGTAATATGATAACGATGTGATGCAAAACTCGCCTCACGTCTTTGAAAATGCACAACTCCCCCAAAGAAAAAGGCACTTTATCCCCCCCAAAATAATAATATTAGCCGCTGAGTCTGTGACTTCACTTTTCTCCTCCTGACTCACACTGGTCACCCTCTTTCATAAGAGCATGTGAATCCAGTTAGCCAGGAGAATTTGATGATTCGTTTTGAATGGTGAATATTGTTGCTCACTTCGATACTAAGCTTGGCCCGTGGAGAGTGACTGCTTCAATCTCCTCATTGGCCAAGAGGAGGGAAGACTAGGAGATAGAAGAGTCACTGGTGTCTCCTGGGAATGGTTGTTTGAAGCATATAAGGGTGGTTGAGTTTCTTTTGGAGGACATGCGATGCACATCTGTGTTTGTTCAGTGGCTAATCAGTAGTACTGGCTGGCAGGCAGCAAGCGTAGTGGTTGTAGTAAACGGGAGATATGTTTTGGAGCGCCTGTTGAGATGAGGGACAAGGAGAGTGGCTGTAAGTAGTGGTCTTTTATATTTGAATAGTTATTCATCTCTTTTAGAGTTCAAATCAATACAATGGATTTGGCAAATTGTTAAATATGAAATGAAGTAGGTAAACTTGAACTTTTCGGTTTTAGATTATTTGATAGTATTCGTCCAGTAACTCACCCATATGTTACCTTAATGTCAGAATGTCTTGCGCTTTGGTGGTTTTCTATGCATGATTACAGAAAAGCAAGATGTCAGCCTTTTAAATGTTGTATTCTGTGTGGTTGAGGCAGGCTACGCCTACGCATCTTAGACGGGATTGTAACACTCCCTTTGGCTTCTTCAAAATATTAGGCAAAATCATTTCTAGTTAAATCAAAAATCATTTCTGTACCTATGTGGGATAATTCAATTTGACCATTTCTTTTCCACCAGTTGTTGAGATGCCAAATACACTGGGGTCTGAAATTATTGACACCGTTGATAAAGTTAAGAAAAATATATAATATAAATGCTGAACTATATTGTATGCTTTTAAAAAAAGGGGGAATGTATATTTTATACTAATACAATTGCTCTGAGAAATATATTTTGTTCATGTAATTTTAAAAAATCTCAAAGGTAGGGACTAAAATTGACACACCTGTTTTCAATCACCTTGCGAGGATAATGGCACTGAGCCTTTTTCTTCCCAATTACAATCTTGTCTCATCGCTGCGACTCTCCAACGTGCTCGGGAGAGGCGAAGGTTGAGTCATGCGTCCTCCGAAACATGACTCGCTAGACCGCGCTCCTTAACACCCACTCGCTTAACCCGGAAGCCAGCCGCACCAATGTGTCGGAGGAAACACTGTTCAACTGACCACCAAAGTCAGCCTGCAGGCCCCTGGCCCGCCACAAGTAGTTGCTAGAGCGCAACGTGTTTAGGTTAATTAACATTCAATTACCGTGAGACCGGCAGCTTGACAATCACCGGCTGACAAAATGCCATGACCACCACAGCCCTACTCAGGATGCAATGTTGCTGTTTGAATTGTGAAAAATGACTGTTTTAAATGGTAGGTCCAGACCATGCGTTATTTGATTTAAACATTTATCTTATGTCCTTATTCTGTTACATTTTATCAGGAGTCAGGACATGCCTTTCCTAGACAGATCATCGGGTCAGACTGACTGTCTGGAGATTACAAACAGTGAATTGTTTGGGATCTCAGTAGTATCATGGAACACATAATGGCTGGAGACAATGTTGCCTTAGTTATTTGAAAAACTGATTTAAGTGATTGAATCATATTCATGCTGATGACCAGATGTCGGGCATAAAGAAGGCCACTGACACCGCATGCTCACACAGCACGGGATTCACGGCCAGACTAGCCTCTGTGCTCTTCAGTACATCTAAGATGTTGGGTTGGGCAACCCTGCTGTGTGCCCTGCAAGGCTTTTACTGTGCGGCGCCAGTCAAGTTCAAACCATCTGTCACATCACGATGTCGTCACCATCGACGATGGCTGTCAATTATCGTCGCTAGACACTGCTATTGCCCAACCTTACTAAAATGTCATATGTCCAGAAGCTACAAGGGGATTGACAGATGATTGGACTGTAACCCTGTCTGTCTGGGGAGTCTGAGTACTGAGTACACTTCAGTATTAGAGTTGGTGTATTTGTTGTCTCTACCATTTTGAGATTGTTCGTGTTCCTAGTTTGGTTATGTCCATTTTTATTTTTGAATAACAGAATGATCAGTCTAATCTGCTTTTTGTTATCTTCTAAGTGAGGCCGTGACGCCACATGCGGTCTTATCTTCGGGGGGGATTGAGCTTTTCGGGACCTCTCCCCTTGTGACGTCGGTGTGTTATGTTGTTGTTTCTGACGCACTGACACCCCCCACTCTGCGCGCTCTTTTTCAGGGCGGCTGCATCGACTCAGCCAACCAAAGCCTGGCTCTCGTGTACATGGCCTTGGGTCAACAAGATGTATCTAAAGCGCTGCTCGGCGACCTCTCTCCATACACGTAAGTTATTTATTTATATATTTTTTTTTTTTTACAGTAAGCTGTTTGGCAGGACCTACGATCCAAAGTTCTCTCCTATAGCAGGAATTTAAACCGGCTGTGGTTAAACCAAAAAGGGACTAACCTGACAGTGGAAAGCAAACAAGTTGTCATTTACGATAAACCCATGGCCACATTTTTGTTGAATCTTTTGTTTGACGATTTGTGCAAAACATTTAGGGTGAATAGTTCTGCTTCTTCTACGAACTTCAAAATCATGTTTTATTAGTACATCTGTTTTTAATGTTGTATTTAATTATATTGTGAGAACATTTTTGATCAATTAAATCCAATCCATTAATATCCTACAGATGCGGTCGAAAATATTGGCACCCTTGCACTTTAGAACGGAAAAACATTTTCTGATTTCTCTTTTCAAAACTGGTTGAGTGGCTTTTTTTTACCCTGTAGGCACCTGCAACTTACCACAGGTGAGACATTACACAGGAAACAAGCATTTGCCTCCAACCAAATTAATTAAAGTGTTTGAATGATTTAGTCCAGGCCATTTTTACTTTAAAGTAAAAAAAAATGTTTGGATCTAAAAAAAGATATATAAAACAAATACACGTGTGAACACAGTTTTACATTTCAATATATTTTAGGAGAAAAGGTGAATCGTGCAAGGGTGACTATATTTGACTGCATCTGTAATAGAGAAAGTTAAGACTAAGCCATAAAGGTAAATAACTGGTATCCTTCTGTCTAACATGTTGACATTTGTACATGTATGTCGGTGTGTGCTTCGGCATTTTATCCCCTGATAGCATGGCAGTGATAATGTGGCTGTCGGGGACAACGGGTTCATCACCCCTTCTCCTCGCGTAGGGTTTTTACCGGTTACATTCGCCCACGGTTGGCTCCATGTGAACTACAATTCCGACAATGTTTTTTCCGTTTAGAAATGTCGATCATCGCTTTCGAACCGGTTTTCGAAACATATGCTGATATGCCTGTTATCAAAATCAAATGTTATTTGTCACATGCGCCGAATACAACAGGTGTGGACCTTACTGTGAAATGCTAACTTACAAGCCCTTAACCAACAATGCAGTTTTAAGAAGATACCTAAAAAAAAGTAAGAGATAAGAATAACAAATGATTAAAGAGCAGCAGTAAATAACAATAGCGGGACTATATACAGGGGGTGCTGGTGTTGAGGTAATATGTACATGTAGGTAGTTATTAAAGTGACTATGCATAGATAATAACAGAGTAGCATCAGCATAGGAGGAGGGGACAATGCAAATAGTCTGGGTAGCCATTTGATTAGATGTTCAGGAGTCTTATGGCTTGGGGGTAGAAGCTGTTTAGAAGCCTCTTGGACCCAGATTTGTCGCTCCGGTACCGCTTGCCGTGCGGTAGCAGAGAGAACAGTCTATGACTAGGGTGGCTGGAGTCTTTGACAATTTTTAGGACTTTCCTCTGACACCGCCTGGTATAGAGGTCCTGGATGGCAGGAAGCTTGGCCCCAGTGATGTACTGGGCCGTACGCACTACCCTTCCCTATCAGCAAGAAATAATCATTCAAATAAAAAAGATACACTTTCTGTCACAGTTTTGCACCTTCATTTGACGAAATACACTTCCTCCCCAGTTACGCTTACACACGGGTGTTCAGAGCAAGCTCGATAGCTAATCAACAATTTTTTCCCATGGCGAAAATGTGAAGCAGACCAAATTCTTTGGTCCTTTTAAAAACCTGCTGTATGTAAAATAGTGTGCTATAGCTTGGAAAATATTCACAGCATAATGTTTGTTTCCAACATAAGGGCTGTTTTCCTAAAGAAGTTAAACGCTTTGTTTCATTGCCGCAATACTGGTATCGTCCCGGCCCTAATCCTATAAAGGTGTGTAGTAAAATGATTTCTCTCTGATATGAGTGGCGCAGCAGTCTAAGGCACTGCATCTCAGTGCAAGAGGCGTCACTACAGTCCCTGTTTCGAATCCAGGCTGTGTCACATCTGGCAGTGATTGGGAGTCCCATAGGGCGGGGCGCACAATTGGCCCAGCGTCGTCCGGGGTAGGCCGTCATTTGTAAATAAGATTTGTTCTTAACTGACTTGCCTAGTTAAATGAAAGGTGCGTTCCTTATGTTTCCAAAAACCCGTACCGCAAACGATGCATTTTAACATTCAGAACGAGCATCGGGGATCTTTAAAAAAAAAAAAAGAACTCCCCTGAACAGAAGATGCTATTGTCAATATGAATGGGTTCCAGTCCTCTCAGAGTCAGACTATGAACTGTCCATTTTCAGTTATCATGGTACCGGTGCTGTGTCCCTGTCAAGTACAGTACTATGATAACTGAAGATTGGCAGTGCCATCTCAATGGTTCTCTGAGCACCTTCTGAGGCAGCTAGGCAGGTCTTATCGCTCTCTGGGGTTTTTTTGAGTGTGGATCGTCCATTTTTGGATTCTGAGTTCTCGGTATTGATGTTCTACAGTATGTTTGGACGGTCCATCCGTTTCCTGATTTGTGTGTATATGTTGTTGTGTATGGGTGATCATAAAGACCTTTGAGCTGCTGTTTGGTGTTTTGAAGGCATTCCAAAGCACACACTGTCCACGGTCAGTGCTTGTCCCCGGTCATCTACTCTGACATCACACACCAGGTCAGGGGTAGGGTTGCAAAATTTCGGGCATGTTTTGTTCCAGAATTCCAGAAATCCTGGTTGGAGAATTCCAGATTTCCTGCTTATTCCCTCCTAATTTCGGGAATCCTCCAACAGGGATTTCGAGAAAACAATGGAATTTATTGAAAGTTCCTGGAATTCTGCCACCCTAGTCAGGGGTCAGTGCTTCTCAGTATTCCAGTGTTTGATGTCCCCTCTGGCCTTTTATAGCCTTTTTCTAGGATGCTCTGGTGTTTTGTATTTGACTCTGTTGTAAAATAACAAATCATCTCCATGAGGTTAGCCTGTCTTGTTTTGTACTGCTGTATTTGAGTAGCCAAGCCACCCACCTGAACTCTCGCTCTCCTCTCAGGATCGAGTTCCTCCGACACATGAGAGACTTCTTCCGGATGATGTTCAAGATCGAGACTCAGAAACCATCGGAGGACGAGAGGAAAGGAGGAGACAAAGTACTGATGACCTGTGTTGGAGCCGGCTATACCAACATCAGCAAATCAATCAAATAAAGACTGTACAGTATTTTTCCACCTGTGTCATTCTTGAATTGCGGTGGTGTTTGAAAAATAATTTATCTCTACATTTTTATTTAAATGTATTTGGGCACGTTCTAAATCAACTGTCAGCTTAATGATTTTAAATAATTTGTGCCATTAGGATAAAGTTGTGCAGTAGGAGTAGTAACACCAATAAGACATTTTATGTTGAGGATATTTGTAAATGCTCAAATCTAAGGTCACTATTAACCCTTAAATGATGCGATGAATAATGTTGCTCACAATGTTATTTCACTTCATTTAAATTGACTAACACCAAGTGAGGGTTTGGATTTAAACACACCAAATTATCAATGGTATCCTCAAATTGATGGCATACTAAAGGGTTTCTTTAATAGACCCCTCTCCTGATAAATCTGCCACTAGTCGGAATACTCAATGAACTTATCTTAGCATTTCAAGGCAGTAACCCCAATTACATAAGACTGAGGGACAGACATTATACAATAAAAAATATGTATTTTAATAGTCTGTTTTTATTGACCTATACAATATATTAAATACATTTGTTCACTTTCTAGCATTCAAAATAATAGATATCTCGAAATCCCCAAAACATGTCACGACAACTTTACTCATCACTACTGGAACAAGCCAATTTGCATACTCAAAGTAGATTTAAACAATACATAAACTAAGTTTTGCATTATGTTGGTCGTTGATAAACAGTTCAATATAAACAAAAGCATGTATGATGTGTAACTATTTGTAATTTGTGTTGTGTGGTTGCAAGGGATCTAATTAAAATACGTTTTGACCACATTTCCACTATGTTCATAAGTTCAGTATTCGTTCTATATAGCTGAGCATCTCAAATAGAACTCTTATCGTCTTTCTTTAAATCTACACCACATATACCATGTTGAACAAACGTGCATCGTTGACGAATCATTTTGATTCGTGTCTTGTAACCGTTGCCAAATAATGACGTCAGAGAGCACAAAACATTAAGAACACCTTAATTTTGAGTTGCACCCCCCCCCATTTGCCCTCCAAACAGCCTCAATTCGTCGAGACACAGACTCTATAAGGTGTCAAGCGTTCCACAGGGATGCTGGCCCATGTTGACTCCAATGCTTCCCACAGATGTGTCAAGTTGGCTGGATGTCCTTTGGGTGGTAGACCATTCTTGATACACACAAGAAACTGTTGAGTGTGGAAAAACCAGCAATGTTGCAGTTCTTGACACAAACCGGTGCGCCTTCACCCTCGGAATGGCATACATACACAATCAATGTCTCAATTGTCTCAAGGCTTAAAAATCCTTCTAACCGGTCTCCTCCCATTCATCTACATTGATTTATGTTCCAGTTCCTGCCAATGTCCATACATTTTGCATTGAAGAGGAGTGGGACAACATTCCACAGGTCACAATCAACAGCCTGATCAACTCTATGCAAATTAGATGTGTCACGCTGCATGAGGCAAAAGTCTACAGTCAATCACGGATTACAAAAGAAAAACCAGCCCCGTCGCGGACCACGATATCTTGCTCCCAGACAGACTAAACAACTTCTTTGCTCGCTTTGAGGACAATACAGTGCCAGTGACATGGCCCGCTACCAAAACCTGCGGGCTCTCCTTCACTGCAGCCAACGTGAGTCAAACATTTAAACATGTTAACCCTCGCAGGGCTGCAGGCCCAGACGGCATCCCCAGCCGCGTCCATGCGCAGACCAGCTGGCTGGTGTGTTTACGGACATATTCAATCAATATGTCCGTAAATGGGCCACCATTGTTCCTGTTCCCAAGAAAGCTAAGGTAACTTTACCACATGTATACTCCAATCATGTTGTAGAAACATCTCAAGGATGATCAATGGAAACAGGTTGCACATGAGCTCAATTTCGAGTCTGATAGAATGATGCTTATGTAGATTTTTATTTTTTATTTTTATTTTATACATTTGCAAAATGTCAAATGTTTTTCACTTTGTCATTATGGAGTATTATGTGTAGATTGAGGGAACAATGTATTTAATTCATTTTAAAATAAGGCTGTAACATGAAAGTCAAGGGATCTGAATACTTTCCGAATGCACTGTATAGTCACATATTAAAACACACTGTTTTGCAATGAAGGTCTCTGTAGGGTAGCATCATGGTGTAGCTGGAGGGCTGCTAGTTTCCGTCCTGCTCTGGGACTTCAATATAGAAAACCTGGTTCTGTTACGTTCCCCAGTAAGAAAAATGTCGCTCAAACGGAAGGGGAACTAACAAAGAGTCACTGACAAACAACTAAAACTTAACAGGTGGGGTTTTAGGAGGGGTTCTGAAAGACTCATGGGGGTGTCCACTGAAGGTTGACTAGCAACAACAACCTTAAGCTAAAAGACACCCACCATGAGTGCCCACAAAATGTTCCCAAGCAGAGGTAAAAAATCTATATAAAAAATAAGACAGGAAGCAAACCAGAAAGTGGAGCAAAACGAACACAGGTTTTAGGGGGTAGATCATCTTTAATATTGCAGAAAGATTGATTCTTCCATTAATGTAATTGTCTGCATCATTTCCAATACCCCATATATATTTTGGGGTATATCTAGTAGCAGTCAAAGTTTGGACACACCTGGTCATACAAGGGTTTTTCTTTTGCTTTTACTATTTTCTACATTGTAGAGTAATAGTGAAGACATCAAAACTATGAAATAACACATAGCCACCCTTTGCCTTGACGACAGCTTTGCACACTCTTGGTATTCTCTCAACCAGCTTCATGAGGTATTCACCTGGAATGCATTTCAAATAACAGGTGTGTCTTGTTAAGTTAATTTGTGTAATTAAAAACGCATCGGCCTACTTTAGGACATAGACACATGGCCTTATTTATTGGCAATAACAAACTTCAAAATTGGACAGAGAAAACAAATGGCCACTTCTATAAAGCAAATGAGACCGGAGCACAAGTCTAGTCTCTAACCTCCCTCCATAAAATAAAGCCAAGAGATGTGTTTATGAGCCGTCTAAAGAGCAACGTGGATATTCCAGTTGTTTTAAAGTGACAAAAAGCAATGGAACTTAACAAATAACAAGAGCACGTGTGACTTCCTTTTGCTGCAGTTGCGCAGCAGCATAGGTACCGTGGGAACCGAACGGATGCAATTCTGTGTGGTGTGTTCTTGCTCTTCTCACACGACTCTGGCGTGGAAACCACACCAGTATTGCTCCACTAACCAAACTGTCAGTGATACTCGAACCACACCTGTCTTTTCAAAGTTAAGCCGTTTCAGCTTGTCCACAGGTTCCCACGAACTCAACTGTACATTTGGTGCACGCACCCACTGTGATGACTCATTATGTTGTGTTGTGTAAAAGGGGCCTATATCTGATACACAGGCCTGGTCTCTCACTACCAGACTCGCTCAAGGAACATGTATATAGTCTACAAACAATAAAAAACTCATAACTTTATTGGCTATGCTAGTAATTTCAGGGCAGGTGGGGCAGAGCGTTATATCTACCGTAGCTTTGATTGGACTGATCATGTCAACATCATACTTTCAACATTTTAGCTAGACAAGCAGTCATCATCATGAATCACGTTAACAATCTACCGGCAAATCCTTTTCAATACATGTCATATGAAGATAAATTATAGATAAAAGGTATCGTGCTCATCGGCCATTGGACATAAACATTACACAACAAGTTGGAAATCACAAATTCAACAATGAGTGATTTGGAAAGAATCAGTGGCTAACTGCAAGCGCTGCAAAGCAATCCCTATTTTGCTTCCCCTGCCTGCTATTCAGTGGACAGGGTGTATGGTCCAAGTCTGGTTTTAAGGGTCTCTTCTTCAAGCTTAGAAGGATAAACATTCACACGCAAAACCATGGACCAGAAAAGGTTGAATACATTGGCCATGCTGTCAATCCAGCATGACTTCTGCGGCATTCAAAACAACTGGAATCTCGGGAAGTGGGAAATCGCAGATTTACAGTGAGTGCAAGACAACTGGCAACTCTGGGGGGAAAAATTGCTCCGACTGGGAAAATACGTTTTTGAACGGTCATCCAACTCAGAATTCCAAGTCGGGGACTCAGGCTTCTATCTAGAGCTCCGACCTGAAGATCACTGATGTCATGATTCGACCAGTTGTGCTGTGACAAGGTAGGGGTGGTATACAGAAGATTGCCCTATTTGGTATAAGACCAAGTCCATATTATGGCAAGAACAAGTCAAATAAGCAAAGAGAAACGACAGTCCATCATTGCTGTAAGACATGGAGGTCAGTCAATCCGGAAAGTTTCTTTGAAAGTTTCTTTAAGTGCAGTCGCAAAAACCATCAAGCGCTATGATGAAACTGCCTCTCATGAAGACCCCCAAAGTAAAGGAAGACCCAAAGTTACCTCTGCTGTAGAGGATAAGTTTATTAGAGTTACCAGCCTGAGAAATTGCAGGCCAAATAATTGCTTCATAGAGTTCTAGTAAGAGACACATTTCAACATCAGCTGTTCATGAATCAGACATTCATGGTCAAATTGCTGCAAAGAATCCACTACTAAAGGACACCAATAAGAAGAAGAGACTTGCTTGGGCCAAGAAACACAAGCAATGGACATTAGACCGGTGGAAATATGTCCTTTGGTCTGATGAGTCCAAATTTGAGATTTTTGGTTCCAACCGCTGTTTTTATGAAACGCAGAGTAGATGAACGGAGGATCTCTGCATCTGTGGTTCCCACCATGAAGCACGGAGGACCATACTGTACAAGAGGGGTTTAATAAATGCATTCTACAGAAGATAATGGTATAGGAAACCTACAAAATAATAGCAAGAACCCCCTCTGCAGTTTAGAAAATGCTGTCATAATGCTGTGCTGATAAACATTTACAATACATGTTTAACATTGTCCAGCATGGCTACCACAGCATTCTGCAGCAATACACCATCCCATCTGGTTTGCACTTAAATAAACGTTAAATAATAATAAACATTTTAAACTAGGCAAGTCAGTTAAGAGCATTCTTATTTACAGTGACGGTTTGGTTTGGGATGAGTTGGACCGCGGAGTGAAGGAAAAGCAGCCAACGAGTGCTCAGCATATGTGGGAACTCCGTCAAGACTGTTGGAAAAGCATTCCAGGTGAAGCTGGTTGAGAGAATTCCAAGAGTGTGCAAATATGTCATCAAGGCAAAAGGTGGCTACTTTGAAGAAAAAAGGGAGTGTGGCGAAGTCAGGTAGGAGACCTGCGCCTACTCCCTGTACTTACCGTGGAGAGCGAGAGTACGGGCAGACACCGTGTTACGCAGTAGAGCGCATGGTGTCTCCTGTACGTGTTCATAGCCCGGTGCGGGTTATTCCACCTCCCCGCACTGGCAGGGCTAGATTGAGGATTGAGCAGGATGTCATGAAGCCGGCCCAACGCATCTGGTCACCAGTGCGTCTCCTCGGGACGGCTTACATGGCACCAGCCTTACGCATGGTGTCCCCGGTTCGCCTACATAGCCCGGTGCGGGTTATTCCACCTCCCCGCACTGGTCGGGCGACGGGGAGCATACAACCAGGTAAGGTTGGGCAGGCTCAGTGCTCAAGGGAGCCAGTACGCCTGCACGGTCCGGTATTTCCGGCGCCACCTCCCCGCCCCAGCCTAGTACCACCAGTGCCTACACCACGCACCAGGCTTCCAGTGTGTCTCCAGAGCTCTGTTCCTCCTCCACGCACTCGCCCTATGGTGCGTGTCTCCAGCCCGGTACCACCAGTTCCGGCACCACGCACCAAGCCTCCTGTGCGTCTCCAGAGTCCTGTGCGTCCTGTTGCTGCTCCCCGCACTAGCCCTGAGATGCGTGTCCCCAGCCCGGTACCACCAGTTCCGGCACCACGGACTAGGCCTAATGTGCGTCTCCAGGGTCCAGTATGCCCTGTTCCTTCTCCCCGCACTAGCCTTCAGGTGCGTGTCCCCAGCCCGGTACCACCAGTTCCGGCACCACGCACCAAGCCTCATGTGCGTCTCCAGAGCCCTGTACGCACTGATCCTTCTCCCCGCACTCGCCCTGAGGTGCGTGCCCTCAGCCCGGTACCAACAGTCCCGGTACCACGCACCAGGCCTATAGGGCGCCTCGAGAACTCAGTGTGCCCTGTTCCTGCTCCCCGCACTAGCCTTGAGGTGCGTGTCTCCAGTCCGGTACCACCAGTCCGGTACCACGCACCAGGCCTATAGGGCGCCTCGAGAACTCAGTGTGCCCTGTTCCTGCTCCCCGCACTAGCCTTGAGGTGCGTGTCTCCAGTCCGGTACCACCAGTTCCGGCACCACGCACCAGGCCTACTGTGCGCCTCAGCAGGTCAGAGCTGCCCGTCTGCCAAGCACCGTCTGAGCTGCCCGTCTGCCAAGCGCCGTCTGAGCTGCCCGTCTGCCAAGCGCCGTCTGAGCTGCCCGTCTGCCAAGCGCCGTCTGAGCTGCCCGTCTGCCAAGCGCCGTCTGAGCTGCCCGTCTGCCAAGCGCCGTCTGAGCTGCCCGTCTGCCAAGCGCCGTCTGAGCTGCCCGTCTGCCAAGCGCCGTCTGAGCTGCCCGTCTGCCAAGCGCCGTCTGAGCTGCCCGTCTGCCAAGCGCCGTCTGAGCTGCCCGTCTGCCAAGCGCCGTCTGAGCTGCCCGTCTGCCAAGCACCGTCAGAGCTGCCCGTCTGTCCCGAGCCGCTAGAGCCGTCCGCCAGACAGGATCAGCCCGAGCCGTCCGCCAGACAGGATCAGCCCGAGCCGTCCGCCAGACAGGATCAGCCCGAGCCGTCCGCCAGACAGGATCAGCCCGAGCCGTCCGCCAGACAGGATCAGCCCGAGCCGTCCGCCAGACAGGATCAGCCCAAGCCGTCCGCCAGCCATGAGCAGCCCGAGCCGTCCGCCAGCCATGAGCAGCCCGAGCCGTCCGCCAGCCATGAGCAGCCCGAGCCGTCCGCCAGCCATGAGCAGCCCGAGCCGTCCGCCAGCCATGAGCAGCCAGATCCGTCAGCCAGCCATGAGCAGCCAGATCCGTCAGCCAGCCATGAGCAGCCAGATCCGTCAGCCAGCCATGAGCAGCCAGATCCGTCAGCCAGCCATGAGCAGCCAGATCCGTCAGCCAGCCATGAGCTGCCGTCCCTCAGTCATGAGCTGCCCTCCAGTCATGAGCTACCCCTCAGTCCGGAGCTACCCCTCAGTCCGGAGCTACCCCTCAGTCCGGAGCTACCCCTCAGTCCGGAGCTACCCCTCAGTCCGGAGCTACCCATCCGTCCGGTGGCGCCCTCTGGGATGGTCTTCAGTCCGGGACTTGCTACAAGGGTCGCCGCTCCAGAGGCGCCACCAAAGCGGGTATTGACAATGGTGGAGTGGGGGCCTCGTCCCGCGCCCGAGCCGCCGCCATGATGGGGGCCACCCCGGACCCTCCCCTTCTGTTTCAGGTTCTGCGGCCGGAGTCCGCACCTTTGGGGGGGGGGGGGTACTGTCACGCCCTGGCCTTAGTATTCTTTGTTTCCTTTATTATTTTAGTTAGGTCAGGGTGTGACATGGGGAATGTATGTGTTTTTGTATTGTCTAGGGTGGTTGTATGGTTTAGGGGGTTAAGTAGAATAGATGGGTTTGTGTTTAGTGTAGGTGTCTAGCTGTGTCTATGGTTGCCTGAATGGTTCTCAGAGACAGATGTCATTAATTGTCTCTGATTGGGAGCCATATTTAAGACAGCCATAGGCACTAGGTTAATGTGGGTAATTGTCTATGTTGTACGTTTGTAGCTTGTGTGTGCACTTACGTCTATAGCTTCACGATCGTTTGTTTGTTTTGTTTCGGTTTGTTAAAGTGTTCGTTGCGTGTTTTTCCTTTTCTCTAAAATAAAAGAGAATGTATTTTGCACACGCTGCGCCTTGGTCCACTCTCTCTCAGCAAGACGATCGTGACACCACAGGGATTTAAAAGTGTTTACAGTCATGTTCTTAATAGGTGCAAGCTTATTGGTAATTGGGATAAGCAATTTCATAAATGTGTGCAACGTCTGTTTTTTCCTCGTTACATACCACAGACCAACAAATGATTCTTTACATCAACAACTTAGGAATCACTACAAAAAGTATTGTATGACACTATATTAGGCCCAGCTTTTGGAAGCTGGTTTTCCTAGATATGGCTACTATATTGTGATCACTACATCCAATGGATCTGGATACTGCTTTCAAGCAGTTTTCTACAGTATTAGTAAAGATTTGATCAATACATGTTGATTTCACTCCTGTGCTGTCTGTGACTACATTGGTAGGTTGTTTGATAACCCGAACCAGGTTGCAGGCACTAGTTACAGTTTGAAGCTTTTTCTTGAGTGGGCAGCCTGATGAAAGCCAGTCAATATTTAAATTACCCAGAAAATATAACTCTGTTGACTGTAAGCATTTGGTGGTCTATAGCAGCTTCCCACAAGAATGGGCTTTAGGTGAGGCAGATGAACCTGTAGCCATGTTACTTCAACAGTATTTAACATGAGATGCTCTAATCTTTACAGGAATGTGGTTCTGAATATAAACAGCAATACATCCACCACTGGCATTTATGTCTTTTATCAAATCACATTTTATTGGTCACATACACATGGTAAGCAGATGTTATTGCGAGTGTAGCGAAATGCTTGTGCTTCTAGTTCCGACGGTGCAGCAATATCTAACAAGTAATCTAACAATTCCAGAACAACTACCTAATACACACAAATATAAGTAAAGGGATGGAATAATAATATATACATATAAATATATGGATGAGCAATGACCGTGCGGCATAGGCAAGATGGAATAAAATACAGTATTTACAGTTGAAGTCGGAAGTTTATATACACTTTAGCCAAATACATTTAAACTCAGTTTTTCACAATTTCTGACATTTAATCCTAGTAAAAAATCCCTGTTTTAGGTCAGTTAGGATCACCACTTTATTTTAAGAATGTGAAATGTCAGAATAATAGTAGAGAGAATGATTTATTTCAGCTGTTATTTCTTTCATCACATTCCCAGGTCAGAAGTTTACATACACTCAATTAGTAACTGGTAGCATTGCCTTTAAATTGTTTAACTTGGGTCAAACATGATGCTGCCACCCCGTGCTTCACGGTTGGGATGGTGTTCTTCGGCTTGCAAGCATACCCCTTTTTCCTTCAAACATAACGATGGTCATGATGGAAAACTTATTTGGGACATTGGTGACATTATTGGTGACATCTGTCGTGGAAAATCATCTCAGAAATATAACACTCATAAGAACTTGTGAAATCAAATAGACTTTTTAATACAAAGTATATCAAAGCCGGAATGTCCCGCGGAACACACCCCGCTTCCCAGCCCCGGTTCCAACATTTATACACAAATAGCATATGGGTCCACCCCATATGCAAATAAGCATACTTCCCCTAATTCTTCCTGCCATCATTATCTTTTTAGTTCAGGCTTCCTACTTGTTCACACCCAATAACGCCCATATCTGCTTTCAGTTCGATTATAATAGTGACCAGACCCATGCTTGTCTTAAAAATAATATATGTCCATCTATCCTATAGGCCTATGACTTAGCCCTGTAATTAACTCAATGCCTCAGCATGTTCTCTGGTATGTGTGTTTATTGGAATTGGCAGACTATGTGTCTCTTCTATCATTAGTATCCAGTTGCCTTAGGCATATTTCTCTGGTATGTGTGCTTATTGGAATTGTCAGACTATGTGTCTCTTCTATCATTAGTGTCCAGTTGCCTTAGGCATATTTCTCTGGTATGTGTGCTTTTAGTGGAATCAGCAGACTATGTGTCTCTTCTCTTCATGTGGTCTGCCACTTCAATGTTCAGCTGTCCTATGCCTCCACATGCCATCCATGTGTCTCATTTTACTCCTACAATCCCTCCTCTGGGGCTAATCAGCCACATAAATCATACAAATATGACTTTGGGATAGTAAATGAGAATACCTATGATAAACAAGAAAATACAAAAACAGAGTAAAACACATAAACCAACTGGACCAAACATCTCCAAATGATTAAAACTAAAATAGGAGTAAAAAATCCAATTAGAAACATTAATGAAAACCTAACTAGACCAAACATCTCCAGTTTGCATAAGAGTAAAAGATCTAATTAGGTGTAAAAATTAGAAAGATTAATATATTACATTTTTGAAAAAACATGAGCATGTAGGTACCTAGCCTTGCCTGAGGTTATCTCAGTTATGTGAAAATAAAAAATAAAAGATAATACAATGAGTATAATAATAAATTGAATATGAGAAAATCAAAGACCTATATGCAGTTATAAAAGAAAATTGACACAACATCATTCTAAATTTAAGCATTTCAACATGATCCTCCCTCGCAGACACCTCTCTAATAAAGTGATATCAATGATACCAACCTTTGTTTAGAAGATTAAGGACATGGTCCATAGACACTTGTAACCGGAATACCCTCTGTTACCTAACATGTTTTTAAAATTAACCTAGTTTTTTAGAAGGCATAACTAGCTTTAATTAAAGAAAACCATATATATTCATCAATATATATATCTAAAAATTCAAAGAAACATACAAAGAACACAAAGCTTTAGGCAAAATAAAAATGCTAAAACTCTTACATAGGAGCACAGTCCTCATCCTGACAGATTCTACAATCACCTCTTTGACATTTCGCGCAAAACACGGTACTTCTGTCTAATTGAGGTCCATTTGATTCAGTTCTAATGTTATAGGCAGCACAATCATTATCTCCCAGCATGGTCTCATTAAACATAATTTTACCCCTAGTGCTTACCCAGAGCAATCCTACATTCTATGTCACACAAGGGAATAGAATACTTTCTATTGTTACAATGGTCATTTTTCCAACTTACACAGTTTTTAAATGATGCTGGTTCAGAGACTATTAAAAGATCAGACAAAGTTGATTTTCTACACAAAATACAATTGTCCATTTTGTGTTTGTTTGCCATATACTTAGCTCATTCGTATCACTCCTTCTTCACTACTTCTTCTCGTGTGGTGTCCTTGAGTGGTTCTAATATATCTAATTCTGTTGCTTTTTCAATGTTCTTATCTTGAGGTAGATCATTAGAGTTTATCAGAAAGTTCCAAATGTCAGTAAAAAAAAACTCTCCTGACTCTGATGTCTCAGGTTGCTTTGTGGATACGGTGGTCTGCTTGGTAAGGGAGGTCGATGTCACCTTAGTGGTAGCTACTGTGGTCGTCACAGCAACCGCCACCCTTGTTGTTGTCACAGGTTCTTCCTGTTCAGGTGCAGGGGTAGGATCAATCTTAATGACCGTGGTGCTACTCCCTTCGGTCACTGTTGTTCTTGTTATTTCAACTATTAATTCTTCACCTTCAACTGGTTCAATCTGATTCATGATGAGCACCCTCTCGTCTTTTTCTTTGATTAATGTCAGGTCACATCCTTTCGGATCCCAAACGACTTGTCCCTTTGTTTGGTGATGTGTCCATCCACAGAGTGCCATCTCCGGTAAGGGTTTGATCCTTATGATTGAGATAGACTTCAGTTCTCCTGCTTCTGTTATAAGTTGAGGTGGAACAGAGATTCTAACCTTGTCAGTCTTTTTGGATTGTTCAGCTGATTCCTTTCTTCTCTTCCTGCTTCCACCATACATCTTGATTGTGCGTGAGTCTGTTGTTTCTGTACTAGTGTTCACTGTTACTTTTGTTTATGTCAATGTCATTATTCTTTTGTTGTTCTACCTTCAATTGTCTGTAAAGGAGGCCATTCAAAAGTTTAAAAGTCAATTGTGAGGAAATCCCCATTTTCTTCAGCTTGCGGGACTTTTCCTCCTCTTTCTTCACCTGAGGCTCCCTCCTCAGGCCGGACTTAGCTTCCATCTGGAAGGGTTTCAATTTTAGGGAAGAAATGTTCTCATTCTGTTCCTTGTGAGGCCTCTCCTCCTCTTCTGGGTGCATTAGTCGGTGCACCTGTCACATTTTGGCTTTCACTTGATTTGCTGTTTTCTTGGCTCCTCCCTGGCGTCTCAATCGTTTCCGCTGCTCCTGCTCCCTCCGGGCTCCCTCCTGGTGAATCAGCATCCTCTGTGTCCTCATCTCTATGTGGTTGTATCCTTCTCTCTGTTGGGACTCAGCTGCAGTGGTTCAGATGGTACCACGTCTGGCTTCTTTTCACTTGGACGGCCGTTCTTGTTGCTTTGGCCACCTCATAGGGTCCTTCTCTCCTCGGTTGATCCCACTTCCTCCGGAACACTCGAACGTGGACTAGATCTCCTGGTATCACTGGGAGAGGTCCTTCTGGTCCCCTTGGATCATCAGACGCAGAACCTCTCGTCCTGGTTCAGGTTTCTGCCTACTTTCTGTGAGGCATTCATACTTAGAGACTTATGGCCTCTGTTCTATGATTGCACCATACATCCTCTTACTTCCATCACTCATCACACAACAAACTGACATTCCAGCTGAAGCTGGCGAACCCCTCTCCTTCTGGTTTCCTAAACATAAGACTTGGAAAACAACAGACAAAACATAACAGCATTGACAATGTTATGTGTTATGCATAAATATATTCATGCAAACTGAAATCTGAGACCATGACAATTCCCACTCTCTCTTTACCTGACTCTATGCCTCCAGGATACTTTTCTGCTGGACTCCACAAAAATAAAAGCCCTAAAAAGCTTCCTCATGCTTCCACCCAGTCTTCCCCTTTCGGCCCCAGGTTCTGAGAGGTGTTCCCAAATCATGTCATTTTTTACTTAGTTTCCCATCTGCTCCATTTTAACTGATAATCATGTGCATAACCTTAATCAACATGATCTCTTCTTGACGTAATTCAACACTATATATGCTTTCACATCAATTCCTTTAACATGTTTGTTTAGAGTATAATATCCTATCATCTATTCTTTTTCACATGATGCATTAAAAAAGGAAACAAGTAGCCCCCAAACTCAACCCAGTATGTCTATAGTGGAATCTAGTCTCTCTCTCTCTCTCTCTCTGATTCCACGTCCTCTGTCATGGTGTTTTCAAGCTCACCCTTTATTCAGCTGGACCTCACTTCTCGTGAGACTTATGTACCCACCAAAGAGAGACATGAAGAACTTTACCACTGCAGTGTTGTAAGAAGTATACCACCAGCCTGGTGTATCTTGATGTACACTCAGTCTCCAGAATGCAGCCCAAGCCCTTCCATTTCTGGCTGTTTTTTCCTGAGGACATACACACTAACACATGGATTATTCCCTGACAACAGACTTTTCTTCTTATAGCAAGATCACTAAATCTTAATTTTTAATAACAGCCCTATGTAACCATTCTGCCTCAAATACCTGGCCTCCTGCCACAGAAATATTCATAATGATAGTCAAATGATGGTCCCTACAGCAACTGCTGTAAAATAACATATAATCAGTCAAGTGTCTTCCAGTTGGATTAATATTCAATCCTAACAAAACTAAGTCATAAGTTTCTTAAACTTTTGCTCTAATGTTCAAAATGCCACCACTTATTATTTTTACCATATCTTTAGATATGTGAATTGTTCTATTTACTTTAGAATTGTCGCTATATTTTACACAGCCAGCTGTCTTTCCTTTTCTGTGAATTATCTCTATTTTTATACATAGTTTCTAGAAATAACACCCCTTCACTACCATTACCTTCATTTATGAGCCCTCTCATATCCCCTAACCCATAACAGCCATTGTTTGATACATACTTAAAACATCCTTAAGTCAATTTATATATCATTTATATCAGTATCAGTCCCTCCTCAGGAACATATACACAACCTTATGTTCCTCAAAACAAAAATAAATTGACCAAACGAGAAAAACAGAAAAAAAAAATTATAATAATTACACATTTGCAATAAATTACCACTATTTGTAATGTAATTAAACCTGGGGAGAATGTCCATCTGTTTCATTCTATGCCCATGTTATTATTGGTCTCTTTCTTCTTCATTCTTGGGTATCATCGCACAACAGACTACCTTTTTATTCAATTAAACATTACATTTTATCATTACAATTCCAATGACATTATAAAACAAAAGAAACAAAAAACCTTATCTAATATTCTGTAAGTTTTGTCAACCTCCTTGTCTCAGGATTAGTTTCCAGAACTTCCCTAAGCCTATTAACGTTAAACAGTTCTATATCCAAATAACTAAACAGTTCTTTAAAAAAAAAAAAAAAACTTTTTCCAATCCAATATTCAGGATAACAGTCCTTAGTGTTTCCTTTAACTCAAATTTGACCTTATCTATTCAATACACATCATCCCTTTAATAATTAACATTTATACTAAACACTTTAAATACCAGTATTATCTATTGTACAATATCCCTTTAGTCTCAGTTTTTCTCTCATGAGTGGCCTGATAATAAAAGGTCAGTACCCCAATTCCTTTAAGTCATTATTCACCCAACAAATATATTTCAGCATGTCTATTTTTAAACACAGTTCACAGGTCATCAGACACAGTTGTCCCTCACCATTCAGTCGGTCAGGGTGGGTTTGAGCTCCACACCCACTTGTGGTGATATTCTCTCCCATGCCTTAAAGCATTCTGTCGTCACCTTTTATGATAACTCCCTTATTCTACTGGTGATCTCTCAGATGAATTACAGATGAGGTATTAATCAACAAAACCCTCACAGAAACCCACACTCCAATAAACCCTTTGGAGTAACTTTCATCACTTTTTATATGCAGAATGAACAAAACACATTTGTATTTACCCAAAGACCATAACCCCAAGGAACTGATAGTTTTACCTATGAACCCATGTTATATCAAAATAAAAATTAAAATAAACCTATTTGAATAACTTATTCAATTTAAGGGTACAACTCTTCATAATTTTCCCAGGGACATAATAGATTTTCAAAGTAATTATACAGTTTGAATAGAGTCTGGTGTCTTTTAATCATTTTATAAGTAAATCCCACCTGTTCCAACAATTTCTAGTAAAAGGTGATCAGTCTTTCACAGGAAATTCTTAGGATTCAGGGCATTTTGACACCATTAATATGTTTCCACTCCCCCTTTCTTTAGGAACAACTTAAATACATTTTTCAAAAACATTTCCATCCTTTTGCATACCCAATTTGAAACTGAATTGGAAAAAACCCTTCCAATAAATCTACTAATGCATATTCATTCCCAGTACATGGTGTACTTACTAGTGAACCATAAGCCAATATCGCAAAGGGACTGGACTCACTCATCCAGAACTCCATTTTTTAGCCTTATCCAGATATTTTTATTTTTAAAGCAACTGACTTTAAGAACTGCTTTCCACAGTAATGCAGTCTCCAATGACATTTTGACCAGAGAAGATTAAACCCTTTTTTTCTGGAAAAGAAAGTATACATATCGTTAATATTCACAATGTTACCTTTTAATCAGCAAATAGTTTTTATTCCATAAACGTCTTAACAGTTTTCAGAGAATGACGGTATAGAATGCCTAACAATTAAAATTCCATCTGTACTCTACTAGATGTCAAGTCAAACGTGATCTAATACTTCTTCTTGACCACATATAAACTGTAATCTCTATGAAACACTCATTGTTCGCTCAGAGACTACACACCGCCAAGTAAAAAATTCCATTCTCACTAACCTCAAACCAATTAGTTGTTTGTTATTTTGACAAGGATATAAACTCTTGTATAGCGGCATTTCCTGCTACCGCACTAAGTTCTAGTGTCACATTACACTAATTTTCCCCATACCCGATATACCTATATCCAGAACAGAGAGCTATTTTCTTATTGGTTCTTAGATCTTGTCAATAGTTCTGCTAATCACCCGCACGTCTGCGAGGACTAGAGGAACCACATTTGTACCTCATCGCAATGTATTTTCTGATGATAGAATGTTGACATCAGAACGCCTGCAAATCGAGCTTCACATTTTGGTCCCATGCGACTGTGCCTCCCTTATTCTATTCATCCTGTTTATCAGGTAATAGTGTCCTGGATTCCACTATTTATCTTAACTAACCTAGATTCGTTTTTAACTTTATAGTATAATTTCAATTTATCGGCGATTCTGTTTTCTCTTTTGTTACCCACTGTTCTATCCGTATTTATACTATTCGGTTAACGCCTTTTTAAGTATTTTTATTTATTATTTGTTTTGACACCTTTTTGTTATTTTTACCGCGGTCTCTTACCACTTTATCACATCAGTGTTTTTATCCTTGATTACAACTTATTTTACTTCGATGTTTCTTAATTCCGTTCCATCTGCCTAATAGCAGTTAACTGCACCTTTCTACAACTCTATACTCTATTCACAGGAGGGCTGCGCGCTCCCTCTTCTGGACGTTCTGCCTACACACACAACCTGTCCTTTCTTTCTTCCTAATGTTCTATCTTTACACAGATCCACTCATTTCTTACAACATTTTCATTCATCCTTTTTATTTTTCATCTGTTCATTCAATCCCTTTGTTTTTACCTCAAAACAACTTAGTCTTTCTTTATTGACTTAATTCACTTCCTCCTACATAAGCCTAGACTGCTAAGATTTCTACAATATGACGAGACTACTGTCTAATCGGATCAGCTTGTCTTCATATCCTATTCACCCCCCCAATACTGATCTTTTCTTCTATTATTAGAGTAGTATTGTGGCGTGACCTACTGAATTACAAAACCCTGTTAGCTAGACAGAGCGGTTTTTTATTCGCAGGATTTCTTTTGCATTTGAACGCCGCACAATCGGGCCAACGTCCTAAATATTTCACCCGTACAGTCCCCCTTTCGGGGCGGTAACCATGAATATTTATTTAACTACTGATTTACGTTTTAACCGTATAAGCTACTTTTGCAGTTGAACGCCGCACAATCGGGCCAACGTTTTCCTGCAACCTAATATTTCACCCGTACAGTCCCCCTTTCAGAGCGGTAACCATGAAATATTTATTTAATTACTGATTTATGCTTTGACCATATAAGCTACTTTTGCAGTTGAACGCCGCACAATCGGGCAAACGTTTTTTCTGCCTTCTAAATATTCATCCGTTCAGTCCCCCATTCTGGGGCGGTAGCCATGAAATATTTATTTAACTACTAAATATTCACCAACAGACCCTTCTGCCGTGAATATCCCACCCAAGCAGACCTCTTAAAAAATGTTCCTTTTTTAAAGAGCGGTATCGTGGCTTCCTAACTACTTATTTATGCAGTTCTCTGTTATCTTTAGAGCCGTTATTCATAAGTAACCTGTCCAAGCATTCCTTCTACTAATTTTATTGAAGAGGTATCACAGGATTTTCTACCTACATTATCTGTCCCTTATTATAGCCAGCCATCTCAGCCAGATGCGCAAACAACCGCATCATTTAAGCTACACATTCGAACGGTCTGATCAGAACGAGCGCATGCATACCCACTCCGCTAAACACCTAACACAAGCAAAGTTCACAGCGCCTATTCACTCAGTCTCTATACTACATGCGCATACATTTATATTTAATACAATTCCCCAAATTACACATACATGCAAATTCATTGAATTCAAAAGTTCTTTAGTATTTACTGGTTTCATTTTAGGAAATTTGAAAGAGAGACTTACGTGGCGCCCCTCTCGCTGAGACAGGATCTCTGAAGCAATCCATACAAACATTTCAACTATGTAAGAACAAGCTTACCTTTTTCATAGTTGTGGCCATAGTGTTTGCAAGATTGTCCAAAGAAACTATCTCCAGCCCTGAACGCCATTCCTCAGTCCCTGTCCCTTCTGGCTAAGCTCGCCAAATATGTCGTGGAAAATCATCTCAGAAATATAACACTCATAAGAACTTGTGAAATCAAATAGACTTTTTAATACAAAGTATATCAAAGCCGGAATGTCCCACGGAACACACACCGCTTCCCAGCCCCGGTTCCAACATTTATACACAAATAGCATATGGGTCCACCCCATATGCAAATAAGCATACTTCCCCTAATTCTTCCTGCCATCATTATCTTTTTAGTTCAGGCTTCCTACTTGTTCACACCCAATAACGCCCATATCTGCTTTCAGTTCGATTATAATAGTGACCAGACCCATGCTTGTCTTAAAAATAATATATGTCCATCTATCCTATAGGCCTATGACTTAGCCCTGTAATTAACTCAATGCCTCAGCATGTTCTCTGGTATGTGTGTTTATTGGAATTGGCAGACTATGTGTCTCTTCTATCATTAGTATCCAGTTGCCTTAGGCATATTTCTCTGGTATGTGTGCTTATTGGAATTGTCAGACTATGTGTCTCTTCTATCATTAGTGTCCAGTTGCCTTAGGCATATTTCTCTGGTATGTGTGCTTTTAGTGGAATCAGCAGACTATGTGTATCTTCTCTTCATGTGGTCTGCCACTTCAATGTTCAGCTGTCCTATGCCTCCACATGCCATCCATGTGTCTCATTTTACTCCTACAATCCCTCCTCTGGGGCTAATCAGCCACATAAATCATACAAATATGACTTTGGGATAGTAAATGAGAATACCTATGATAAACAAGAAAATACAAAAACAGAGTAAAACACATAAACCAACTGGACCAAACATCTCCAAATGATTAAAACTAAAATAGGAGTAAAAAATCCAATTAGAAAGATTAATATATTACATTTTTGAAAAAACATGAGCATGTAGGTACCTAGCCTTGCCTGAGGTTATCTCAGTTATGTGAAAATAAAAATAAAAGATAATACAATGAGTATAATAATAAATTGAATATGAGAAAATCAAAGACCTACATGCAGTTATAAAAGAAAATTGACACAACATCATTCTAAATTTAAGCATTTCAACATGATCCTCCCTCGCAGACACCTTTCTAATAAAGTGATATCAATGATACCAACCTTTGTTAAGAAGATTTAAGGACATGGTCCGGAGACACTTGTAACCAGAATACCCTCTGTCATCTAACATGTTCTTGAAATTAACCTAGTTTTTTTAGAAGGCATAACTAGCTTTAATTAAAGAAAACCATATATATTCATCAATATATATATCTAAAAATTCAAATAAACATACAAAGAACACAAAGCTTTAGGCAAAATAAAAATGCTAAAACTCTTACATAGGAGCACAGTCCTCATCCTGACAGATTCTACAATCACCTCTTTGACATTTCGCGCAAAACACGGTACTTCTGTCTAATTGAGGTCCATTTGATTCAGTTCTAATGTTATAGGCAGCACAATCATTATCTCCCAGCATGGTCTCATTAAACATAATTTTACCCCTAGTGCTTACCCAGAGCAATCCTACATTCTATGTCACACAAGGGAATAGAATACTTTCTATTGTTACAATGGTCATTTTTCCAACTTACACAGTTTTTAAATGATGCTGGTTCAGAGACTATTAAAAGATCAGACAAAGTTGATTTTCTACACAAAATACAATTGTCCATTTTTTGTGTTTGTTTGCCATATACTTAGCTCATTCGTATCACTCCTTCTTCACTACTTCTTCTCGTGTGCTGTCCTTGAGTGGTTCTGATTCTGATATATCTAATTCTGTTGCTTTTTCAATGTTCTTATCTTGAGGTAGATCATTAGAGTTTATCAGAAAGTTCCAAATGTCAGTAAAAAATTCTCCTGACTCTGATGTCTCAGGTTGCTTTGTGGGTACGGTGGTCTGCTTGGTAAGGGCAGTCGATGTCATCTAGTGGTAGCTACTGTGGTCGTCACAGCAGCCGCCACCCTTGTTGTTGTCACAGGTTCTTCCTGTTCAGGTGCAGGGGTGGGATCAATCTTAATGACCGTGGTGCTACTCCCTTCGGTCACTGTTGTTCTTGTTATTTCAACTATTAATTCTTCACCTTCAACTGGTTCAATCTGATTCATGATGAGCACCCTCTCGTCTTTTTCTTTGATTAATGTCAGGTCACATCCTTTCGGATCCCAAACGACTTGTCCCTTTGTTTGGTGATGTGTCCATCCACAGAGTGCCATCTCCGGTAAGGGTTTGATCCTTATGATTGAGATAGACTTCAGTTCTCCTGCTTCTGTTATAAGTTGAGGTGGAACAGAGATTCTAACCTTGTCAGTCTTTTTGGATTGTTCAGCTGATTCCTTTCTTCTCTTCCTGCTTCCACCATACATCTTGATTGTGCATTAGTCTGTTGTTTCTATACTAGCATTCACTGTTACTTCTGTTATGTCAATGTCATTATTCTTTTGTTGTTCTAACATCAATTGTCTGTAAAGGAGGCCATTCAAAAGTTTAAAAGTCAATTGTGGTGTAATCCCCATTTTCTTCAGCTTGCGGGACTTTTCCTCCTCTTTCTTCACCTGAGGCTCCCTCCTCAGGCCGGACTTAGCTTCCATCTGGAAGGGTTTCAATTTTTAGGGAAAAGATGTTCTCATTCTGTTCCTTGTGAGGCCTCTCCTCCTCTTCTGGGTGCATTAGTCGGTGCACGTGTCGTATTTTGGTTTTCACTTGATTTGCTGTTTTCTTGGCTCCTCCCTGGCGTCTCAATCGTTTCCGCTGCTCCTGCTCCCTCCAGGCTCCCTCCTGGTGAATCAGCATCCTCTGTGTCCTCATCTCTATGTGGTTGTATCCTTCTCTCTGTTGGGACTCAGCTGCAGTGGTTCAGATGGTACCACGTCTGGCTTCCTTTCACTTGGACGGCCGTTCTTGTTGCTTTGGCCACCTCATAGGGTCCTTCTCTCCTCGTTTGATCCCACTTCCTCCGAAACACTCGAACGTGGACTAGATCTCCTGGTATCACTGGGAGAGGTCCTTCTGGTCCCCTTGGATCATCAGACGCAGAACCTCTCGTCCTGGTTCAGGTTTCTGCCTACTTTCTGTGAGGCATTCATACTTAGAGACTTATGGCCTCTATTCTATGATTACACCATACATCCTCTTACTTCCATCACTCATCACACAACAAACTGACATTCCAGCTGAAGCTGGCGAACCCCTCTCCTTCTGGTTTCCTAAACATAAGACTTGGAAAACGACAAACAAAACATAACAGCATTGACAATGTTATGTGTTATGCATAAATATATTCATGCAAACTGAAATCTGAGACCATGACAATTCCCACTCTCTCTTTACCTGACTCTATGCCTCCAGGATACTTTTCTGCTGGACTCCACAAAAATAAAAGCCCTAAAAAGCTTCCTCATGCTTCCACCCAGTCTTCCCCTTTTGGCCCCAGGTTCTGAGAGGTGTTCCCAAATCATGTCATTTTTTACTTAGTTTCCCATCTGCTCCATTTTAACTGATAATCATGTGCATAACCTTAATCAACATTATCTCTTCTTGACGTAATTCAACACTATATATGCTTTCACATCAATTCCTTTAACATGTTTGTTTAGAGTATAATATCCTATCATCTATTCTTTTTCACATGATGCATTAAAAAATGAAACAAGTAGCCCCCAAACTCAACCCAGTATGTCTATAGTGGAATCTAGTCTCTCTCTCTCTCTCTCTCTGATTCCACGTCCTCTGTCATGGTGTTTTCAAGCTCACCCCTTATTCAGCTGGACCTCACTTCTCGTGAGACTTATGTACCCACCAAAGAGAGACATGAAGAACTTTACCACTGCAGTGTTGTAAGAAGTATACCACCAGCCTGGTGTATCTTGATGTACACTCAGTCTCCAGAATGCAGCCCAAGCCCTTCCATTTCTGGCTGTTTTTTCCTGAGGACATACACACTAACACATGGATTATTCCCTGACAACATCCTTAAGTCAATTTATATATCATTTATATCAGTATCAGTCCCCCCTCAGGAACATATACACAACCTTATGTTCCTCAAAACAAAAATAAATTGACCAAACGAGAAAAACAGAAAAAAAAAAAATATATATATATATATATAATTATAATAATTACACATTTGCAATAAATTACCACTATTTGTAATGTAATTAAACCTGGAGAAAACGTCCATCTGTTTCATTCTATGCCCATGTTATTATTGGTCTCTTTCTTCTTCATTCTTGGGTATCATCGCACAACAGACTACCTTTTTATTCAATTAAACATTACATTTTATCATTACAATTCCAATGACATTATAAAACAAAAGAAACAAAAAACCTTATCTAAAATTCTGTACGTTTTGTCAACCTCCTTGTCTCAGGATTAGTTTCCAGAGCTTCCCTAAGCCTATTAACGGTAAACAGTTCTATATCCAAATAACTAAACAGTTATTTTTTTTTATACATTTTCCAACCCAATATTCAGGATAACAATCCTTAGTGTTTACTTTAACTCAAATTTGACCCTATCTATCCAATACACATCATCCCTTTAATAATTAACATTTATACTAAACACTTTTATTACCAGTACTATCTATTTTCCCAATAGCCCTTTTGTCTCAGTTTCTCTCATGAATGGCCTGATAATAAAAAGGTCAGTACCCCAATTCCTTTAAGTCATTATTCTCCCAACAAATATAATGTCATTTCAGCATGTCTTTTTTTAGATACAGTTCACAGGTCATCAGACACAGTTGTCCCTCACTATTCAGTCGGTTAGGGTGGGTTTGAGCTCCACACCCACTTGTAGTGATATTCTCTCCCATGCCTTAAAGCATTCTGACGTCACCTTTTATGATAATTCCCTTATTCTACTGGTGATCTCTCAGATGAATTACAGATGAGGTATTTATCAACAAAACCCTCACAGAGACCCACACTCCAATAAACCCTTTGGAGTAACTTTCATCACTTTTTATATGCAGAATGAACAAAACACATTTGTGTATTTACCCAAAGACCATAACCCCAAGGAACTGATAGTTTTACCTATGAACCCATGTTATATCAAAATAAAAATTAAAATAAACCTATTCGAATAACTTATTCAATTTAAGGGTACAACTCTTCATAATTTTCCCAGGGACATAATAGATTTTCAAAGTCATTATACAGTTTGAATAGAGTCTGGTGTCTTAAACATTTTATAAGTAAATCCCACCTGTTCCAACAATTTCTAGTAAAAGGTGATCAGTCTTTCACAGGAAATTCTTAGGATTCAGGGCATTTTGACACCATTAATATGTTTCCACTCCCCCTTTCTTTAGGAACAACTTAAATACATTTTTCAAAAACATGTCCATCCGTTTGCATACCCAATTTGAAACTGAATTGGAAAAAACCCTTCCAATAAATCTACTAATGCATATTCATTCCCAGTACATGGTGTACTTACTAGTGAACCATAAGCCAATATCGCAAAGGGACTGGACTCACTCATCCAGAACTCCATTTTTTAGCCTTATCCAGATATTTTTATTTTTAAAGCAACTGACTTTAAGAACTGCTTTCCACAGTAATGCAGTCTCCAATGACATTTTGACCAGAGAAGATTAAACCCTTTTTTTCTGGAAAAGAAAGTATACATATCGTTAATATTCACAATGTTACCTTTTAATCAGCAAATAGTTTTTATTCCATAAACGTCTTAACAGTTTTCAGAGAATGACGGTATAGAATGCCTAACAATTAAAATTCCATCTGTACTCTACTAGATGTCAAGTCAAACGTGATCTAATACTTCTTCTTGACCACATATAAACTGTAATCTCTATGAAACACTCATTGTTCGCTCAGAGACTACACACCGCCAAGTAAAAAATTCCATTCTCACTAACCTCAAACCAATTAGTTGTTTGTTATTTTGACAAGGATATAAACTCTTGTATAGCGGCATTTCCTGCTACCGCACTAAGTTCTAGTGTCACATTACACTAATTTTCCCCATACCCGATATACCTATATCCAGAACAGAGAGCTATTTTCTTATTGGTTCTTAGATCTTGTCAATAGTTCTGCTAATCACCCGCACGTCTGCGAGGACTAGAGGAACCACATTTGTACCTCATCGCAATGTATTTTCTGATGATAGAATGTTGACATCAGAACGCCTGCAAATCGAGCTTCACATTTTGGTCCCATGCGACTGTGCCTCCCTTATTCTATTCATCCTGTTTATCAGGTAATAGTGTTCTGGATTCCACTATTTATCTTAACTAACCTAGATTCGTTTTTAACTTTATAGTATAATTTCAATTTATCGGCGATTCTGTTTTCTCTTTTGTTACCCACTGTTCTATCCGTATTTATACTATTCGGTTAACGCCTTTTTAAGTATTTTTATTTATTATTTGTTTTGACACCTTTTTGTTATTTTTACCGCGGTCTCTTACCACTTTATCACATCAGTGTTTTTATCCTTGATTACAACTTATTTTACTTCGATGTTTCTTAATTCCGTTCCATCTGCCTAATAGCAGTTAACTGCACCTTTCTACAACTCTATACTCTATTCACAGGAGGGCTGCGCGCTCCCTCTTCTGGACGTTCTGCCTACACACACAACCTGTCCTTTCTTTCTTCCTAATGTTCTATCTTTACACAGATCCACTCATTTCTTACAACATTTTCATTCATCCTTTTTATTTTTCATCTGTTCATTCAATCCCTTTGTTTTTACCTCAAAACAACTTAGTCTTTCTTTATTGACTTAATTCACTTCCTCCTACATAAGCCTAGACTGCTAAGATTTCTACAATATGACGAGACTACTGTCTAATCGGATCAGCTTGTCTTCATATCCTATTCACCCCCCCAATACTGATCTTTTCTTCTATTATTAGAGTAGTATTGTGGCGTGACCTACTGAATTACAAAACCCTGTTAGCTAGACAGAGCGGTTTTTTATTCGCAGGATTTCTTTTGCATTTGAACGCCGCACAATCGGGCCAACGTTTTTCCTGCAACCTAATATTTCACCCGTACAGTCCCCCTTTCAGAGCGGTAACCATGAAATATTTATTTAATTACTGATTTATGCTTTGACCATATAAGCTACTTTTGCAGTTGAACGCCGCACAATCGGGCAAACGTTTTTCCTGCGTCCTAAATATTCATCCGTTCAGTCCCCCGTTCTGGGGCGGTAGCCATGAAATATTTATTTAACTACTAAATATTCACCAACAGACCCTTCTGCCGTGAATATCCCACCCAAGCAGACCTCTTTAAAAATGTTCCTTTTTTAAAGAGCGGTATCGTGGCTTCCTAACTACTTATTTATGCAGTTCTCTGTTATCTTTAGAGCCGTTTTCCATAAGTAACCTGTCCAAGCATTCCTTCTACTAATTTTATTGAAGAGGTATCACAGGATTTTCTACCTACATTATCTGTCCCTTATTATAGCCAGCCATCTCAGCCAGATTCGCAAACAACCGCATCATTTAAGCTACACATTCGAACGGTCTGATCAGAACGAGCGCATGCATACCCACTCCGCTAAACACCTAACACAAGCAAAGTTCACAGCGCCTATTCACTCAGTCTCTATACTACATGCGCATACATTTATATTTAATACAATTCCCCAAATTACACATACATGCAAATTCATTGAATTCAAAAGTTCTTTAGTATTTACTGGTTTCTTTTTAGGAAATTTGAAAGAGAGACTTACATGGCGCCCCTCTCGCTGAGACAGGATCTCTGAAGCAATCCATACAAACATTTCAACTATGTAAGAACAAGCTTACCTTTTTCATAGTTGTGGCCATAGTGTTTGCAAGATTGTCCAAAGAAACTATCTCCAGCCCTGAACGCCATTCCTCAGTCCCTGTCCCTTCTGGCTAAGCTCGCCAAATATGTCGTGGAAAATCATCTCAGAAATATAACACTCATAAGAACTTGTGAAATCAAATAGACTTTTTAATACAAAGTATATCAAAGCCGGAATGTCCCGCGGAACACACCCTGCTTCCCAGCCCCGGTTCCAACATTTATACACAAATAGCATATGGGTCCACCCCATATGCAAATAAGCATACTTCCCCTAATTCTTCCTGCCATCATTATCTTTTTAGTTCAGGCTTCCTACTTGTTCACACCCAATAACGCCCATATCTGCTTTCAGTTCGATTATAATAGTGACCAGACCCATGCTTGTCTTAAAAATAATATATCTCCATCTATCCTATAGGCCTATGACTTAGCCCTGTAATTAACTCAATGCCTCAGCATGTTCTCTGGTATGTGTGTTAATTGGAATTGGCAGACTGTGTGTCTCTTCTATCATTAGTATCCAGTTGCCTTAGGCATATTTCTCTGGTATGTGTGCTTATTGGAATTGTCAGACTATGTGTCTCTTCTATCATTAGTGTCCAGTTGCCTTAGGCATATTTCTCTGGTATGTGTGCTTTTAGTGGAATCAGCAGACTATGTGTCTCTTCTCTTCATGTGGTCTGCCACTTCAATGTTCAGCTGTCCTATGCCTCCACATGCCATCCATGTGTCTCATTTTACTCCTACACATCTTCCTGTGACATCGGTTGCTGTAGATGTCCTGGAGGGCAGGTAGTTTGCCCCCGGCTATTTTTGTTTCATCAGACCAGAGGACATTTCTCAAAAAAGTACGATCTTTGTCCCCATGTGCAGTTGCAAACCGTAGTCTGGCTTTTTTATGGCGGTTTTGGAGAAGTGGCTTCTTCCTTGACGAGCTGCCTTTCAGGTTATGTCAATATAGGACTCGTTTTACTGTTGATATAGATACTTTTGTACCCGTTTCCTCCAGCATCTTCACAAGGTCCTTTGCTGTTTTTCTGGGATTGATTTGCACTTTTCGCACAAAAGTACATTAATCTCTAGGAGAAAGAACGCGTCTCCTTCCTGAGCGGTATGACGGCTGCGTGGTCCCATGGTGTTTATACTTACTTACAATTGTTTGTACAGATGAACGTGGAACCTTCAGGTGTTTGGAAATTGCTCCCAAGGATGAACCAGACTTGAGGTCTACAATTTTTTTTCTGAAGTCTTGGCTGATTTCTTTTGATTTTCCCATGATGTCAAGCAAAGAGGCACTGATTTTGAAGGTAGGCCTTGAAATACATCCACAGATACACCTCCAATTGACTCAAATTATGTCAATTAGCCTATCAGAAGCTTCTAAAGCCATGACATCATTTTCTGGAATTTTCCAAGCTGTTTGAAGGCACAGTCAATTTAGTGTATGTAAACTTCTGACCCACTGGAATTGTGATACAGTTTATTATAAGTGAAATAATCTGTCTGTAAACAATTGTTGGAAAAAATGCTTGTCATGCACAAAGTAGATGTCCTAACCGACTTGCCAAAACTATAGTTTGTTAACAAGAAATGTGTGGAGTTGTGTCACAATCGCCTGGAGTGGTGGGTGCAGAGTCAAATGCAGAGAGCAGAGGATACTGGGGGAAACCGACTTTATTAGGATTCCCAAAACGAACGCCCAAAACAACAGGCGGAAAATCGTCAGAAAATAGTCCAACCCAACACAGGGCGCAAACGGACAGGAACACAACACGCACAACCTGACTAACAGAAAAACAATCCCGCACAAAAATAGGCTTAAATAGACATGAATCAAGAAACAAAATAAGAGACAGGTGCAACCAATAAGACCAAACAAACAGAAAAGGGGATCGGTGGCGGCTAGTAGACCGGCGACGACGACCGCCGAGCGTCGCCCGAACAGGCAGGGGTGCCACCTTTGGTGGGAGTCGTGACAAGTTGTTGTAAAACAAGTTTTAATGACTCCAACCTAAGTGTATGTAAACTTCCGACTTGAACTGTACATATGAGATGAGTAATGCAAGATATGTAAACATTATTAAAGTGCCATTATTAAAGTGACTCGTGATCCATTTATTAAAGTTGTTGGTAATCAAGCCTACTACTGTTGTGTCGTCTGCAAACTTGATGATTGAGTTTGAGTTGGCTGCATGTCCACGCAGCCATGGGTGAACAGGGAGTACAGGAGGGGGCTGAGCATGCACCCTTGTGGGGCCCGAGTGTTGAGGATCAGCGACGTGGAGATGTTGTTTCCTACCTTCACCACTTGGGGGGTGGCCCGTCAGGAAGTCCAGGACCCAATTGCACAGAGCAGGGTTGAGACCCAGGGCCTCAAGCTTAATGATGAGCTTGGAGGGTACTATGGTGTTGAATGCTGAGCTGTAGTCAATGAACAGCATTCTTACATAGGCATTCCTCTTGTCCAGATGGGATAGGGCAATGTGATGGCGATTGCATCGTCTGTGGACCTATTGGGGCGGTATGCAATTTGAAGTGGGTCTAGGGTGACAGTTAGGGTGGAGGTGATATGATCCTTGACTCGTCTCTCAAAGCACTTCATGATGACAGAAGTGAGTGCTACTGGGCGATTAGTCATTTAGTTCAGTTACCTTAGCTTTCTTGGGAACTGGAACAATGGTGGCCCTCTTGAAGCATGTGGGAACAGCAGACTGGGATAGGGATTGATTGAATATGTCCGTAAACACACCAGCCAGCTGGTCTGCGCATGCTCTGAGGATGCGGCTAGGGATGCTGTCTGGGCCGGCAGCCTTGCAAGGGTTAACACATTTAAATGTTTTACATTTAGGAGAGTCCGCAGGTTTTGGTAGCGGGCCGTGTCGGTGGCACTGTATTGTCCTCAAAGCGAGTGAAGAAGTTGTTTAGTTTGTCTGGGAGCAGGACATCGGGGTCCGCGACGGGGCTGGTTTTCTTTTTGTAGTCCGTGATTGACTATAGATCCTGCCACATTCCTCTCGTGTCTGAGCCGTTGAATTGCGACTCTACTTTGTCTCTATACTGACGCTTAGCTTGTTTGATTGCCTTGCGGAGGGAATACCTGTACTGTTTGTATTCGGTCATGGTTCCGGTCGCCTTGCCCTGATTAAAAGCAGTGGTTAGCTCTTTCAGTTTTGCGCGAATGCTGCCATCATTCCACGGTTTCTGGTTGGGGAAGGTTTTAATAGTCGCTGTTGGTACAAGATCACTGATACACTTGCTAATAAACTCGCTCACCGAATCAGCGTATACATCAACATCAACAGTTCAGAGGAGACTGCATGAATCAGGCCTTTGTGGTCGAATTGCTGCAAAGAAACCACTACTAAAGAACACCAATAATAATAAGAAACTCGCTTTGGCCAACAAACACGAGCAATGGACATTAGACCTGTTGTGAGATTAGTCCAAATGTGAGGTTTTTGGTTCCAACCACCGTGTCTTTGTGAGACGCAGAGTAGGTGAATGGATTCTCTGGTCTGATGAAACCAAGATTGAACTCTGGCCTGAATGCCAAGCGTCACGTCCGGAGGAAACCTGGCACCATCCCTACGGTGAAGCATGGTGGTGGCAGCATCTTGCTGTGGGGATGTTTTTCAGCGGTAGGGACTGGGAGACTAGTCAGGGACGAGGGAAAGATGAACGGAGCAAAGTACAGAAACATCCTTGATGAAAACCTGCTCCAGAGCGCTCCGGACCTCAGACTGGGGTCACTTTCACCCTCCAATAGTACAACAACCCTAAGCACACAGCCAAGACAACGCAGGAGTGGCTTCGGGACAAGTCTCTGAATGTCCTTGAGTGGTCCAGCCAGATCGCGGACTTGAACCCGATCTAACATCTCTTGAGAGACCTGAAAATAGCTGTGCAGCGATGCTCTCCATCTAATCTGAAAGAGCCTAGCAGTACTGTATCTGCAGAGAAGAATGGGAGAAACTCCCCAAATATAGGGGGAGCTTGTAGCATACCCAAAAAGACTTGAGGCTCTAATTTCTGCCTAAGGTGCCTCAACAAAGTATTGAGTAAAGGGTCTGAATACTTATGGAAATGTGATATTTCGTTTTTTTACATGTTTATACATTTGGTAAAATTTCGAAAAACCTGCTTTTGCTTTGTCATTATGGGGTATTGTGTGTCGATTGATGAGAAAGAAAAACAATTTAATACATTTTAGAATTAGGTTGTAATGTAACAAAATGTGGAAAAATTCAAGGTGTCTGAATACTTTCTGAATTATTATTTATAAAGTTACATATAACTAACTTTAGGTTATAGTTTCATATACCAAACCACTGTATCAGGGGCGATTTTAGCATGTAAATCTTAGTGGAACAAACTCAACAATTGCACTATAACGGTGCCCACAAACTGTTAGGGCCTACATAAAGCTGTCCCGACATATGAGCTTTGCTTTCAGCACCATGGAGTGAATCCTTACCACCGCTACACCTGGCTATCAGTGGAGCCTCGTCTGGCAGCGAAACAGTTCATTCAGCCCCATTTACTGACTTTTTAAAAACATGGCTGACTTTCTTAAACAAATGTGGTGTCTACTCACTCCATGTGGATTTGTGTAAGTCGATAAGAACCTCACTGTCCTTTAATAATAAAGAACGCCAACATGAGTTTTGACTTTTGAACCATACACAAACATTATTACATTTATATTCAGTAAATGCAAACGAGCTGCAACGAGGTAGGCCTATTCGGTCAGCACTTTCAAAATGGATACAGACAGAAATTCAGATCGACTCTTTTTAAATTTTCTCTGAAGGGGCATTTAAAAATGTGGAGCTAATGTTGTAAACTGTGATTGACCACACACTCCAGTACAGTAGGTGGCGGCATGCACCTTTAACGTTTGAGAACTGCCATTACATAATAGAAGAAGTGTGTCTCTCTCTCTCTCTCTCCACACACACACTCCGACGGTATTACAGACTACAGTGTCTTGTAAAGGAATGGAATCTTTGGAAATTACACTTTGCTTGGTTTTGTCACGGTCCAGCCATGAGTAATATACTAAAATATGTCAACGTTTGCGTGCTAATTTATCAGCTATAGAGGGAAAACCTCGTGCAAGATAACAAAAAGTTTGTTAGAAATCTATTTAGATTGCTGTCAAACGTCAAACTAGCGTTCTACACGGAGTTATCTCGCACCCAGAATGAATCGGAAACAAGAACCTGACACGAAGGAGACGAAATTAATGGGGAAGCACGCGGACTGCAACGTTAATGGTTTTGACTTCTGCAACAGTCATAACTGTCATTCGGAATAATTTCCTTCCCGTTAGCTACAACATTCAGAACGGACAACGTCCAGGTAAAGTACGTTATGCTGTCAATCGTTTAGCAGACCAGTTTAGCCATCATGCTGTTTTCCGTGATATAGCCTATAAGCTATAAAGGCCCAGGGAAGTTGTGTAATTCAAATAAAACCAGACGAACTTCAAAATAGTTCAAATTGCAAGGCATTGTTAGATGCAGATTACCAAAATATATGTGCACGCTCCTGCCTCTCTCCCTCGCCCTGTCTCTGCCTGCAAGTCTTCTGCGTGTAGAATATGCTGGCACAGATGTCTTCGGGACAGTCTTATTTGTTTTATTTTTAATTTACCTTTATTTAAGTCAGTCAAGAACAAATTCTTATTTACAATAACGGGCTTCCGGGGAACAGTGGTTTAACTGTCTTGTTCAGGGGCAGAACGAGAGATATTTACCTTGTCAGCTCTGGTATTCGATCCAGAAACCTTTCGGTTACTGGCCCAACGCCACTAGGCTACCTGCCGCACGGTTTTACTAGCACCTTAGTCTTTTTTGTGTGCCTCATCACAGGCTACCGGTAGCCTGTATCGATTACGTTTTTCAGATGGAATGGAATGTTGCCCCGGCTACGGAATGTTTGTTTGTCTGTTAGGGTAGGCTACACTACGGTTTTTAAATTGCTGACTCGAAACCTCCGGTGATATGAACGGACATTCTACTTGTCTGTAAAGGATTGCCGTTTCTGAAACGGGACTAAAATCCATCACAAGGTTATTTGATCTGCAGTTCTGATAATCTCGAGCTGCTGCGGGCAGCCTGCTTGTCTACTGCCTGCGCGCAGACGACTATCTTAAAAAATTACTTAAAAGTTTGTTAAATACCGTGATTTCCCAAGACATTTATTAGAAATAAAACACATCTAGCTACCATATCATAAAAAAACTGCATAAAAAACCAACACAGCAGCACATAAATCAGTGACGTTTATTGTTAGGGGAAAAATATACTCTTTTTTTATTTTATTTTAAGGCTGAGCATAATTCTACGGTATGAAATGGTACAGACCTGATGCACTTTTATTTCCTGAGAATTGATCAATTGTTGCTATCGACATGTCACTGTAGCTGCATTCTCTCTGTAGAGGGTTGCGGTAGATATAACTTAACTGCCCGGCCCTAGCGGTTAAACGTATAACACCAATATTGGGCATTGTAAATTGACATGGAATTGTATGATTTTTCTTATAATTAACTGAAAACCGTAAAAAAAAATGGTAGTTTAAACATTAAGCAAATTGTCAGTTTGTCTCATCCCTAGTGCCCACTGTGCCACCATCAGGACAAATAGTATACATTGGCCTAAGATAAGCTTCCTCTGTACAGTTTACAACGCTTGCCAAATATCAGAACTCAAAATCAAACTGATCATGCAATATAATATGCTTTTGGTGTATTTTGGACCATATGAAGTTGACTACTTTAAACGTCTTCTCCAGAACCGCTGGACCGATGTTGTATATATCATCTGGATGCACATCTTAAAACCCAATATTTTCCAAGACTAGCTGAAACAATATGGCCAATGAGCTTGCAATAATGTTTTTTCCTGACCACAATGTGGTCAAACTCAACCATACTTTACAGGTTAGCTAGACTCATCCTTGAGCATGTGTGCCAAATTTCATCACTCGGAGTCAAACCGACCAAGAGAGAAAAATGTGGCAGTTATAACGCCACTGTGTGGTGTATGAAGTGTATACTCTTAGCATAGTCTATTAGCTAGAAAGGTACAGTGTATCTTGACGCCATAAAGAAAAGTTTTCTGTTGTAAATCAAAATGTTCCAATGCTGTGTTTCTCTGCTCAAACAAAATCAATGGGCATGTGACCTGAATGCCCGTTAAATTTTTTTTAGATTCTCCCTGACTGTGTAGCTTTTATTTGATTATTATGGTATTATTTAAAAATGTATATCGTTTTCTATCTGGTTTTCTTCATTTAAGGTGACACCGAAACTGTTTTTCCATCTCAAAAATTACTGCTTAGACTGCCTGTCGAAGAATTTTCTATACAGAAAAACCCAGTAATAGCTCCAATGACTGTAATTTCCTCCAGATTAAAAGGGTAGTTTGAGTCATTGCGCTAACACTAGTTAGCATTGGCTTGTGAAATTACCTCTGCCTACCTTCTGAACGCAAGAGAAATAAAAATGGTGTCTACAATGGTATTGTTTTCCAGCTAACGATATTCATTAAAAAAAAGTAAAATCACCAAAAATTGCCCCAAATATTTTCCCCAAAACATATTTTAAAAAGTACGGCCCCCTGCAGTACCCCGGGACCCCAGTTTTAAAACACCTGCCCTAGTTCATTCAAGAATGAACCTAGTCTGATTTAATCAGGCTGTAATACACAAATAATTGGTATATACAGCCTGAGACGTGTGTGCAAAATCATGTAAATGTTCCTTACAAACCAGAACGTTGAATAAAATTACATTTAAACTTCTCTACCGGTTGTCTGTGCTCGAAATTTGAGACAAAATATCCAGAGTATTGTTTACCTAACTTTTTAGAGAGCTGATAGGTACCAAGGTAAAGTTAGTTTCATATTGAATGTGGATAATTCTCCATCATTTGATTCAGAATATAACATTTTCATTGTCATGGCATGCTTGGTTCAATAGATAATGACGAGAAAAAATATCCAATATAAAACTAACATTACCTTGGTGCCTGAATGGAACCATATACCTACCGGCTCTCTTAAAAAGTTGGGGAAACAATATTTGGTACAAATGTGTACCGTTACATCCCTACTATTCAGTAGCCTATATCCCCTGGATAGCCCCCGTCTCCCCTAATCTGCATAGCATGTGCTCCTAAATTTGCCGCTATACTCACAGAACGGTCAAACAATAATACTGCGCGACCCTGGTTCTTTTGCTGTGTTTGTTCCGGACTGCGTTCTCCCCTGCAGCGAACCGCACTACGGTACGAATTGACTCGGGCGAGACCACCCTTGTTTGAGCTAGGTGCATGGTTCAGTGCTCTCCCGAGTGTGGATTGTGTTCACACCATTCCAAATGAACCAAACTAAGGGGGTAAACGCACCAGAGTTTGGAAAAAAACACTCCAAAATAATTTGGTGTGAAAGCCCCCTAAGGGTGTTTTCACATATAGTCCTCTTTAAAATTAATTCTGTGGTAAAAATGTTGGAATGTTCACACTGCACAAATGTAAGCCAACTGCACTGAGTTCACAAAAAATTGAATGTTGGGTAAGCAGCATCCTCACAGTAGCTTTACGCAAGGTTTTGCGACTCAAGACATCCTGCTCATGAATTCCACTGTCCATTGGTAGAACTGTTGTAGAACTCGTGTGAATATGCCTCATGCTAGCTGCATGATGTCCCTTTTGACATTGTCAGTGAGAGGTCAGGAGGGTTTTTAGGAGTTGCAGACCCAGTAGAGTAGATGGAGCAAGCCTTGTGACATTAAGGCAGAGTGGACAGTACAGGACAGCCTGCAGGATACAGTCTGGCTGCAGTGATAGTGGTTCGCCCCAGCTTCCCCCAAAGCCCTGATAAGCCGGTGACACCATGGACAAACCAGGGTTACGTACGTAGTTGTGTGTGTGGTTGCGCCTGTGAGGGTGTGTGTGTGTGTGTGTAATCTAGAGAGTTAGAGGGGTGGCTGAGCAGGGTTTAGGGGATTGTTAGGGAGTGTCCCAGCCCTGTGTGTTTTTTGAGTTTCAGCAAAACAGACCGCTGAAAGAATACTGAGCTAGGCTTATTGATATCAGCATGGAACGAGTCTGGCTGTGTCCCAAATGGCACCCCATCAACAAGCTCTGTCTCATTGCAGAATGAAATGTTTATCCACTTTTCTACAAACCAGTGTATGTATGTGAGTGGATTTGAGCTGGCGGCAATCTTGCTCATGGAGCAGTGCACTCCAGCGCTCCACGTCCTTTCCAACCACTCTGCGCTCACGGGGGGGGGGGGGTGGGGGGGGGGGGGACACTATAGCTCCAAATTTGTATTGAAACCAAACCATATGATTTGAATGAAAAGTATTTTAATAAACATGAGAAGATGAATGTTAGAAGTGCTCATTTTAAGTAGGCTACATGTCATATTAAACAGCATATACGGTGCATTCAGAAAGTATTCAGACTCCTTGACATTTTTCACGTTTTGTTACGTTACAGCCTTATTCGAAAATGTATTCAATAATTTTTTCCCCTCAGTCTACACACAATACCCCATAATGACAAAGCAAAATGTAGCTAATTTATTACAAATAAAAAACAAAAATAGTATTCAGACTAGAGGTCGACCGATTCATTGGAATGGCCGATTTAATTATGGCCGATTTTCAAGTTTTCGTAACAATCGGTAATCGTCATTTTTGGACACCGATCATGGCCGATTACATTGCACTCCACGAGGAGACTGCGTGGCAGGCTGACTACCTGTGCAGCAAGGAGCCAAGGTCAGGTGCTAGCTAGCATTAAATGTATCTTATAAAAAACAATCAATCTTAACATAATCACTAGTTAACTACACATGGTTGATGATATTACTAGTTTATCTAGCTTGGCCTGCGTTGCATATAATCGATGCGGTGCCGGTTAATTTATCATTGAATCATAGCCTACTTCGCCAAACGGGTGATTTAACAAGCGCATTCGTGAAGAAAGCACTGTCGTTGCACCAATGTGTACCTAACCATAAACATCAACACCTTTCTTAAAATCAATACACAAATATATCTTTTTAAACCTGCATATTTAGTTAATATTGCCTGCTAACATGAATGTCTTTTAACTAGGGAAATTGTGTCACTTCTCTTGCGTTCTGTGCAACAGAGTCAGGGTATATGCAGCAGTTTGGGCCGCCTGGCTCGTTGTGAACTAATTTGCCAGAATTTTACGTAATTATGACATAACATTGAAGGTTGTGCAATGTAACAGGAATATTTAGACTTATGGATGCCACCCGTTAGATAAAATACGTAACGGTTCCGTATTTCACTGAAATAATAAGCGTTTTGTTTTCGAAATGATAGTTTCCGGATTTTACCATATTAATGACCTAAGGCTCGTATTTCTGTGTGTTATTATGTTATAATTAAGTCTATGATTTGATATTTGATAGAGCAGTCTGACTGAGTGGTGGTAGGCAGCAGCAGGCTCGTAAGCATTCATTCAAACAGCACTTTCGTGCGTTTGCCAGCAGCTCTTCGCTGCGCTTCAAGCATTGAGCTGTTTATGACTTCAAGCCTATCAACTCCCGAGATTAGGCTGGTGTAACCGATGTGAAATGGCTAGCTAGTTAGCGGGGTGCGCGCTAATAGCGTTTCAATCGGTGACGTCACTCGCTCTGAGACTTGGAGTAGTTGTTCCCCTTGCAGAGTAACGATGCTTCGAGGGTGGCTGTTGTCGATGTGTTCCTGGTTCGACCCCAAGTAGGGGCGAGGAGAGGGACGGAAGCTATACTGTTACACTGGCAATACTAAAGTGCCTATAAGAACATCCAATAGTCAAAGGTATATGAAATACAAATGGTATAGAGAGAAATAGTCCTATAATTCCTATAATAACTACAACCTAAAACTTCTTACCTGGGAATATTGAAGACTCATGTTAAAAGGAACCACCAGCTTTCATATGTTCTCATGTTCTGAGCAAGGAACTTAAACGTTAGCTTTTTTACATGGCACATATTGCACTTTTACTTTCTTCTCCAACACTTTGTTTTTGCATTATTTAAACCAAATTGAACATGTTTCATTTTATTTGAGGCTAAATTGATTTGATTGATGTATTATATTAAGTTAAAATAAGTGTTCATTCAGTATTGTTGTAATTGTCATTATTACAAATAAATAAGTACAATTTTAAGAATCGGCCAATTAATCGGTATCGGCTTTTTTTGGGTCCTCCAATAATCGGTATCGGCGGTGAAAAATCATAATCGGTTGACCTCTAATTCAGACCCTTTACTATGGGACTCGAAATTGAGCTCAGGTGCATCCTGTTTCCATTTATCTTCCTTGAAATGTTTCTACAATTTGATCGGAGTCCACCTGCGGTAAATTCAATTGATTAGACATGATTTGGGAAGGTGCACACACCTGTCTATATAAGGTCCCACAGTGCATGTCAGAGAAAAAACCAAGCCATGTGGTCGAAGGAATTGTCCGTAGTACTCCGAGACAGGATGTGTCGAGGCACATATCTGGGGAAGGGTACCAAAACAATTCTGCAGCATTGAAGGTCCCAAGGACACTGTGTCCTCCATCATTCTTAAATGTAAGAAATCACTCTGAAAGAGCTCCAGAGTTTCTCTGTGGAGATGGGAGAACCTTCCAGAAGGACAACCATCTCTACAGCACTCCACCAATCAGGCCGATATGGTAGAGTGACCAGACGGAAGCCACTCTTCAGTAAAATACAGCCCGCTTGGAGTATGCCAAATGGCACCTAAAGGACTCTCAGACCGTGAGAAACAAGATTCTCTGGTCTGATGAAACCAAGATTGAACTCTTTGGCCTGAATGCCAAGTGTCACATCTGGAGGAAACCAGGCACCTTCCCTGTGGTGGTAGCATCATGCTGTGGGGATGTTTTTCAGTGGCAGGGATGGGAGACTAGTCACATGAATGGAGCCAAGTAGAGAGATCCTTGATGAAAACCTGCTCCAGAGCGCTCAGGACCTCAGACTGAGGCCAAGGTTCACCTTCCAACAGGATAAGGACCCTAAGCACACAACCAAGACAATGCAGGAATGGCTTCGGGACAAGTCTCTGAATGCCCTTGAGTGGCCCAGCCAGAGCCAGAGCTCCCCATCCAACCTGAAAGAGCTTGGGAGAATCTGCAGAGAAGAATGGGAGAAACTCCCCAAATACAGGTGTGCCAAGCTTGTAGCGTCATACCAAGAAGACTCAAGGCTGTAATTGCTGCCAAAGGTTCTTCAACAAAGTACTGAGTAAAGGGCCTGAATATTTACAGTACCAGTCAAAAGTTTGGACACAAGTTTTTTACTATGTTTTACATTGTAGAATAATAGTGAAGACATCAAAACGATGAAATAACACACATGGAATCATCTAGTAACCAAAAAAGTGTTAAACAAATAAAAATATATTTTATGTTTCTTCAAAGTACCCACCCGTTTCCTTGATGACAGCTTTGTACACTCTTGGCATTCTCTCAACCAGCTTCGTCTGGAATGCTTTTCCAACAGTCTTGAAGGAGTTTCCACATGCTGAGCAGTTGTTGGCTCCTTTTCCTTCACTCTGCGGTCCAACTCATCCCAAACCATCTCATTTGGGTTGAGGTCAGGTGATTGTGGAGGCCAGGTCATCTGATGCAGCACTCCATCACTTCTTACACACTCTGGAGGTGCTTTGGGTCATTGTCCTGTTGAAAAACAATTGATAGTCTGTCGTGGAAATTCAGTACTGAGAGAAACTTGGTCAGTTCTTCAAACAATCATCTTTATTTAATATCGATGAATTATTGCAGTAATGAGACCGTCAGCCCAACAGTCTTGTTCTGACTGTTAGGCTGAGAGCCTAGCCTTTACAGACAATGCACAGTTTTTATATTGCTCATACCAAGATTGCTTAGTCAGTCATTTCTAACCTTTCCATCAGCCACCTTGGTTATCTACGTAGGATGATGTTTTACTTAGTTCCCCAGATGCCAGGAATATGAGACAATGAAGCATTGTTCTACTCCTCTGTATCCCAGTTACAATCACCCTTCATTCTGTCACTGGAATGCCATCTGTAGGTTTTATCACCAGGTCAATCAATTGCCAGCTCCAGCTATCTCTAGTAAAACCCATGTCCACGACACCCAGACTAGCTGCAGGAAGCTAGAGTGGACACCATAAAACTCAGCATTAGCAGGACTGAAATATCTTACTTTTTGTTAAGTAAATAATTGTTACATATCCAACAAATAAGGTGAATACATAATTTTTCCCTCAAGTCCCACTAAGCGCGAACCAGATGGGAGGGTGTATCACTGCAAAATGCTGTGGTAGCCATGCTGGTTAAGTGTGCCTTGAATTCTAAATAAATCCGTGTCACCAGCAAAACACCTCCATGCTTCACGGTGGGAACCACACATGCGGAGTAAATCCGTTCACCTACTCTGTGTCTCACAAAGACACGGCGGTTGGAACCAAAAATCTCAAATTTGGACTCATCAGACCAAAGGTCAGATTTCCACCGATCTGATGTCCATTGCTCGTGTTTCTTGGCCCAAGCAAGTCTCTAATTTATTATTGATATCCTTTAGTAGTGGTTTCTTTGCAGCAATTCGACTAGGCCTGATTCACGCAGTCTCCTTTGAACAGTTGATGTTACGATGTCTGTTACTTGAACTATGAACAATTTATTTGGGCTGCAATTTCTAAGGCTGGTAGTTCTAATCAACTTATCCTCAGCAGCAGAGGTAACTCTGGGTCTTCCTTTCCTGTGGCGGTCCTCATGAGAGCCAGTTTCATCATAGTGCTTGATGATTTTTGCAATTGCACTTGAAGAAACTTTCAAAGTTATTGAAATGTTCCATATTGATTGACCTTCATGTCTTACAGCAATGATGGACTGTCGTTTCTCTTTGCTTATTTGAGCTGTTCTTGCCATAATATGGACTTGTTCTTTTACCACATAGGGCAGTCTTCTGTATACCACCCCTACCTTGTCACAACACAACTGATTGATGAGTTCAAATGCATTAAGAAGGAAAGAAATTCCACAAATTTTACTTTCAACAAGGCACACCTGTTAATTGAAATGCATTCCAGATGATAACCTCATGAAGCTGGTTGAGAGAATGCCAAGAGGAATCTAAAATATATTTTTACTTGTTTTTGTTTACTACATGATTCCTTGTGTTATTTCATAGTTTTGATGTCTTCACTATTATTCTACAATGTAGAAAATAGTAAAAATAAAGAAAAACCCTTAAAAGAGTAGGTGTCCTTACTTTTGGCTGGTAATGTATGTAAATGTGATATTTAATTTTTTTAAATCGTAAACCTGTTTTTGCTTCATCATTATGGGGTGTGTGTAGATTGAGGGGGAAATAAACATTTGAATACATTTTAGAGTAAGGCTGTAATGTCACAATTTTGAAAAAGTCAGGGGGTCTGAATACTTTCCGAAAGCACTGTAAACATTCTAAATATTTCCGTAGCTAGACAGGGAGCCTAAGAAGGAACTAAAATGAATTATTTAGGTGTAACCGATGTGAAATGGCTAGCTAGTTAGCGGTGGTGCGCGCTAGCAGCCTTTCAGTCGGTTACGTCACTTGCTCTGAAACCTAGAAGTAGTGGTTCCCGCTCTGCAAGGGCCGCGGCTTTGGCTGATTGGTTCGGACACAAGAAGGCATGGGCCATTTTAGTAAAATGATCAGTGACGACCAGAACATCCAATGACTTGTTGTTGGAGTCTTCAGCAGACCAGAAGTCCACACACACCAACTCGAGGGGCTCAGTCGTGATGATGTTCTCCAGTGGAGCTCTGGCCTCTGGCTCGGAGGCCTTACTGAACACACACCTCTTGCAGGTCTTGACATACTCTCTCACATCCGACTCCAGACCATGCCAGAGGAACCTCTGTCTTTTTCTGCAGCAACCAGTGATCCGGGTCACGGCACCAATGTAACAGTATAACTTTATGGCGTCCCCTCGCCCCGACTCGGGCGCGAACCAGGGACCCTCTGCACACATCAACAACGGTCTCCCACGAAGCATCGTTCCCCATCGCTCCACAAAGGGGAACCACTACTTCTAGGTTTCAGAGCAAGTGACGTAACCAACTGAAAGGCTGCTAGCGCGCACCACCGCTTACTAGCTAGCCATTTCACATCCGTTACATAGGCAATATTATTCCAAGGCTATAGCTTACAAAGAAATACATTGGGAAGCATTTGCGGGTGTGACAGACTAGGCTGGTAAGGAGTCAGGGACATTAGGCGCTCAGCCTTTAAACAACATTTTGTTGTATTGAATCATTATAGTCTATAAATTGCACATATAGGCTGTGACTTACTTAAATGACTTTTTTATTAGGGTCAGTCTACAGTGCCTTTCAATTAATTTTTTAGAATCACGAGTTTGGCCAGAGTCTGCTCATGCTATTGTCCCTGGAGAGCAGGCCAGCAGTGGAGAATATCCTCTCTGCTTGCAGAGCCACATTTTTATTTATATTATTGTTTTTGTATTTATTTAACTGACTTGTTTAGTTAACCTTAATTTAAGAAAAATTCTTATTTACATTGACGGCCTACCAAAAGGCCTCCTGCGGGGACGGGCTGGGATTTAAAAATCAAATAAAAATATTGGACTAAACACATGACGAGACAACACAACACTACATAAAGAGAGACCTAAGACGACAAAATAGCAAGTCAGCAACACATGACAACACAGCATGGTAGCAACACAACACATGTTAGCAGCACAAAACATGGTACAAACATTATTGGGCACAGACAATGGCACAAAGGGCAAGAAGGTAGAGAGAACAATACATCACGCAAAACAGCCACAACTGTCAGTAAGAGTGTCCATGATTGAGTCTTTGAATGAAGAGATTGAGTAGTAGCTAAAGCAAGGGGCTAAAGCAGCACACAAGTTGACTACAAATTCATGCTGGGCTGGGCATGCCCTGAGCTCGTGAAGTGAGCACCACTGGAGCGCTATTGGAGTGGGCGAGAAGGCCAAAGCTCCAGCCTTTGGGAATCTCGCTCCCCACTCCAGTCAAATTGGGCACGCTCCTCTCCAGCTCCGCTCACATACTCTGCTTCAAACGTCAAATTTCTACGTGTTTTTGATACCCTGGGTTGCTCCTGCTTCTCTGTATCGTTCCATTTCTCCAAATTTCGAAGTTTAGTTCAAGCCCTCATTCCGAATTGTTAAAGGTGCTAGACATGGGATGCTTTTTTAATTTTTGTAATTTCATTAAATGGCCATAATATCTGCAGTAATAGTGGAATGATAGTGTTTCACAGGGAGATATGTTTTGAATGCAGCCTAGTGCATTCAAAACGAATCTTCACCGCATCCCATTTCCCCTTAACATAGCAGATTCGCGCTTGAGCCTTTTACTTTCAGGTTTGGTCCACCAGCTTCAAACGGCTGTAAATAAATAAAAAGTTTTATTTTATTGAAAAGATTTTGCAGAGATTTAGATGGTATACACACTATTCATTGCTTGTTTTCTCACAAACTTAAATTGAGTGAACAGTGTAGAATTTTACCAACCAGGAAATAACAGAGCAATTTCCCCAAGATGTCACAGCCACAAAGTCAGAACAGCTTTGACTACGGATGCCACTCTGGCGGGAGAAATCAATAGGCGAGTCACAGCCAGTCACAACACTGGTGGGCAAGTAATACTGTGAAGCGCTGTCATTCCACTATTAATGCAGATATGTTATGGACACCATCCCTGTCCACAACACCCTAGCAAACCCAAGCGTACTTGATGGTAATAACGCTCACTTTTGCACCTAGTGGCTGGTTTTGAAAGCATTTCCCGAGGTCCTCAGGACATGGATAAACTTCCAATTTCGAAGTCAATCTCCCTGACCCTATTCCCCTTAGTGCTCTGGTCAAAAAGTAGTGCACTATAAACGGAATGCACCTGTGACTAACTTCTCCCACCTGTAGGAGTTCAAACAGCTGTAGAAATTAATTTAGCCCATGACAATTGTTCATGTGTGAGACCGAGCAACCACATGTGATTGTAGAGTTAGTAGCCTACATCAGTTGACCACAGCTACTTTTGCTTCGCTTGTCATTGTCAGCTCTGCCTGGGCTACTACCTACGTGATTGGAGCTGTGCATGCTGAACATTCTAGAGAAATGCAAAAATTCTAATAGAGGAAGTGTTGCACATCTAGCAATCTGTGTAAATAGTCACAGTTAGGCCAAAGCTATACGTTACGTGTCGACCTACTTTTATGTTCACTTCCTTTTTCCTACTATCGGTCTGCAGGGACTCCCCTAATGACACATTGAAGTACTGAAGCGCAATAGCAATGCATTGTGTGACGCAATGATAGCTTGAAACATGTTTTGTTTAAACTGCTGGTTAACATGGACCTTGTTTAGCCTACGTTTCGGTTTGCACTACTTTTCATCATTTTTACTGATGAAACGTGATGTACTAGCGTAATGGCAGTGCCCGAGTGCTTTTCAGAAGTCAGCCACAGTGTGGACTATTCTCACGTCACCAATTCTAGTGCTTCCCATAGGATTTTTGTAAAGCAGCGGTGGCGAAGTTAGCTCGGGGTAGTGCGCGTGGCCAATGGCGCCGTATTTTCGGCCAACATTTTTAGAGGCCTTCCTTTTGGCCGCAGAGATAACGTTGCTGTATTCCCAGTCATGTGAAATCCATAGATTACGGCGTAAGACGTCCTCAGGCGGAGATGTCAATAAGGAAAACATTATGAAAACGATCTGAATATCTGACCAAGGCCAGGGAATGTTTTAGCTACTATAAGGGATTTGCGTCAATTCAATCTGGTATAAGGACAAAATGTGATTCAGTCACCGAATATACTTTAAGTATTTTTATTAAACTCAAGCGATAAATGGTAAATGCAATTTTCGTATATACGGGTTCACTGTAACACCTCGCAGGGTAGAACAGGGAACTGGCAGGATGTAAGTAAACAGCTGTTCTTATACTGTGATAGACGTAGTTCCAACCCGTCTGTTGGCCTATCACAGTAGAGGATGAGCGTGGTTTAAACTTGCTCAGCCTATCGCCGGCGCTCAGGCTGGTCCCAGCCTCTTGGCGCTCCTTGGTGTCCGGCGCTGTTGCTGTGTAGATTACGCTCCCACACCCCAGAGACTGAGGTCAGACAGCTCTGCAACATTGTTTGAGCCACTTGCACCTGCATAGAAAGCACACTGTTCTCGCTCAAGGCTAACCACAGCTTCCCAGCACACAGATCTGGGGCAAAATGTTACCTCCAGCACACACACAGGAACCTAGACCAACAGTTGCTAATATTCAATTATAGCGCAATAAACACAGATCCTCACACTACTAAAAATGTAGCCTAATTATGGTGTACTTGTTTTTTTTAACCTCTTGTTTTATATTCTTTATTGATTTCATACATAATGGTATCTGATCAGATTTGCTCATTATCATAATCTTGATGCCATGTACTGTAGAATGCAAGCAATTATCTGCAGGTAGGTAGGTAGATACTGCTTAGCTTTGCAGAGTCCGTGACATCTACAGCCACCTACCTCCGGTTCAAACCTGATTCATAGGGAAGCTGTAGGGCTGGCACAGTAATTGTATAATCGTGTAACCGCCTATTATGAATGAAGACCGTCATGAAAATCAAATGACCGTCGACGTACTTTACCCAAAAGCAGCACGGTAAAAGTAAGCCTAGTCAACAAAAAACAGCTGATGGTCATTTGACTGATGTGTCACCCAAAAATCCATTACAGTCACAGCCTCAGGAAGCAGTTGTCGGCCCAAAGCTGAGGGTTGGAAAATTACTACGGGATTTCCATCTAGGATGAGTAACAGAATCAGTGGGACAGTCTAGTCATGTCAAACGGTAGGCTTGTATCTTTTCTCTGATACAGTTGGTGGATCATTAACTCTCTGCCTCATCTCCGCGCTCACGTGGATTGCTATTTTTTATCATTGTTTAACAATTAAATCTTATCATAAACTGTTATGATGGTTCTCATAAATGTTGAGGTGATCAGTGTCTGAAAATATGTTTTTGTAACTTTGTTTCATCATGTGAAATATCTCAATGGTCACTGCAACCGTAAAAAGATTAGCAAGTTTTTACTCACCTGTTACCTCCTTTTTCACAACAGATACTGTATTGTCACAGGTCTACTCGTTATGACATGGGAATAGAGCTGAGCATACAGTAGGTAATACATTGTAGTTATATACCGTAATAACACATTAACCTTTTCATACATAAAACACCATTATAGTAACGTTTTGCTACCGACAATTGATAACCTTAAGCGCTGATAAGTCATACAGTGCATTCGGAAAGTATTCAGACCCCTTGACTTTGTCTAAATGTTTTACGTTACAGCCTTATTCTAAAATGGATTAAATCGTTTTTGCCCCCTCATCAATCTACACACAATACCTCATAATGACAAAGCAAAAACAGGTTTTTAGATATTTTAGTAAAGGTAGAAAAAAATGAAAAAAATAATCTCATTTACATAAGTATTCAGATCCTTTACTCAGTACTTTGTTGAAGCACCTTTGGCAGCTATTACAGCCTCGAGTCTTCTTGGGTATGACGCTACAAGCTTGGCACACGTGTATTTTGGGGAGTTTCTCCCATTCTTTTCTGCAGATCCTCTCAAGCTCTGTCAGGTTGGATGGGGAGCATTGCTGCACAGCTATTTTCAGGTCTCTCCAGAGTTGTTCAATCACATTCAAGTCCGGGCTTTGGCTGGGCCACTCAAGGACATTCAGAGACTTGTCCCGAAGCCACTCCTGCGTTGTCTTAGCTGTGTGCTTAGGGTCATTGTCCTGTTGGAAGGTGAACCTTCGCCCCAGTCAGGTCCTGACCGCTCTGGAGCAGGTTTTCATCAAGGATCTCTCTGTACTTTGTTCCGTTCATCTTTCCATCGATCCTAACTAATCTCCCAGTCCCTGCTGCTGAAAAATTCCCCACAGCATGATGCTGCCACCACCATGCTTCAAACTTGGTTTCATCAGACAAGATAATCTTGTTTCTCATGGTCTGACAGTCTTTAGGTAATTTTGGCAAACACCAAGCGGGCGGTCATGTGCCTTTTTACTGAGTTGGTGGAGTGCTGCAGAGATGGTTGTCCTTCTGGAAGGTTCTCCCATCTCCACAGAGGTACTCTGGAACTCTGTCAGAGTGACCATTGGGTTCTTGGTCAACTCCCTAAGGTCCTTCTTCCGATTACTCAGTTTGGCCGGGCGGCCAGCTCTAGAGAGGGTCTTGCTGGTTCTAAATTTCTTCCATTTAAGAATGATGGAGGCCACTGTGTTCTTGGGGACCTTCAATGCCGCAGAAATGTTTTGTTACCCTTATACAGATCTTTGCCTCGGCAGAATCCTGTCTCGGAGCTCTACGGACAATTCCTTCGACCTCATGGCTTGGTTTTTGCTCTGACATGCACTGTCAACTGTGGGACCTTATATAGACAGGTGTGTGTGCCTTTCCAAATCATATCCAATCAATTGAATTGACAACAGGTGGACTTCAAGTTGTAGAAACATCTCAAAGAGGATCAATGGAAACAGGATGCACCTGAGCTCAATTTCGAGTCTCATAGCAAAGGGTCTAAATACTTCTGTAGATAAGGTATTTCTGTTTTTTACTAAACCTGTTTTCGCTTTGTCATTATAGGGTATTGTGTGTAGATTGAGGTAAAATTATTTAATCGATTTTAGAATAAGGCTGTAACGTGACAAAAGGGAAGGGGTCTGAATACTTTCCAAATGCACTATATTCTATAGAATTCTCAAACGCTCCAGGAAACCGAAACAGGGTAATGAATTTCATATGTGAAAACGCCCTTAATTAAATATGGTACATAAACACACTGTACGTGGTTAACCCGTTTCCTTTCCCCCAAGGGAATGCATCTGTCAGCGTCTAGTCTCTTGTGGATACAACGGGATGCGGGAAGTAACGAGCAGCATTAGTTCCGGAGCTTTGTACAAATCACGATTTCGCATCTCTCGAATTTCGTGAGGGGACATTTGGCATATTGACTTGCCCGTAACTTGCGAAAAGAGAGGTGGAACTCTTCGTTACGGTTCCGATCCTTGTTCTATCACTTCTCTTAACACGTATGGACCCTGAACCTACAGTAATCGAGCAGCTGACCAATAACGCAATGATTTTAGTTCTGGGTTAACTGAGATTAGATTGCGTCTCCACACAGTATGCACATACCACGTTTTATTACATATTAATCCATATCACAGTAAATCAAATACAGGAAAAGTTACTCAAATAATTTCCCATTACACAGGTTTACAAAGCAAGTTTCAAATGGCCTTCATTTGTGCAAGAGAGGGCTTACTGTCACTTAAAGTAAACCGACTTGATTGTGCAATTCAAAGCATCTATTCATTTTAGTTGGGGAATTTTGGTTATACAGCAACAGTATGGTATTCATCTACTGGCCTAGGACTTATATCTAGTGTACATCCCCTGTTCCTTATATAATGCTCTACTTTTGACCAGAGCCCTATCCAGAACCCTATACAACGAAAAGGGTGCTTGATTAGGATATACGGGTCAGTCAAAGGTCTATATTATAACACTGACATCAACATACCATGGCACATTTTTCCGGGAATGTTGGTGTGAAGACTTGTTCCTCATACAGGCTAGTATTTCACTTTCCTGGTCAGTGTGCCTTGTGACATAGTAATCTGATGCTTGCAGACAGTTTCAGAAGTGATATAATAGTGCAGCTGTAAGTACAACTCTCACACTAGAACACCCTGGACATGAGTCAACTTTGACCTTTTTGATCGCTAGCCTCTGACTCTGAACATTATCCATTCACATGTCAAAAGTATGCAGGCCTAGCACTTGTTTAGACAGTGATTTGCAGCCCTGAGCGTTGGGCTGGGCGGTATACTGTATTTTACGATATACCGGTATTGATGCATGGACTGGTGTGGGTTTTTACGTTACCTTTTATAACGGTATTTTAATTCTCTCTCCCCCCCCCCCCCCCCCCCCCCCTGCTGCTTTCCACACAGACCTATCCCCGCCCCCTGTCACCGAAGGAGTGGATTTGTTGTTCCTCGACCACAGCACACTTTCGTTCAGTCTGCATGGTCAATGCCACAATGTTGATGACAACGATGCTGTTTTCACTTTGCTTCTTAATATAAAGTATCAGTCAAAAGTGTGCAAAGCTGTCATCAAGTCAAGGGTGGCTACTTTGAAGAATCTCAAATATAAAATTGATTTTCGTTTGTTTAACTTTTTTTTGGTTACTACATGATTCCAGGTGTTATTTCATAGTTTTGATGTCTTCACTATTATTCTACAATGTAGAAAATAGTCCCAAAAAAAGACAAACCCTGGAATGAGTAGGTGTGTCCAAACTTTTGACTGATACTGTAAATCCACTAGTGTTCTATAATTACACTTAGTTTGTTTTTCTTTCATCTGCAATCGGCTAGTTTGCCTTTTCTTAGGGAGTTGGGCCTAAATCGTGTTAGCCGCTAATGCTATTGGCTGGCTGGCTAGCTAGCTAGCTAATAAATGTACTGAGTCAGAGCAAACGTAACTAGCAATACAGCCTGCTAATACCATTGATGGTGTAGACTTAAATCAGCATGTTGTTTGTGCAACAGTATCTTCTAAATCACAGAGGAATAAGCAAGGCATGAATATGTTCGCTATATGAAGTAGCTAAGAGAGAATATTCAATGTAGGCAAAGATAGTAGGGCACCCTAGGAACCACTTATATACACTTTGGTCACAATAACTCCTCTTGGAATTTTCAGTTGTCATGTCAAACAACACTTTGAAGTGCACACTATCATATTTTAACTATAGAATTAGAATAATTATCAGATCACAATTGCAATATTTGGTAAAATAAATAAGGCATTGATTGTTTGCCCATATCGGGCAGCCCTACTTAGAAGTGTGGAAATGACCGCAAATTATTGCAGGAAATGCAGAATTGGATACATTTATTTTTGGTTGTAGTTGAATTGAACAGTATAAAACAATCAGAATGGAGAAAAACAAATTGAAATCACTTGGCATGTATGTGTTGCCACCCTAGGGTCACGCCTACTCATAAAGTAAATGTAGAACTTTTTAATTATTCAAAAACATAAAATTGTGTCAATGTAATCATTTAAAAAAAATAATGTGATATATTTTGGACATATTGCCCAGCCCTACCTGACAGGCATTCACACTTGGAAATGTATGGTTAGCTTGGTTAGTTATTCTATTCTCAGAAAAGGCTATTTTAAATGTTTTATTTTACATTTATTTAATTAGGCAAGTCAGTTAAGAACAAATTCTTATTGTCAGTGACGGCCTAGGAACAGTGGGTTAACTACCTTGTTCAAGGGCAGAACGACAGATTTTTACCTTGTCAGCTCGGGAATTCGATCTTGCAACCTTTCGGTTATTAGGATCACTCCAGTGTTAATCTGCTAAATTGTAATTACTTTGATACTATGGCCTATTTATTGCCTTACCACCTTACGCCATTTGCACACACTGTATATAGACATTCTTTTTTCTCGATTGTGTTATTGACTGTACGCTTGTTTATTCCATGTGTAACTCTGTGTTGATGTTTCTGTCACACTGCTTTGCTTTATCTTGGCCAGGTCGCAGTTGTAAATGAGAACTTGTTCTCAACTAGCTTACCTGGTTAAATAAAGGTGAAATAAAATGTTTAAAAAACGAGTCCACTAGGCTACCTGCTGCCCCCCTGCTATAGCATAACTGTAAACCAAGCAGAGCAGTTAAAGGTCTGTGTTTCTATCTCACGACATGAGTCAACTGTGCTAACTGACTCCCCTCTGCCCCCCTCCATCTTCCCCTTTCTGACTTTCTTTTGCTCTTTCCCCCCTATTTCTCTCTGCTCTTGCTGTCTCCTCCCCTCTCCCCTCTTCTCTATCTCCTCACACTCTTCTTTCTATCTCTTACACTCTGTCTCCTCTCTTCTCTTTCTCCTCCATTCCTCTCCCTTTAGGTGGATGTATCTGCTGAGCCACACATGGACATGGAGTGTCCAGTATGTCCCTCGTCCAATCAGGATGGCTGTGTCCTAGACCCACTTCATGTCTCCGAGCCCAAACAGGTAGTAGCTCCTCCCTGTCTGAGGGTGCACCTGTATCACCTGGGCAGGGGCAGGGCCAATAGCCCAGACCTCACCTATCCTTCAGGGAACTATGTGGCTGAGGAGCTGTGCATCGATGCGGCCATGGCATGCGGTGAGTGAGACAATGCATAGAAAAAAGGGAATGTCTGCTCAATGTTTTTCTGCTCCCAAAGATGATTATTTGATAAAGCTTAAAGGGATACTTTGGGATTTTTCCCAATGCTTTCCTTTTATCTACTTCCCCAGAGTCTGATGAACTCGTGGATACCATTTTTATGTCTCTGCGTCCATTATGAAGGAAGTTGGGAGTTAGTTTTGCGAGCCGATGCAAACTAGAGATGCCAATATCACAGACTGCCCCCAGCCTCCATCAGAACCTACATGGGCTCCAAACACGGGTCTAGTGTCTGACCCACAGACAGTCGCCTGCCCTACAGGACCTACAGTACATGATGTTCACTCTTATTGCCCCTAAAACAAGCATTAAAGAGATACTTTGTGATTTTTGACAATTATGCTCTTTATCATCTTCCCCAAAGGCAGATGTACTCGTCTCTGTGTCAAGTATGAAGGAAGTTGGAGGTAGTTTTGTGAGCCAATGCTAACTAGCGTTAGCGCAATGACTGGCAAGACCATTAAGATTAAGGGCATCATTACGCGTTCCACAAAACATGTGATATACCTGATCAAGTGTATTTGTGGTTTATGCGATGTAGGTAACGAAACAAGCTCTGGAAACAGAACACCGGAGTAATATCAGGATATTTGAGAGAAATCCTGTGGCTGCGCATTTCATGGCGGCTCGTCACAACATTATCTCTCCTGGGATACATTGATATAGAACGTGTTACGACTCTTAGGAGGGGGGGGGGATCTATTATTGACAAGGGAATTTTATTGAATTCACCGTTTGTGTACCATGTCTCCTAAAGGTCTGAACCAAGAGTTTGATATCAGACCATTTCTTACACGAATATGTCACGTTCATTTGTCCTCCCTTTCAGGTCTCCTACTTGGTCATTTTGTACATATATTAGATTCTGTAACTGGAATTATATCTACGACCACCACGCCTAGTGCGCGTAATGGTCATGTAGGCAGGTATTCCAACAGTTTCCAACAATCTTTTTTATGGTTGCCCAGGTTTTAACTTGAACCCATTTGTATGTATTTCTGTGATTAATTAGGATTTTATGCACAAAAGTGAATTGAATTGTTTCCAACCCCGCCATGTGTCATGTGCGTAATGGTCATGCGAGGTGAAATGTGTAAATTTTGGGAAGTGAGCACTCTGTTTGTTTTGACCTGACGAAGATCCGTTTCGGATTGAATCGTAGTCAATATTGGGATGAATTGGGAGCTTCGAGTGTGCGGCCCTTATTCTTTATTAGCCCAGCACCTATGTTTTTAAGGATGTACGTATGACCACAAACTTTTCTATGGAAGACTTCCAGTCATAATGCTCCCGCTAGTTAGCAATTGCTCTAGCGCCAGTTAGCAACTTCCTTCAAACTGCACGCAGAGACATAAAAATGGTATCCACGAGTTCATCTGACTCTGGAGAAGTAGATAACGGGCCTCATTGCCAAAATCCCGAATTATCCCTTAATGCTTGTGTCGTGTCTTTACTATCATTATATTGAAGACTCAGTTTTTTATCAAAGATTCCTGTAATTAGTATTACGCGATTAAACTGAATAATCATGTAACTGTAATTAACTAGGAAGTCAGGGCACCAAGGAAAGTATTCAGATTACAAAGTTATAATTTCCCAATATAACCTTTCAGATATTTTCATATCTGATCAATAGTCTTCTGATTAATGATTTATTTATTTTACCTCACGTTAGTCTCATTCCAAACGTCGTAAATTGTTTGTTATCTCCACGAACCCAGTCTTCACTGAGTCATCCATACATCAATTGTCTTAAATCATGTATTTATTACTAACTAAGTAATTCACAGAAATGCATAAACAAACAAACAAACAAATTAAATGTGGTTACAAGAAATGATAGGAGAATCGGCCCTAGTGGGCTAAACCGGCATGGCGGCTTGTTAAACCAAAGGGAAGTGGGGGTCGACTGAGATGAGACACTACAAAATTCATAATTATAACAATTGAAATGCTAATCCTTTGCACATGAACGCTCACTCATTCGGGAACAATTGCAATCAATATATATATTTACGCTCAGTGTGTCGTCTTGATCGCTGGTGAAAAGTTTGTTTCTGTTGGAGAGTTTCGTCCTCTCTCTGTCTCTCTCTCTGTCGTGGTTATAGTGGATAGTTCAGAGTGACATTCATTCGTGTTGTAGAATGGATGTTTCGGTGGTATCGTTCTTCGCGTTCAATGATACCGAATTCCTAGCTGCAGACTAGTAATTAGTATCAAAGACTTGTTCTTATTCTGTCAGTATCGATGGTCTAAGAGTTTAACCACGTGGTTAAAAGATTCTGCAACCTTTAGCCATCTCGTGATTGAGGTAAGCTCGGTCTGCTGATCATTTCTCAAAGTTGGGTTTCATTCGGAATGGCAGAAAAGGGGCTGTCCCAGGATGTCTGACCCTAACTGGTCTCAGGGACGGTCCTCTGATTTAGTTCAAATCAAAAGGGAATTGTATTTCTCTTCATTAAACAGTCCAAAATCATTTTACACAATTATACAAACAGTATCATACTCACTCATTCATCTTATACAACAATTAGATGTAAACCTCATATCTTTGGCTATTATATAAACAGCGGTATGGTAATGTAACCACAGTCTCCCTTGAGTTTCCCTAAGTTGTAACAAACGGACCAGTTCGTAGCTGGATTCTTCACCGATGTTTTATACTTTCTCCGGAACATGAAATTTGTTCGTACCTCAAGTTCTGTGAGGTGGAAGAAATCCATTTGTTCTCTATGAAAGTGTACCCTCTGCTATACTGCGTGGCCAGGGTCTTCTACTCAGGAATTTACGACCTCTCTTTGACCACAGCAGCCTAGTTGTAGGGGGCGGGGAGAGGCAGGGAGAGGGGGATGGGGCTTGCTGTACCCAAACAGGCAACGTCATGACACTTGTTTAAGGGGCAATAAGAGCAAACGAGATGTACTGTAGTAATGTACTGTAGGGAAAGCCCATACCCCTAACAGTTGATTAACCTTTCAGCGCAGACAGCAGCACAGACCGAACCAGACTTTCTCACTGTGAGGAGGGAGTGTAATAAAATTGATATCTATCCACACAAAGCTCTCTTCTGCCATATTTTTCACTAGCATCGAGTCTGACTCCGGTTGACTTTTTCTAAGGGCTTTGTCTAACTATAACTACAGTCATTGTTAACTGCAGTTTACCGAGCTCTCATTTGATGATACAGAGCCATTTTACGTCATCGGGCGGAACATTCATTCAATGTAGGAAGTCATTTTTTTGTATATTGGCCTTTATTTAAACTAACCCCCAGGGTGAACCCAATTCGTACACAAGAACAAAGCGTTGTCTGAAACGTCTGTGTGAAATTACCCCTGCTGCTGAAAGACAAAAAGATTTAAACATCACTAAAGGAAGACCGTCTGTCTTAACTTCGTGTGGGAACCCACTTCATTAAACCATAAGGAAGATGATAATGTATTCGTTATGGTGGTTAAGGTCAGTTAGTTTACGTATAATGACACTAGCAGCACTGAGGTTGTGTGTTTGATTCTGACATGGGACTATTCCACACCTCCATTTAGTATAAGAATCTGTCGAATCCAGTAGTCGACACGTAGGATTCTGACAATGGGCAAGCTAAGGGTTGATTTGGGATTCAGCACGTGTGACCCAGCCTAGCCACCATGGGATTAAATCATTAAAACCTTAATCTCCTCCTTGGTATAGACCTGTATTGTGACAGGGGTCATATCTGTGCCTGAAGAGAGGCTATGTAAACACAGATGAATTAATTAAGGAATTATTCCATTAGGCTATTTGATTAGGTAAATGCTGACGAAGAAGTGTTGCGCTTCTTTCCAGTCGTGGTGTGCAATGTGCTTGACTGGCGGTGACAAGTTGTATACATGAGAGTTGGGAAGTGTGGTCTGTTCTTAAAATATAGAGCAGTGTACATAGGAGGAGAGATACACTAGGTCTATCACACTTTATTCTTGGCAGTCTTACAATTAGTTATTTTATGCAGTTAAGTGCCATAGTTGGTGTATTTTTAAAGGGGGGCTGGACTTACTGATTTGGCCTCGTTTTGAACTTTGCTCATTAACAGTTTAGAACCCGAAGTGGCATCTCTTTAAATTACTATAGCGGCAACGAACTGCCTTGTTTTTCTAACAATATTATGTGTCAATTTCACAAAAGTAGTGAAAACCTTGTGAAGACTTACAGAAAACGTTTGACCTCTGTCATTGCCAACAAAGGGTATATAACAAAGTATTGAGAAACTTTTGTTATTGACCAAATACTTATTTTCCACCATAATTTGCAAATAAATTAATTAAAAACCCTACAATGTGATTTTCTGGATTTTTTTTTCTCATGTTGTCTGTCATAGTTGAAGTGTACCTATGATGAAAATTACAGGCCTCTCATCTTTTTAAGTGGGAGAACTTGCACAATTGGTGGCTGACTAAATACTTTTTTGCCCCACTGTAATTTGCTATCAACCAGTTGTTGTATTCGCGTGGCTGTTGTCATCAACCAGAAGCCGGAAACGCGGTATGCTGTTATTTGACCTTCTAAAATACAAAAATCACAAAATTACAGAAAATTATTCTTCTGCAGGAAATCCCACAGGATTTTTGTGATCATTTTCCTGTGGGACAACATCATGATTCCTGCAGGAATGGTTTTGCAGGACCAATCCTGGAGGATTCTTATAATTCCTGCAGGAAGTACCTCAGAATTGAATTTAGACATTTCCTGCTGGAACGGTCTTGCAGGACCAGTTCTGCAGGGATCTTCTGCAGAAATCCTACTCATACTACCTTCAGTATTATAATTTTTCTTGTAGGACTAACCAACAGGAGCAATACTGCACAATTTTAATTATTCAGGATTCAACAATTTTATTTATGCAGGATTCAAACTCAAATGTATCCTGCATGACACCTACTTGTAATTCCTGCAGTAGGCCTATATGCAGTATATACTTTCATATAGATGGGGGAAAAGATAACACTGCATCAAGACTCTAATTCAACATGTGTGTATGAGTGCTTGTCCACCAATCATCCAGTCATGTAACGCAGGAATTCCTAGGAGACAAAAAATAAACTGCATCAGGAAAATGGGATATTGGTTTTGGGCCTTTATCAAATTTAAGATTTCAAAAAGCAGAAATTCCTGATTAATCATCCCTTATCTATACTGAACGGAAATATAAATTCAACCTGTAACAATTTTCTAATATTTTACTGAGTTACAGTTCATATAAGGAAACAAATCAATTGAGAGAAATTCATTAGACTCTAATCTATTGATTTCACATGACTGGGTAGGGGCGCAGTCATGGATGGGATTGGGAGAGCATAGGCACACCTACTTGGGAGCCAGGCCCACCCACTGGGGAGCCAGGCCCAGCCAATCAGAATGAGTTTTTCCTCAAGTCTTTATTACAGACAGAAACACTCCTCAGTTTCATCAACAGTTTCATCAACCCAGGGACTGCGGTTGAAAATTAGCCGGCTGGCTAAAACCGGCACTTTTACTGAAACGTTGATTAATGTGCACTGTCCCTGTAAAAATAAAATAAACTCAAACTCAACTGTCTGGGTGGCTGGTTTCCGATCCCGCAGGTGAAGAACCTGAATGTTGAGGTCCTGGTCTGGTGTGGTTACACGTGGTCTGCGGTTGTGAGGCCGGTTGGACGTACTGCCAAATTCTCTAAAGTGACGTTGGAGGCAGCTTAAGGTAGAGAAATTAACATTAAATTCTCTGGCAACAGCTCGATTGGACATTCCTGCAGTCAGCATGCCAATTGCACGCTCCCTCAACTTGAGACGGCTCTGGCATTGTTGTGTGACACAACTGCACATTTTAGAGAGGCCTTTTATTGTTCCAGCACAAGGTGCACCTATGTAATGATCATGCTGTTTAATCAGCTTCTTGATATGCCACACTTGTCAGGTGGATGGATAATCTTGGCAAAGTAGAAATGCTCACAAACAGGGATGTAAATAAATTTGTGGCCAACATTTTAGAGAAATAAGCCTTTTGTTCTTATGGAAGATTTCTGGGATCTTTTATTTCAGCTTATGGGACCAATGGGAGCTCATGGGACCAACACTTTATATGTTGCGTTTATACTTTTTCCACAAGAGTTAATGTTAATGATTTATCACTTCGCTTTAACATGCAATGTCCAAACAGATCCTCATGAGTCCACTGTTATGATGATTTCCTGCTGATGAAATATAAGATCATTAATTTGTATTAAAAAAATATAGGCTATCCTAATAGTGTCCATTCAATTAAAAAAAAATCTTAATTGGGCAGAGTCATGGTGACAGTTAGCGTATTCTATATCTACACTTGAAGTGGGCAGAGCTGTTTTTGATGATGTTGTGGGGGAACCTCATGCATGCCTCTGGTGGTGTGTAGACTCAATGTGTAACACCGTGGGCAAATAAACAATATAAAAAAAACTCCATAAGTCAACTGACCAAAGGAGTTGAGTAGGTTGACTTATGATTTTGAACAGCATTTCAAGATTTCACAAACTGTGGTCTGAATCCAATCAACCAGGATCACAACACACTCACCATGAGTGAGGGGTCAGTCCTTTTCCTCCATGTGCTCCAGAACAACCTTCCTCTGTATTGCCAGAGGTCTGTGAAACAGTTGATGGAGAGCAGAGGGAGTTGGAATGAAATTATATAAGCACATTTGTGCTCTTTTGTGGGGATTTTATAAGGCAAAGAGAAGGCCTATCACAAGTGGCACATGTTTGGGACTAGGATAGTGGGAGAGGTGGTTTAAGGTGGTGGGGGGGGGGGGGGGGGGTGTAATCATTTCTGTATTGACCTCGCTTTGTTCATGGGGCCATTGTCATGCTGAAAGGGCCTTCCCCAAACTGTTGCCACGAAGTTGGAAGCAGGGAATCGTCTATGCTGTAGCGTTAAAATGTATCTTCACTGGAACTAAGGGGACTAGCCCGAACCATGAAAAATATCCCCAAACCATTATTCCTCCTCCACCTAACTTTACAGTTGGCACTATGCATTCGGGCAGGTAGTGCTCTTCTGGTGTCCGCCAAACACAGTCGTCCGTCGGCCTGCCAGATAGTGAAGCAGGATTCATAACTCCAGAGAACTAATTTCCAATGCTCCAGGGTCCAATGGCGGTGACCTTTACACCACTCCAACCAGTGCTTGGCATTGCGCATGGGGATCTTATGCTTGTGTGCGGCTGCTCTGCCACGGCAACCCATTTCATAAAGCAAACAGTTATTGTGCTGACTTTGCTTCCAGAGGCAATTTGGAATTCGGTAGTGAGTGTTGCAACTGAGGACAGACAATTTTTACGTGCTTCAGCACTCGGCGCTCCCATTCTGTGAGCTTGTGTGGTCTACCACTTCGCAGCTGAGCCGCTGTTGCTCCTAGACATTTCCACTTGCTACTATAACAGCACTTACAATTGACCGGGGTATCTCTAGCAAGGCAGAAATTTGACTTAAACTGACTTATTGGAAAGGTGTTATCCTATGACTGTGCCACGTTGAAAGTGACTGAGCTCTTCAGTAAGGCCATTCTATTGCCAATATTTGTCTGTGGAGATGGCATGCCGGTGTGCACGATTGTATACACCTGTCAGCAACGGGTGTGGCTGAATAGCTGTATCTACACATTTTTAAGGGGTGTCCACATACTTTTGTGTGTGTATATATATATATACAGTTGAAGTCAGAGGTTTACATATACCTTAGCCAAATACATTCAAACTCAGTTTTTCACAATTCCTGACATTTAATCCTAGTAAACATTCCCTGTCTTAGGTCAGTTAGGATCACCACTTTTTTTTAAGAATGTGAAATGTCAAAATAATAGTAGAGAATGTTTTCAGCTTTTATTTCTTTCATCACATTCCCAGTGCGTCAGAAGTTTACATACACTCAATTAGTATTTGGTAAAATTGCCTTTTAAATTGTTTAACTTGCGTCAAACGTTTAGGGTAGCCTTCCACAAGCTTCCCAGAATAAATTGGGTGCATTTTGGCCTATTCTTCCTGACAGAGCTGATGTAACTGAGTCAGGTTTGTAGCCCACCTTGCTCTCACACGCTTTTTCAGTTCTGCCTACAAATTTTCTATAGGATGGAGGTCAGGGCTTTGTGATGTCCACTCCAATACCTTGACTTTGTTGTCCTTAAGACATTTTGCCACAACTTTGGAAGTATGCTTGGGGTCATTGTCCATTTGGAAGACCCATTTGCGTCCAAGCTTTAACTTCCTGACTGATGTCTTGAGATGTTGCTACAATATATCCACATAATTTTCCTACCTCATGATGCCATCAATTTTGTGAAGTGCACCAGTCCCTCCTGCAGCAAAGCACCCCCGGTTGGGATGGTGTTCTTTGGCTTGCAAGCCTCCCCCTTTTTTCTCCAAACATAACGATGGTCATTATGGCCAAACAGTTCTATTTTTGTTTCATCAGACCAGAGGACATTTCTCCAAAAAGTACGATCTTTGTCCCCATGTGCAGTTGCAAACCATAGTCTGGCCTTTTTATGGTGGTTTTGGAGCAGTGACTTCTTCCATGCTGAGCGGCCTTTCAGGTTATGTCGAAATGGGACTCGTTTTACTGTGAATATAGGTACTTTTGTACCCGTTTCCTCCAGCATCTTCACAAGGTCCTTTGCTGTTGTTCTGGGATTGATTAGCACTTTTCACACCAAAGTACGTTCATCTCTAGGGGACAGAACGCGTCTCCTTCCTGAGCGGAATGACGGCTGCGTGGTCCCGCGGTGTTTATACTTGCATACCATTGTTTGTACAGATGAATGTGGTACCTTCAGGAGTTTGGAAATTGCTCCCATGGATGAACCAGACTTGTGGAGGGCTACAATGTTTTTTCTGAGGTCTTGGCTGATTTCTTTTGATTTTCCCATGATGTCAAGCAAAGAGGCACTGAGTTTGAAGGTAGGCCTTGAAATCCGGAAGGACAACCATCTCTGCAGCACTCCACCAATCAGGCCTTTATGGTAGAGGGGCCAGACGGAAGCCACTCCTCGGCAAAAGGCACATGACAGCCCGCTTGGAGTTTGCCAAAAGGTACCTAAAGACTCTCAGACCATGAGAAACTAGATTCTCTGGTCTGATGAAACCAAGATTGAATTATTTGTCCTGAATGCCAAGCGTCACATCTGGAGTAAACCTTAAACCATCCCTACGGTGAAGCATGGTGGTGGCAGCATCATGCTGTGAAGATGTTTTCAGCGGCAGGGACTGGGAAACTAGTTAGGATCGAGGCAAAGATGAATGCAGGCAAAGTACAGAGAGATCCTTGATGAAAACTTGCTCCAGAGTGCTCAGGACCTCAGACCGGGCGACGGTTCACCTTCCAACAGGACAACGACTCTAAACACACAGCCAAGACAACGCAGGAGTGACTTCAGGACAAGTCTCTGAATGTCCTTGAGTGGCTCAGCCAGAGCCCGGACTTGAGCCCGATCATCTCTGGAGAGACCTGAAAATAGCTGTGCAGCAACGCTCTCCATCCAACCTGACAAAGCTTGAGAGAATCTGCAGAGTTGAATGGGAGAAACTCCCCAAATGTAGGTGTGCCAAGCTTGTAGCGTCATACCCAAGAAGACTCGATCCTGTAATCACTGCCAAATGTGCTTCAACAAAGTACTGAGTGAAGGGTCTGAATACTTATGTAAATGTGATATTTCTGTTTTTTTATTTTATAATTTAGCATTTCTAAAAGGTATTTTTGCTCTGTTATTATGGGGTATTGTGTGTAGATTGATGAGGAGAAAAAAAACTATTTACAGAATAAGGCTGTAAGAGCAAAATGTGGGAAAAGTCAAGGGGTCTGAATACTTTCCGATGGCACTGTAAATATTTACACCGCTGAGTGAATAATTTATAGAAGCACCTTTTGGCAGCGATTAGAGCTGTGAGTCTTTCTGGGTAAGTCTTTTTAAGAGCTGTCCACACCTGGATTGTGGGCATTTGCCCATTATTTTCAAAATGATTCAAGCTCTGTCAAATTGGTTGTTGATTATTGCTAGACAACCATTTTGAGGTCCTGCCATAGATTTTCAAGTAGATTTAAGTCAAAACTGTAACTCCGTCACTGTCTTCTTGGTAAGGAACTCCAGTGTACATTTTGCCTTGTGTTTTTCGTTATTGTCCTGCTGAAAGGTGAATTCATCTCCCAGTGTCTGGTGGAAAGCAGACCGAAACAGTTCTTCCTCTAGGATTTTCCCTGTGCTTAGCTCCATTCCGTTTATTTTTTTAATCCTGAAAAACTCCCCACTCCTTAACGATTACAAGCATACCCATAACATGATGCGGCCACCACTATGCTTGAAAATAATACAACAATCTCACTAAAATGACAAAAAGACGAAACCCATTTTCTACCATAATTCCCCTTGGATCACTAATATTTGGTTAGTATTGTGAAATAACTAGAACCTTGTTCATCCGTCTTCAGTTTTGTCCTATCACAGCCACAAACTCTAACTGTATCAATTGGCCTCATTGTGAAATCCCAGAGCGGTCTCCTTCCACTCCGGCAACTGAGTTAGGAAGGACACCTGTATCTGGGTGTAACTTCACCGTGCTCAAAGGGTTATTATTTCTCTCTCTCTCTCTCTCTCTCTCTCTCTCTCTCTCTATATATATATATATGCCCTTCTTTGCGAGGCATTGGAAAACCTCCCTGGTCTTTGTGGTTGAACCTGTGTTTGAAATTCACTGCTGAAGGACCTTACAGATTGTATGTGTGCGATACAGAGATAAGGTAGTCATTAGACAATCGTTAAACTCTATTGCACACAGTCCATGCAGCTTATTATGTGACTTAAGCACATTTTACTCCTGAACTAAGGCTTGACCTAACATTTCAATACATTTCAGCTTTTCATTTTTAATTCATTTGTAAAAATTTGTGTGTAGGCCCAGTGACCAAAAATCTCAATTTAATCCATTTAAAATGTACGCTGAAAAAGTCAATGGGTGTGAATTATTTCTGAAGGAACTGTAGATTATACCTCAGTCCCGGGTGTTCATAAACTTTACACCGACCTCGGCAGGCTGTCGACTTGTTGCTTTTGTGTCTTCTATTGCTCTATCTCTCTCAAACACACTCAGAAGGTCTCACACTGATAAGCACCTTGCAGCTCTCTTTCTTGCTCTCACTCTCGCTCGCTCTCTCTCTGTCTCTCACTCCCCCTTCTCCTTCTGACGTTTAACTAATCCATACTGCAGTGTAGACACATATGGGGCAGTGAGTAGTCTTCCGTGTGTGCAAGGGACCTCATGATACGATATTATCACGGCACTTTGATGCCGGTACGATATGTATTGCGATTCGACACTGACGTTTTATTGCAATTCAATGTTCCAAACATATTGGTCACCATATTCTCTGCTGCAGAGGGACAAGAGGGACATGATATCTAATTTTGATCAGTCATGGAAATAAGTGCTGAGAGCAAATTGACACTATTTAGAAATATGGAGAACAAGCTATGAAGGATCATACTGGAATTTTGCTGCAGGTACAGCCAATGAGCGCAAAAATAATAATGCGGTTTCGATGATAATATACACTACCGTTCAAAAGTTTGGGGTCACTTAGAAATGTCCTTGTTTTTGAAAGAAAAGCAAACATTTTTGTCCATTTAAAGTAACATCAAATTGATCAGAAATACAGTGTGGACATTGTTAATGTTGTAGATGACTATTGGAAACGGCAGATAAAAAAAAAAAAAAAAAATGGAATATCAACATAGGCGTACAGAGGCCCATTATCAGCAACCATCACTCCTGTGTTCCAATGGCATGTTGTGTTAGCTAATCCAAGTTTATCATTTTAAAATGCTAATTGATCATTAGAAACCCTTTTGCAATTATGTTAGCACAGCTAAAAACTGTTCTGATTAAAGAAGCAATGAAACTGGCCTTCTTTAGACTAGTTGAGTATCTGGAGCATCAGCATTTGTGGGTTTGATTACAGGCTCAAAATGGCTAGAAACAAAGATGATCTGAAACTCATCAGTCTATTCTTGTTCTGAGAAATTGCCAAGAAACTGAAGATCTCGTACAACGCTGTGTACTACTCCCTTCACGGAACAGAGCCAACTGGCTCTAACCAGAATAGAAAGAGTGGGAGCCCCCGGTGCACAACTGAGCAAGAGGACAAGTACATTAGAGTGTCTAGTTTGAGAAACAGACGTCTCACAAGTCCTCAACCAACAGCTTCATTAAATAGTACCCGCAAAACACCAGTCTCAACGTCAACAGTGAAGAGGCGAATCAGGGATGCTGGCCTTCTAGGCAGAGTTGCAAAGAAAAAGCCATATATCAGACTGGCCAATAAGAAGAGAAGATTAAGATGGGCAAAAGAACATCGACACTGGACAGAGGAACTCTGCCTAGAAGACCAGCATCCCGGAAAGTACCAGCACAGCACACCCATTGACTATACATTAGAATTAGCGTATTACCATTACTGAAATTAAGGTTCTCGTTAATAAAATAGGCAATAATTATAGCTCAATAAGCAAGTAATCTTAGACAGCCATTGTGAGTCAGCAAACAATTGAACACGTCACTAAAGCCCATTCATGCCTCCATGTTGGTAAGGTAATGGTTTTCTAAGTTTTTCCCCAATTTTTTACTTTTTAGTCATTTCGGTAATAAGGTTGGTGTAAAGGGGGTGTTTGAGAATAAGATCCTCATTCTGAAGGAATTCAATTAATTTGTTAATCTAAGGACTAGTACTCCTAGATGATGCATCATAGGTGAATAAAACCACAATTGTGAACTTCAACTAGTATACCATTTTTATGATTTATGGACAAACTACAGCAACATATTTATTTTTATTCAAAAAAGTTAGAATTTTCAAAAGTACAATTTTATAAAATGTACCCAATTTTATCCAGACGTATTTCACTAAGAGAATTTGGTTGATAAGTTACATAATTCAAATCAGACACTACCTTACACTAGGCATTTTAGTCTTCCGAATGATAGTTGAGTGTTGCAGATGCATCATGGTTTTCTAAATCAGTCTTACTACCTCAATTTGTTACTACCATGGTTAAAACTGTTTTCATGACAGTCACCCAACTAACCTCCACCACACAATATGCTCTGCTAGGTTTCTCTTCCTGTTATCACACGGCACTCTACTCTCACTTCCTGCTTCTTTCATCTACTTTCTCTTCTTCCTTATGTGTGTCACACACTTGTCTTAGAGTTTGTTGTTGTTGTTGTTGTTGTTGTTGTTGTGGGTTGAGCTGCAGATAAATAGTGTTGCTGAGGCCTGGCCCAGGACATCTGAACTTCATCCATTCTCTGGCTTGTTGTATTCTGTCTTTACTCTGTGACTCAAGCCTCTTCTTGCATTTTCCACTGGCCCCTCGCCCTTAGCTTTGTCCCCTGCACAAGGATGTCATTCATAGACACATTGAAACCCAAATATATACATACGTGTGCAAAAACATGCAGGACATTGTCACGACTTCTCCCGAAGTGGGTTCCTCTCCTTGTTTGACGGTCGACGTCACTGGTCTTCTAGCCATCGCCGATCCATTTTTCATGTTCCATTTGTTTTGTCTAGTTTTCACACTCACCTGGTTTCAATTCCCTAGTTACATGTTGTATATTTTCCCTCTGTTTCCCCCATGTCCTTGTCGGGAATTGTTTATTGTAAGTACTTGTGCTATGTGTTACTTGTGCGCTACGGGTTTTGCACCCATGTGTTTGTTATTTTGTATGCCGTTAGTTTTATGTATTAAACTGCTCCGGCTATTCACCAAGTTCTGCTCTCCTGCGTTTGACTTCCCTGCCACCAGTTACGCACCCCTTACAGGCATCTATTTACAAGTACAAGTTTCAAGCTGTTGTAATGCCATTTCAGGAGCCTAAAACCCACAAGTCAACAGTTTTTCCACTGTCCATTTTACAAGGCTATTTCCATTCTGAGAAGAGTGACACCTCCTGACCTCAACCCCTCCTTCATCTAATCCACAGATATCCATCTGTCTTAACTATATCAACACATCGCTCTCCTCGCCTCCATCAAACACATCCCAAAGCCTTCTGGCTTTCTACAGAGAACCCTTAACTTTCTCCTTTGATTCTATGCTTATTTTCTATCATTTATTTAATATCTCAATGTTCAAAATGTCAAACCCAACAGGACACGCCTCCTTCTCTCTCCAATCCTTACATCTTATGGTTCAACAGAAAGTAGGGAACCAGATACTAAACCCTGATTACTCCCTTAATAAGGGGAACTGACCTCGCCTCCTGACCTCAACCCCTCCTTCCCCTAGTCCACAGATGTCCACCTGTCTCCCCTATCTCAACCGTTGCTCTACTCCCTCCCACCCAACTTATTCCAAAGCTATCTGTCTTCCCACAGAGAACCATTAACATCTGACACACAACCCAGTCTCTTTCACTCTTCCTATTCAAGGCTTTTTCTCTATCATTTATTTAATATCTCAATGTTCAAAGTTTAGCCGATTCCAACAATACCCTCCAAGATTCACAAGAAGCTTAACCATCCCCCAGGAAGGCTGTCGTTTTTTCTATTGGTTTTGACCGAGAAGATGTCCCCCCAAAAAATCTGAAACCACGTGACTACCCTACCAGCCTATGTGAGAGATTCCGTGGACATGAGAAGCATATTGAAGTCTTTAGGATGTATTGAGGGAAATGTCATTATGGCTACATTTGATGTTGAGTGCATTCGGAAAGTATTCAGGCCCCTTGACTTTTTCCACATTTTGTTACTTTACAGCCTTATTCTTAAATGGATTAAATCATTTCCCCCCCTCATCAATGGACACACACTACCCCATAAAGACAAAGAAAAAATTGGATTTTAGACATTTTTTACTAATTTATAAAGAATTTAATACTATCACGTTTACATAAGTATTCATACCTGTTACTCAGTACTTTATTGAAGCACCTTTGGCAGCGATTACAGCCTTGAGTCTTCTTGGGTATGACGCTACAAGCTTGGCACACCTGTATTTGGGGAGTTTCTCCCATTCTTCTCTGCAGATTGTCTCCAGCTCTGTCAGGTTGGATGGGGAGCATTGCTGCACAGCTATTTTCAGGTCTCTCCAGAGATGTTCGTTTGGGTTCAAGTTCCGGCTCTGGCTGGGCCACTCAAGAACATTCAGAGACTTGTCCCGAAGCCACTCCTGTCTTGGCTGTGTACTTAGGGTCGTTGTCCTGTTGGAAGGTGAACCTTCGCCCCAGTCTGAGGTCCTGACCGCTCTGGAGCAGGTTTTCATCATGGATCTCTCTGTACTTTGCTCCCTGCCTCTGAATAACATCCCCACAGCATGATGCTGCAACCACCATGCTTCACTGAAGGGATGGTGCCAGGTTTCCTCCAGACATGACGCTTGGCATTTAGGCCAGAGAATCTTGTTTCTCATGGGCTGGGACTCTTTGTTGGTATGTGGTGGAATGTGTTATTGGTATAATGTTTTTAAGTATTTTTGGGGGACTCGTTAGAACATATCAAGGATGATTCATGGAAACAGGATGCACCTGAGCTCAATGTCTATGCTCAAAGGGTCTGAATACATATGTAAATAAGGTATTTCTGTATTTTATTGATAATACATTTACAGAGATGTCAACTGTTTTCATTTTGTCATTATGGGGTATTGTGTGTAGATTGAGGGGAAAGAAGTTCATACATTTTAGAATAAGGCTATAATATAATGTGGAAAAAGTCAAGGGGCCGGAATACTTTCCGAATGCACTGTACTTGTATTCCCCACCATAGAAGGCTAGAATCTCTCACCTTCTTTCTGAATCAGTGCTTCCCTGAGGCACGCCGATGGGCTCCCAATTATGCCAACCTTTTCATGGGGCTCCTATAACCGAAAATAAATAAAATAAAATAAAATAAGCCAAAATAAAACCTTTTTAAGCCGGGTAAAGTTATGACTTCGCTATGTGGATGATGATATGGTTATTTGTCATGGGTCTTTTATGACTTTTTAAACCACTGCAACGAATACTATGTATGTACAATTGAAGTCGGAAGTTTACATACACTTATGTTGGAGTAATGAAAAACTTGGTTTTCAACCACTGCACAAATTTCTTGTTAACAAACTGTAGTTTTGGAAAGTCGGTTAGGACATCTACTTCGTGCATGACACAAGTCATTTTTCCAACAATTGTTTACAGACAGATTATTTCACTTATAATTCACTGTATTACAATTCCAGTGGGTCAGAAGTTTACATACACTAAGTTGGACAATTCCAGAAAATGATGTCATGGCTTTAGAAGCTTCTGATAGCTAATTGACATCATTTGAGTAAATTGGAGGTGTACCTGTGGATGTTTTTCAAGGCCTACCTTCAAACTCAGTGCATCTTTGCTTGGGAAAATCAAAAGAAATCAGGCAAGACCTCAGAAAACAAATTGTAGCCCTCCACAAGTCTGGTTCATCCTTGGGAGCAATTTGCCAACGTCTGAAGGTACCACGTTCATCTGTACGTACAATGGTACGCAAGTATAAACACCATGGGACCACGCAGCTGTCATACCACTCAGGAAGGAGTTCTGTCTCCTAGAGATGAACGTACTTTGGTGCGAAAAGTGCAAATCAATCCCAGAAAAATAGCAAAGGACCTTGTGAAGATGCTGGAGGAAGCAGGTACAAATGTATCAATATCCACAGTTAAACGAGTCCTATATCGACATAACCTGAAAGGCCGCTCAGCAAGGAAGCAGCCACTGCTCCAAAATCGCCATAAAAGCCAGACTACGGTTTGCAACTGCACATGGGGACAAAGATCGTACCTTTTGGAGAAATGTCCTCTGGTCTGATGAAACAAAAATAAAACTGTTTGGCCATAATGACCATTATGTTTGGAGGAAAAAGGGGGAGGCTTGGTGTCAGCGTCATGTTCTGAGGGTGCTTTGCTGCAGGAGGGTCTTGTGCACTTCACAAAATAGATGGCATCATGAGGTAGGAAAATTATGTGGATATATTGAAGCAACATCTCAAGACATCAGTCAGGAATTTAAAGCTTGGTCGCAAATGGGTCTTTCAAATGGACAATGACCCCCAAGCATACTTCCAAAGTTGTCGCAAAATGGCTTAAGGACAACAAAGGAGAGGTATTGGAGTGGCCATCAAAGCCCTGACCTCGATCCCATAAAAGATTTGTGGGCAGAACTGAAAAAGCGTGTGCGAGCAAGGAGGCCTACAAACCTGACTCAGTTACATCAGCTCTTTCAGGAGGAATGGGCCAAAATTCACCCAACTTATTGTGGGAAGCTTGTGGAAGGCTACCTGAAACGTTTGACCCAAGTTAAACAATTTAAAGGCAATGCTACCAAATACTGATTGAGTGTATGTAAACTTCTGAGCCACTGGGAATGTGATGAAAGAAATAAAAGCTGAAATAAATCATTCTCTCTACTATTATTCTGACATTTCACATTCTTAAAATTAAGTGGTGATCCTAACTGACCTACGACAGGAAATTTTTACTTGGATTAAATGTCAGGAATTGTGAAAAACGGAGTTTAAATGTATTTGGTTAAGGGTTATGTAAACTTCTGACTTCAACTGTATGTATACACACACTCTCTCTACTGGTCAAACGTTTTAGAACACCTACTCATTGAAGTTTTTATTTTTATTTGTACTATTTTCTACATTGTAGATGAATAGTGAAGACATCAAAACTATGAAATAACACATATGGCATCCTTTATGACTGGCCTGCACAGAGCCCTGACCTCAACCCCATTGAGCACCTTTGGGATGAATTGGAATGCCGACTGCTAGACATTCCTAATCGCCCAACATCAGTGCCCGACCAACTAATTATTTTGTGGCTGAATGGAAGCAAGTCCCCGCAGCAATGTTCCAACATCTAGTGGAAAGCCTTCCCAGAAGAGTGGAGGCTGATATGGCAGCAAAGGTGGGACCAACTCCATATGAATGACCATGATTTTGGAATGAGATGTTCGACAAGCACTTTTTGGTGAAATAATCTGACGAAAATCCTTGCAGGATCGAAATGTTGTTTATTTGTGAATAAAGGTACGTGGTGGAGTTTGAGTGTGAAGGCTCTTTTATACCTACTTCTTTCGGCCTTTCACCCCACTTGAGGATGTGCGTTTGATCACACTTGACTACTACTATCAATTTCCACTGGAATGTCTCGTCTCAAGCTTGAAATCCTAAACCCTCACAACCCCAATGCTCTTATAGTGACCATTTGACCACAGCAACCCTGTTTGTGTAGGATTGCTGATCTAGAATCAGCTTTGCCTTTGAAGACCCACTACACTTCTACTCGAGGCTGCGGTGTAAATATTTAAATCATGCCTGTCAGGCTGCGCAGGCGCCGAAGTTGCACACATACTTTTTTTGCTGTGAAACTTGCCTGTGAGGCAGCGTGCGTGCCAAAAGGACCTTCAAAATCTGCACACTGCCCCTTGTGGTGAAATTAAGAACTGCCATGAGATACATTTGCAAATTGTTTTATTTTATTTATTTAATATTTTATTTAACTAGGCAAGTCAGTTAAGAACACATTCTTATTTACAATGACTGCCAAACCCTAACCAGGACAACGCTGGGCCAATTGTGCGCCGCGTTATGGGACTCCCACTCAAGGCCGGTTGTGATACAGCCTTGAATTGAACCAGGTTCGATTCAAGTGACGCCTCTAGCACTGAGATGCCGGGCCTTAGACCGCTGCGCCACTCGGGAGCCCCAAATACAGGGCAAATACATGGTCATAGAAGATATGAATTATTCGAATAAAGGAAAAGTTACTGTTTGACCAAATAGGCATACAAAGACAAATGTAGCAAAGTGTGGAAATGATAACAATTGAGTGAAGGAAATGCGTAAATTGGTAAAAATGCGGACATTTTTGGGTGATTGAAGTTTCATTTGTTTTATACGGTTCAATCAGAAGAAAGCCCCATTAAAACCACACCCTGGGGTCATACACTACTCAAAGCACATTTAGAACTTTTATTATTAAAAAACCTGTAAAATACCGTCATACCATCAAAAATTAGAAATATATTGTGATATATTTTGGCCATATCGCCCAGACCTACGCTAGTCTATTGCAGGGCCTTCGCCCCAATCCATCTCCTTAATGCTGTGTGTGCCAAGCAGAGAGGCATCAGGTCCCACTTTTTTTGTGTTTTCGTGTGACTCGACCAGGGATAGATGCCTGTGGATATGTTTAGTGTCAATGTTTTTATTATTCTGTTCTCTCCTGTGTCCCAGGCCTGTCACCAATGTACTGCAGCCTATTTGGCCTGATGAGGGAGAGCGACCGCATGTGGTTCCCACCCAATCACATCCTCAAACTGGACGAATCAGCCAATGAGATGCTCCTCTTCAGAGTGAGGTAGGAACTAGGAAGTGTCATGGGTTCAGGGGTCTAGCACTATTTATTTCTCTGTTGAAAAGGAAATGTTTAGTTGGACTAGATTTATTTATTTTTTAAATTAAAAAAATGGAGGAATTAAAGTGTGACATACAGTGGTAATTAAGTTTAATCAAAGTATCATTGTTATGTGGTATTATACACAATGTTAATTTATCTTCTATGACATCTTACTCTTTGGCTCAATCCCAATAACCCACCCCCTTAGCCCTCCCCCTCCGTTTTGCGCTATCCCGCAAGTGGTATGTCGTGGAAGTGGTGTCCCAATTCAACTTTGGGCGAGGTGTAGTGCCTTTTCAGTCCTCTAGTTGGCCCTCCAAACAATGTGAATCGAGTTGCTGACTTCCTACCGCAATAATGTCCATCTGCGGACTGAGGTTACTACATGGCGCCTACTATGCCTCGCTAAATGCCGCGGCCACTGCCATTGTGGCTGCTAGCGTGGTTTCTGGCCCAGACTGCAGCACAATAAGTGGCGGTAATGTACCAAAAACCCACCGAAGGAGGCTGCTAGCTAGCTAGGGGACACCGGTACACAGTGTCCTTCACCCCCGCCTGCCGACCACTGATTTCCCACAGTTATTTTAACGTTAGGGCGAGGGAGGTAGTTAGCTTCTGTCGCCAACCCAACTCTCGCGTGGCACTACCCTCGCCATAACATTAAAATAACTGCGGGAAAGCAGTGCTCGTCAGGTGGGGGCGAAGGACACTGTACTGGTGTCCTAGCTAGCAGCCTCAATGGCACTGGACGAGGCATGTAGTGACGCATAGTGGGCGATACATGTAGTAACCGCAGTATGCAGATAAACCCTACTCTCCTACCGAGTGGTTCTCAAAACTTCCAAGGCTCGAATGTTGCTTCAGGAAAGATGGCTGATTAATAAATACTAGGATAGAAGCAAATGTAAGTAATTTTTATGAATCATGCAAAACATGTACTGTTAAGAGGAATATGTTCGGTAGTCCGTTACACTCGTACCCCTGTGCGGGTTGAAAATGGCAGATTTGGGGACTGAGAAGTGCCTAAATTGGAATGCAGTGGCTGTACAGTAACATGCTATAAATGATGTCAGAGCTCAGGCTCTGCGTTTTCACAGCGCTGTATGGGTTTTGACTGACAGCCGTTCTGAACTTCCCCACCGCACAGTTCAAGAAGCTTCCGTGAACCCTCCTGCTAATTGGGCATTTTTTGTTTTCTGAGGGAAGAAAAGGCTTTAAAATTAGGAAGAGACTATGTATTTTAAAAGAGGAGACGATGAGGATTATAATAAATGCCACTTTCATGTCATACAAGCAAGCCAAACACTCGTGAGTCCAAATATGCACTTCACATTAAAACTTATGTCCTAAACAGTCAACGTTTATGATCACTATGTTTGATGTACAGTTACAAGATGACATGGCGTCATACCTAGTCATGTTGGCAATAGAACGAGATTTCAAATGATGCCCACCTGACCCAGATAGCGATTTATAATGGGCTGTTTTTGGATTGCGTAAACAACAATAGTAATTGTGTGATGACGGGGACGCAGGGCTCTATTCCAAACAAAACAACTACAAGTGTGCTTGCTCTAGTTCCTGAACCGCACAGCTAGGACAGCTCAAAAAAGCATCTTATAGTTGAAGACTCTTTGAGCCATAAAAGTGCATTGCGGATAAAAAAGACATGTACGTCTATGGATGTATAGCCGATCTGTGTATGGACCCTAAAACATTTGGTATAAATATTAGTTCAGTAACATTGGTTTTAATTGTTCTACAATGATTCTACTGGTTAATCGTTAATCCCTAAAAAATTGCAGAAAATGCCTGTGTGAAGGAAATGTGACTGTTTGTAGCAGTATTTATTAGAGAGGAGTAAATATAAAGATTTTGTTTGGGCGCCAGGCAGGTATTAACCATGCCGAAAGGAAAAGAGTAGAATAGAGAGAGTACCACTACCAGACCCACACACATCAGCAGAAGAGACTGCCTAGAGTGTAGCCTGTTTGCCAGATAGCCAGTGGAGAGAAAAGAGAAGACACACCATATAAAAACCCACATCACAGCACAGGGGAAACCCCACCAAGAATACCTCATACAATAATAATAATAATAATGGCAGAGCAATTGAACGGCAACTTCATAGAAACAATTTACAAGAAAGAACCCAGTCATCAACAGAGGATTTGCAATAATCTGTATTCTCTTCCAGTGGAGGAGTGCAGAGGGTATGAATGTGGGACACAAAACAAAGGCCTTAAAAATGTCCACAATCTTCTCGGCCACATGTCAACATGTTACATGTCAAACTGCTATTATGGAATGAAAGTCCTACTCCACGTTGAACCACAGCCAGAGGATGTGTCCGGGCACTTTGTTGTTTTGCTGTTCTCATTTGTTGCTGACGCAGTAAGTACGTATTTGTTGCATAAGAAATATAAGGAAAGCTATTACCGCCGCCTGTACAGGCTAGTCATCCTTTGCATGGTAGGCTATCCATTGGCTGCTTTTATTTATCGCTCCACCACTAGTTGCTCCGTTTTCAAGTGCCACTCCCCCACCGAAGGACACATGAAAACAAGGTGAGGGGAAACTAGTGGTAGAGTGATAAATAACCCTCGGGGATGGACATCACTTCATCACTCGCGCACATCTGATCGTAGCTTGTTGGGATGGAGCCCTTATCTTTCCCTTTTCTCTTACTACTCTGTTTCTTTCCCCTCTCTCCAGGTACTACTTCCCTGGCTGGTATAACAACAGAGTCTCCTGTGCCCACCGCTATGGGGTCAACAAAGGACTGGAGAGCCCCGTCTTAGACGACACCGTCATGTCCTACCTCTTTGCTCAGGTTAGTCTTGACTTTGGCATTATTTTTGCCTGGTTTGTTTTCGGTCTGGTCGAGTGAAATTCAAGAGAGCAAAGGTGTAAATTCATAAAAGAGTCTCAGGGTAGGAGTGCTGATCTAAGATCAGCTTTAAATTCATCGTCTCTTCTACTCAGAGTTGCTTTGTAAATATGGGCTCTGACCAGACCATGTAGCCTTCAGGCTACATTTGAGGGAATGGTCTCTATAAGCAAAGCACCAATCAGCGAGGCTGTAGAGCTTGCGTTGTGTAAATCATTGCTTAATCCACCCATTGGGTGGGTGGGTGGTAGGGTACTGAAGAAAGGGGAAGTGATATTGGGAGGCAGGGTGAGAGGCACAGTGGTGGAACCTGGGTTTTTTATGTGTTTTTGTGTGTATGTGTGTGCGCTTCCTCACATTTTTACAATGTATATGTGAGGATATGTGAACCAGGGGGCCCTTTCACTTTATCTCTGCTTATCCTTTTGACTTTACTATGAGAGAATATGCTGTCATTTAAGGGGCGATACGCATATAAATAATATAAATGATATACACTCATTGATTCTTGAAGAATATAACTTAGAGATGCCTCATGAGCTTAGTTAAACTTTCGTACATCAGAATCCAAAATATAAGCTTGTTTTACCCAATGTTTGTAAAAAATTGTAAATATAAATAAACACTAGCTTCAAAATATGCTTAAAACTATAATTCTGATTACCTTGGATAGTCAGTCCTTGCATCAATTACACTGTCTATGAATTTAAGAGTGGTTACATTTCTCCTGGCCTTTTTACCAGAACAGAGGTGGGATGTGCTCTGTTATTGTTTCAACTGCAGATTGCCCCTTAAGTCTGTAGTGTTAGGTTCTACATTTCTGGTACGAATTCCAGTTTTAGTTGATGTTATCCACAGAGAATATAGAAAGTGAAACTGGACTGGCCATAGTTCAAATCTGAGTATGTGAGCGGAGCTGGAGCAGAGCGGGCCCAATTTGACTGGAGCGCAGAGCGAGATTCCCAAAGGCTGGAGCATTAGCCTTCTCGCCCTCTCCAATTTTGCTCAAATAGCGCTCCAGTCGCCCTCATTTCACGAGCTCAGGGCATGCCCAGCATGCATTTGTAGTCTACTTGTGTGCTGAGCCCCTTGCTTTAGCTACTGTCATGGAGTTACATTTACATTTTTTTTTTTACATTTTAGTCATTTAGCAGACGCTCTTATCCAGAGCGACTTACAGTAGAGTGCATACATTTTATTACATTTTTTACATACTGAGACAAGGATATCCCTACCGGCCAAACCCTCCCTAACCCGGACGACGCTATGCCAATTGTGCGTCGCCCCACGGACCTCCCGGTTGCGGCCGGCTGCGACAGAGCCTGGGCGCGAACCCAGCCCAGCCTGGGCGCGAACCCAGAGACTCTGGTGGCGCAGCTAGCACTGCGATGCAGTGCCCTAGAACACTGCGCCACCCGGGAGGTTAGCGAACCCGGGAGCGAACCCGGGAGGTTAGCGAACCCGGGAGGTTCGCTAACAAATGTCATAAAGAAACTAGTAAAACCCAGTTGAAAAATCAAGGTGACTTACAAAGATGAGGACCAAGAGAGGCAGTGAAGTGATGTAGTGTCCACAACTAAAGAGTCATTCTGGAATCTGAAAAGACACATATCCCGAGAGCATGATGGTGTACTTACTACCAATGTTCCCTCTAAGCTGCGTGCGTGTGCTGCCGTGCGCCTCCAGGACTGCCGCGCAGAAGAAATGCCATGCCTCGCAGAGACACAAGAGATTGAACTTCACTGAGTTCGCCTCATTAGTTTGCACTATATAGATTAGGGCCGACCCCAATTAGTCGACTGGTCGATTGTTTAGTCATTAGACTGTTGGTCGACCGAGATTGTTTTAGTCAAGCAGTAGTGTGTATATGTATTATAATATATATATATATACACACATAGAGTTGAAGTCGGAAGTTTACATACACCTTAGCCAAATGCATTTAAACTCAGTTTTTCACAATTCCTGACATTTAATCCTAGTAAAAATTCCCTGTCTTAGGTCAGTTAGGATCACCACTTCATTTTAAGAATGTGAAATGTCCAAATAATAGTAGAGAGAATTATTTATTTCAGCTTTTACTTCTTTCATCACATTCCCAGTGGGTCAGAAGTTTACATACACTCAATTAGTATTTGGTAGCATTGCCGTTAAATTCTTTAACTTGGGTCAAACATTTCGGGTAGCCTTCCTCAAGCTTCCCACAATAAGTTGGGTGAGTTTTGGCCCATTCCTCCTGACAGAGCTGGTGTAACTGAGTTAGGTTTGTAGGCCTCCTTGCTCGCACATGCTTTTTTCAGTTCTGCCCACACATTTTCTATAGGATTGAGGTCAGGGCTTTGTGATGGCCACTCCAATACCTTGACTTTGTTGTCCTTAAGCCATTTTGCCGCAACTTTGGAAGTATGCTTGGGGTCATTGTCCATTTGGAAGAGCCATTTGCGACCAAGCTTTAACTTCCTGACTGATGTCTTGAGATGTTGCTTCAATATATCCACATAATTTTCCTACCTCATGATGCCATCTATTTTGTGAAGCGCACAAGTCCCTCCTGCAGCGGTTGGGATGGTGTTCTTCAGCTTGCAAGCTTCCCCCTTTTTCCTCCAAACATAACGATGGTCATTATGGCCAAACAGTTCTATTTTTGTTTCATCAGACCAGAGGACATTTCTCCAAAAAGTACGATCTTTGTCCCCATGTGCAGTTGCATACCGTAGTCTGGCCTTTTATGGCGGTTTTGGAGCAGTGGCTTCTTCCTTGCTGAGCGGCCTTTCAGGTTATGTCGATATAGGACTCGTTTTACTGTGGATATGGATACTTTTGTACCTGTTTCCTCCAGCATCTTCACAAGGTCCTTTGCTGTTGTTCTGGGATTGATTTGCACTTTTTGCACCAAAGTACGTTCATCTCTTGGAGACAGAACGCGTCTCCTTCCTGAGCGGTATGGCGGCTGCGTGGTCCCATGGCGTTTATACTTGAGTACTATTGTTTGTACAGATGAACATGGTACCTTCAGGCGTTTGGAAATTGCTCCCAAGGATGAACCAGACTTGTGGAGGGCTACAATTTTTTTTCTGAGGTCTTGGCTGAGTTCTTTTGATTTTCCCATGATGTCAAGCAAAGACGCACTGAGGTTGAAGGTAGGCCTTGACATATATCCACAGGTACACCTCCAATTGACTCAAATGATGTCAATTAGCTATCAGAAGCTTCTAAAGCCATGACATAATTTTCTGGAATTTTCCAAACTGTTTACAGGCAAAGTCAACTTAGTGTATGTAAACTTCTGACCCACTGGAATTGTGATATACACTGCTCAAAAAAATAAAGGGAACACTTAAACAACACAATGTAACTCCAAGTCAATCACACTTCTGTGAAATCAAACTGTCCACTTAGGAAGCAACACTGATTGACAATAAATTTCACATGCTGTTGTGCAAATGGAATAGACAAAAGGTGGAAATTAAAGGCAATTAGCAAGACACCCTCAATAAAGGAGTGATTCTGCAGGTGGTGACCGCAGACCATTTCTCAGTTCCTATGCTTCCTGGCTGATGTTTTGGTCACTTTTGAATGCTGGCGGTGCTCTCACTCTAGTGGTAGCATGAGACGGAGTCTACAACCCACACAAGTGGCTCAGGTAGTGCAGCTCATCCAGGATGGCACATCAATGCGAGCTGTGGCAAGAAGGTTTGCTGTGTCTGTCAGCGTAGTGTCCAGAGCATGGAGGCGCTACCAGGAGACAGGCCAGTACATCAGGAGACGTGGAGGAGGCCGTAGGAGGGCAACAACCCAGCAGCAGGACCGCTACCTCCGCCTTTGAGCAGGAGGAGCACTGCCAGAGCCCTGCAAAATGACCTCCAGCAGGCCACAAATGTGCATGTGTCAGCATATGGTCTCACAAGGGCTCTGAGGATCTCATCTCGGTACCTAATGGCAGTCAGGCTACCTCTGGCGAGCACATGGAGGGCTGTGCGGCCCCACAAAGAAATGCCACCCCACACCATGACTGACCCACCGCCAAACCGGTCATGCTGGAGGATGTTGCAGGCAGCAGAACGTTCTCCACGGCGTCTCCAGACTCTGTCACGTCTGTCACATGTGCTCATGTGCTCAGTGTGAACCTGCTTTCATCTGTGAAGAGCACAGGGCGCCAGTGGCGAATTTGCCAATCTTGGTGTTCTCTGGCAAATGCCAAACGTCCTGCACGGTGTTGGGCTGTAAGCACAACCCCCGCCTGTGGACGTCGGGCCCTCATACCACCCTCATGGAGTCTGTTTCTGACCGTTTGAGCAGACACATGCACATTTGTGGCCTGCTGGAGGTCATTTTGCAGGGCTCTGGCAGTGCTCCTCCTGCTCAAAGGCGGAGGTAGCGGTCCTGCTGCTGGGTTGTTGCCCTCCTACGGCCTCCTCCACGTCTCCTGATGTACTGGCCTGTCTCCTGGTAGCGCCTCCATGCTCTGGACACTACGCTGACAGACACAGCAAACCTTCTTGCCACAGCTCGCATTGATGTGCCATCCTGGATGAGCTGCACTACCTGAGCCACTTGTGTGGGTTGTAGACTCCGTCTCATGCTACCACTAGAGTGAGAGCACCGCCAGCATTCAAAAGTGACCAAAACATCAGCCAGGAAGCATAGGAACTGAGAAGTGGTCTGTGGTCACCACCTGCAGAATCACTCCTTTATTGAGGGTGTCTTGCTAATTGCCTATAATTTCCACCTTTTGTCTATTCCATTTGCACAACAGCATGTGAAATGTATTGTCAATCAGTGTTGCTTCCTAAGTGGACAGTTTGATTTCACAGAAGTGTGATTGACTTGGAGTTACATTGTGTTGTTTAAGTGTTCCCTTTATTTTTTTGAGCAGTGTATAAGTGAAATAATCTGTCTATAAACAATTGTTGGAAAAATGACATGTGTCATGCACAAAGTAGATGTCCTAACCGACTTGCCAAAACTATAGTTTTGCCAAAACTAAGTTTTAGAACACCTACTCATTCAAGGGTTTTTCTTAGTTTTTACTATTTTCTACTTTGTAAACATTAAAACTATGAAATAACACATATGGAATCATAAAAGTAGTAACCAAAAAAGTGTTAAGCAAATCAAAATATGTTTTATTTTTGAGATTCTTCAAAGTAGCCATCCTTTGCCTTCATTACAGCTTTGCACACTCTTTGCATTCTCTCAACCAGCTTCACGAGGTAGTCACCTGGAATGCATTTCAATTAACAGGTGTGCCTTGTTAAGTTAATTTGTGGAATTTCTTTCCTTAATGCATTTGAGCCAATCAATTGTGTTGTGACAAGGTAGGGGTGGCATACAGAAGATAGCCCTATTTGGTAAAAGTCCAAGTCCATATTATGGCAAGAACTGCTCAAATAAGCAAAGAGAAACGACAGTCTGTCATTACTTTAAGACATGGTCAGTCAATACGGAACATTTCAAGAACTTTGAAAGTTTCTTCAAGTGCAGTCGCAAAAACCATCAAGCGCTATGATGAAACTGGCTCTCATGAGGACCGCCACAGGAAAGGAAGACCCAGAGGTACCTCTGCTGCAGAGGATAAGTTCATTAGAGTTACCAGCCTCAGAAATTGCAGCCCAAATAAAGGCTTCACAGAGTTCAAGTAACAGACACATCAACTGTTCAGAGGAGACTGCGTGAATCAGGCCTTCATGGTCGAATTGCTGCAAAGAAACCACTACTAAAGGACACCAATAATAAGAAGAGACTTGCTTGGGCCAAGAAACACGAGCAATGGACATTAGACCGGTGGAAGTTTGTCCTTTGGTTTGGAGTTCAAATTTGAGATTTTTGGCTCCAACCGCCATGTCTTTGTGAGTCTCGGTGTGGGTGAACGGATGACTTCTGCATGTGTATTTCCCACCGCAAAGCATGGAGGAGGAGGTGTTATGGTGTGGGGATGCTTTGCTGGTGACACTGATTTATTTAGAATTCAAGGCACACTGCATTCTGCAGCGATACTCCAACCCATCTGGTTTGCGCTTAGTGGGACTATCATTTGTTTTTCAACAGGACAATGACCCAACACACATCCAGGCTGTTTAAGAGCTATTTGACCAAGAAGGAGAGTGATGGAGTGCTGCCTCAGATGACCTGGCCTCCACAACCCCCTGACCTCAACCAAATTGAGATGGTTTGGGATGAGTTGGACTGCAGAGTGAAGGAAAAGCAGCCAACAAGTGCTCGGCATATGTGGGAGCTCCTTCAAGACTGTTGGAAAATCATTCCAGGTGAAGCTGGTTGAGAGAATGCCAAGAGTGTGCAAAGCTGTCATCAAGGCAAAGGTTGGCTATTTGAAAAAACATATATATATATATATATTTTGATTTGTTTAACACTTTTTTGATTACTACATGATTCCATATATGTTATTTCATAGTTTTGATGTCTTTACTATTATTCTACAATGTAGAAAATAGTAAAAATAAAGTACCAGTCAAAAGTTTGGACACACCTACTCGTTCAAGGGTTTTTCTTTATTTTTATTATTTTCTACATTGTAGAATAATAGCGATGACATAAAAACTATGAAATAACACATATGGAATCATGTAGTGACCCAAAAATTATTAAACAAATCAAAATAGATTTGAGATTTTAGATTCTTCAAAGTAGTCACCCATTCCCTTGACAGTTTTGCACACTTTTGGCATTCCCTCAACCAGCTTCACCTGGAATGCTTTTCCAACAGTCTTGAAGGAGTTCCCACATATGCTGAGCACATGTTGGCTGCTTTTCCTTCACTCTGCGGTCCAACTCATTCCAAACCATCTCAATTGGGTTGAGGTCGGGTGATTGTGGAGGCCAGGTCATCTGATGCAGCGCTCCATCACTCTCCTTCTTGGTCAAATAGCCTTTACACAGCCTGGAGGTGTGTTGGGTCATTGTCCTGTTGAAAACAAATACTAGATATAATAGACTCATTCAAGGGTTGTTCTTTATTTTTACTATTCTCTACATTGTGGAATAATAGTGAAGACATCCAAACATGAATAACACATGGAGTTTTGAGATAAAGGAAAACCCTTGAATGAGTAGGTGTGTCCAAACTTTTGACTGGTACTGTATATATTTGTGCCCATCTCAATGAGCTAATCCATTGCAGAGGTATAGACTAAAAGTCAATTTATGCTTGATTCGAAAATGTGGTCGGAGTCTCCATATGGAGGGTGTGATGCAATTGCGGAGCCTCCAGAGGCCAAATCGAGCTCTACCGCGTCTTCATGCGCCTCCCAAATGTTGTAACAATGCGGAGAACTCATTGACATGAGTGGTTGATGGTAGGTGGGGGTGGTACATCCTGTATAAACTCAAACTCACTTCCTTGTTCCGCTCTGCGAAGCGCAAGAAGTATGAATATCACCGTAAATGCTGCATGGTCTATGCAGACGTCGGATTGACCATGCGACCAGATGCACAATGCTCTTTCTTTCCATAATGCGCTCTCTCCAGTACAGTCATCGTTTCATAACTTCATTGTGTGAATTGTTTGCGTTTGATTGTTAGTGTATATCAATTCGCCATTACATACAGTGGGGAGAACAAGTATTTGAAACACTGCCGGTTTTGCAGGTTTTCCTACTTACAAAGCATGTAGAGGTCTGTAATTTTTATCATAGGCACACTTCAAATGTGAGAGACGGAATCTAAAACAAAAATCCAGAAAATCACATTGTATGATTTTTAAGTAATTAATTTGCATTTTATTGCATGACATAAGTATTTGATCACCTACCAACCAGTAAGAATTGTATGATACATTAGCTAGCTAACGTTACGTGTATGATCTGCGTAGTAATATTTGTATCTCAGTTAGCTTGCTAACATTGAACCTGGTTGGTTAGCTACCTGCAGATTCATACATTATGAGTTTAGTTTATGGTTCATTGTTTAGCTAGCTACATGTCTAAACAAATGACTCCACTATGCAAGTAATAATTTCAATTGAATGTTCATGATGTAACTACAACAACTGTCGATAGACGTAGCTGGTAAATTCGCTCTGACAAATTTACGAACGCTCAACACCCGTTGAATATGGCCTGTGTCGTGCAGCGTTGAGGTGCATGGCAGCGGATGCATGGCACCACAATGGGCCTCAGGATCTTGGCGCGGTATCTCTACATTTTAAATTGCCATCGATAAAATTCAGTTGTGTTCGTTGTCCGTAGCTTATGCCTGCTCATACCATAACCCCACTACCACGATGGGGCACTCTGTTCAAAACGTTGACATCAGCAAACCGCTCAACCACACAATGCCATACACGTGGTCTGTGGTTGTGAGGCCGGTTGGACATACTGCCAAATTCTCTAAAATTACATTAAGGTGGCTTATAGTAGAGAAATTAGCTTTACATACTCTGGCAACTGCTTTGGACATTCCTGCAGTCAGCATGCCAATTGCACACTCCCTCAAAACTTGAGACATCAAGTTTTGTGTGACAAAACGGCACATTTTAGAGTGACCTTCTATTGTCCCCAGCACAAGGTGCACCTGTGTAATGATCATTCTGTTTGATCAACTTCTTGACATGCCACACCTGTCAGGTGGATGGATTATCTTGGCAAATGAGAAATACTCACTAACAGGGATGTAAACAAATTTGTACACAGAATTTGAGAGAAATAGGCTTTTTGTGCAAATGGAACATTTCTGAGCTCTTTTATTTCAGCTCATGAAACATGGGATCAACACTTTTCATGTTCCGTTTATATTTTTATTCAGTGTAATTGGAAGCTTCCTTAACGGCCAGATCCGGGTACCTTTTATACTTTTCAGAACTGTAGAATTTAACTAACTGCTCTACCAAGTCAACGGCCTTCAAAGGGAGAGATGGGTACTATACTAAATCACTATACTTAATCTTAATCAGTAACAAAAAGGTTTTAATTACTGACTAAACAAAACACAACTTCTGTTCACAGGGAGGCCACTCTCCCCCTTTACTTTAACCTTACTGGAAGGTATTGTTTTAATCTACCCCAAAGTTTTACTGTATGTACTATTACAATCTCTGTTGGATATTCACTATTTGCTTCACACTCCTTGTGTATTATTTTGAGATGAATAGGTTTTGTACCCAAATTATAAAATACATCAGCCAGATACCAATGTTCACCAAATTAAAACTTAGTGTTTTTTCGAGCCAGATATCGCACAAAAAACAAAAATGTTGAAGGCTAATTTACCCCATTCTGACAGAGGTTAAACTATTTCAGAATAAGAATGAATAAAGTCTCACAAAATTGAGCGTGTGAGGAGTGTTTGGTCATGCCAACAGATTATCCAAACACAAAATCGGTTCTACCCCAGCTACAATAAAGAATAAGCCCGGGAATTGTTACTGGACCTATTGTAAACTGCATGGGTAGTAGTTAAATTGCTCTTGACTCTGTCTCTTGGCGCCACTGAACGTAATGATTTTTCTCGTCGTAAATGTAGCCAATTTGAGCGACTGCACAGAGGCCAAATATCCCTATGCTTTCTTTACCTCCAACTCCGGACATTTTCAGGAGAGTTTTTCTGCTGCCCACTAGTCAGTGAAGAAAATGAGTCGGCGCAGAGAGCCCAGGCACCACCGTACATTCTCACCCAATGGCCAAGTGGGCGGCATCGGTTTGCTTTTATTCTCCCTACTCTCAAATCCATTACCAGTGATTGGGGTATGGGTAGGAGCGACAACACGCACTGCTGCACCGTGAGTTGAATTCGATTCCGCTCTCAATGCAGCTTGCACTATCTGTTCCCAGCTGGCGTGTTGATCCACCACGCTGGCCATAGCAGACTTAATGGTGGGTTTCAAACCTGTCACAAATTCCTCTATATCTTTAATTTGAGCTTTATCGTTTCAACCTTACTGTTGATTAAACAACGCCATCAAAACGCGTGTATATTGAGCTTGCGATTTGTCCTTGACGTCATTGTGCCATACCACCACATCTCTATTTGATTGGAATTTTCAGTCAGCAGGGAAATTCTGACCAATGTCTCAATTTGCACGATTTTCCCCATACCAAGTTGGTAGATTCTTTGCGCACACCCATGGATTTACAAAATGTTTCCTCCTCTATTTCCCGTCTCCCGACGGTATCCAAGGTGATTAGATGTTCTCACCCAGTAGTTACGGTATACGTGCTTAATAAATTTGTCACTGGACCGGATATCTTGTGTTGAGAACGACACTGAAGCGTCTGCAAATTTACTATTGGAGAATCCAGGAGACCTAAGGTCTTTAATACCAGTGTCACGCCTCAAGTATTACTATGGTTGACAACACAAGTTGTTTTATTGCTACACAATCGGTCTCTATTATTAGCCCCAATAGACCACAAACCAACCTCCTGACTTATAGTATCTCCACAGCAACCTTCTAACACTATACGCATTACTACTCACTGATAACGCCTCATCCTTGATTAGATGCTATTAACAGGAACCGTCCATGTTCAATGAATTCATGGTACCCAAGAAGGTTCTTTCAACATGAACTCCTTCTCTACAACCAAACGTACTGGTATAAAAATGACCATTTATCCATACAAAGAACAGACGATAACACACAATAAGACAAAACATTAATATAGTCATCTGGGCCAGGAACAAAAGGGGTCGGGCACGAGGGGTCGGCAGGGGAGACTCATTCCGGCTTTAAGCGTACTCTTGAAAGTTGTAATAGTAGAATGCACAAGGTGCAATTTTGAAATTGGGTCGTGCTTCATCGGTTCCTCTTGTCATGCTAGTCAATGCATACCTTACAGAGCTATTTATAACTTGTCAGATATGTCCAGAACAACTAACCCATGTCAGCTAACATTTTTTATTTCGTTTTTTTAGCCCATAGATATTGTTGTAATTTATTCACATGAATACACATTAGACATGGCAAAATGTATAGAATTGCCATAAAATGTGCTTTAAAACTTTAAAATTCTCTTTGCCCCCCCATGACAAAATGTGTAGAATTGCAGGAAATAAGCTTTAAACCTGCTAAATTCTCTCCATTAACAAGAAGGGTATGAACAGTTGTCATGAACAGAGCTTGTCTCAATAGAAATAGATGTGGTGCGCAGGGGGGGGATGTTCCCCAATGCTGGAAGCGGAAAATGTTTGGGAACCCCTGATCTAAGCCTCAGACTTCAAATTACATAGTCATCCAGTAGGGGACGCTCAAATGAAAATAGTCATCTAGGCCACAAACCTAAAAAATGACAATCATCCACGACGTCAAAACAGTGGGACGACTGAATAAATCCAGGCTTTCGAAGTCCATTTCCAAAAATTCATATTCTGCCTACGACAAAGATCAGAATGAGTGGAACGGTTATAGGAACTTTGCCTACCTCGTTTTTGTGTGCCGGCTCCTGTTCCACTGATTCAGACTCTTTAGTTCAACTGTAAATCGTGGTGAATCCTACCGACAACGCCAATTGTTAGGTTCGAAGTTTCTGGAACAAATTCCCGTCGGACTCCAACGAAAGCTAGATTTACTAAACCACGCTGGGTCATACAGCTGCGAAAGACAAGGTACAGAATCTCAGAACATATATTTATCACCTCTGTTTTCCCGGACAAGCCCTCCCCTTCCTGAGTCTAGGATGTACAATGAATCTCTGGCTAGGCAGGTGGTGTTAGCATCCCAGCCCCAGTCCAGAACCTTTGGTACTCTTCCACGCATCGCCCGGTCTTCTTATCAGTAGGGAGTATACATTCTTGCACCTTGCCGCAGTCCATTGTTAATTATCCTCTCATACACAGAGGGCTATTTGAGAATTAGCAATACATTCATGATGCAAATCATATTGAGAGAATATAATGATATAAAACAGTTAAGCTATAAGACAGTGTTACAGGGCAGTAGTTCGCAATCTATTATCTCTACCATATGACTCCTATCTCACCCTTATGGAAACATTCTGTCTCAGGGGGCATCTATCAAACCCATAACATGTTATTCACTATTGCTAGGAAACTTATATGATTTATAAACATACTAAAACATGCTCAAGTCAATTAGTCACTTTCCGACAGTAGTTTAGGACAAGTTTGGCCCTGGGTTGCTGTAAGGAAAGGGGTGTTGACTCTTTAGTACACTTTCTGAGAACCGAGGTACCTGGCTTCCACGTATCTTCGGGAAGTTGGGTGATGTTCCTCAAGACGTTCTGTCTGGTTAATGCATTAGTTGTCTCGTCGAGGCCGATCTCTGTTGTGGTTTTAGTTGATGTTATCCACGGAGAATGTAGAAAGTGAAACTGTACTGGCCATGGTTTTAATAACCGTGAGGGCCCGTGGGGACAGAGAGAGGCATGACACTGATAGGGCTGTGTAACTACAGATTTGAGGCTTTAACAACTGCTTTGTGCCTAATCAGATGGTCTGTCTGCCGTTTCTCCTCTCTCATATCATGTTAATGTTATCTCTCTCCTTTTTTTTTTCTCTGTCTCTTCTCTCTTTCCCTTATTTCCCTTTTTTCTGTTTTCACCTTATGCCACCTGTACCCTGTATCTCCCTGCCTATTTACTTCCTCTGCCACTTTCTTTCTTGCTTGTACCTCCCTCCCTTTCTTTCTTGCTTGTACCTCCCTCCCTCCCTCAGTGGCGTAGTGACTTTGTGGATGGCTGGGTCAGTATCCCAGTAAACCATGAGGCCCAGGAGGAGTGTCTTGGCATGGCTGTGTTGGATATGATGAGGATGGCTAAGGAGAGCAGCCAGGCTCCTGTGGACATCTTCAACGACACCAGGCGAGTACACCGGAGGAAGATGGAGCATATTGAACCTCAAAGCAAAGAAAAATGTATAGGAAACTGAAGTGAAAACGTTTGGTCACAAAGCGGCGTTCACAACGGTCAAACCAGGTGGAATGCATAGCCTCCCCTGTGGTCACTAAAGAAATAGGGATGTTAACCCTGTGTCCTGGCTAAGATGCTAACTTGACATTTGTATTTCCTTCCCGGCCACCTAATCATCCCTAAATCCCTAGCTTCCAATTGGCTTATTCAGTTGTACCCCTCTCCCCTGCAACTCTTCCCCTGAGGTGTTTCTGTAAGAGAGGAATGTACTGGGTGAACACTTCACAGTTAGGGTTAAATATAACTTGCATGTTTTGGGACATGACATATGGTATAATGATGTCGCTCCCTCTCTACTAGAAGTCTTCGGATCTACCAAATTACCTGAGATCCGACCAACGTTGTTGTAGTTAACCCCTCGGATCCCAGGTTGGATCTCGCCCGGTGGCCACATACCTCAAATCTGTGTGAAAATAGGTGAAATACCAACCGGATCTGAAATTAAATCTTTGAGTTTTGTTCCTAAACAATATAAATGCTAATTTCAAATTTTTGCATTTTATTCTCTTAACACTAGAACTGCCATAGGCCAATGGCCACTGACGTTTGATTTTGTACTGTATATTAAAAGAACCCCCCCCCCCCCCCCCAAAAAAAAACGCCATGTCCTGTTCCTCGCCTGACTTTTCCTAAATGTTTGTATTTTACACTGCTCACTTGTCCGAATTTCGAAATCACAAACAGAGAAGTATTTAGAGCTTTTTTACCAGTTAATTTTTTTCTCACACTTATTCCCAATTCATTCCGCCAAGACAATGTGCTGTAGGACGTTGGTACCTAGCCAGGCGCTAATGCGTCTCTCTCTCACTGGGCAATAATTGTGCAAGTTACTTCACAATCAAATTTAAATGAGGCCTAACTGAATGATGAGGGTGAAGAGGTTGATTTAATTTCGAACAATAGTAGTTGTAATGATGAGTTTCTGTTATGCCTATTTATCAGTGTTGGCTTATGTTAATCATTTGACCACGCACCTTGCAGGTTCATACATTCTCATTTACGTTTTACTTTATAAAAATAAGCTGTTATGGTACTGTTTTATTTACTATGACTCTATTACTAATCAAATGTATTGTACAGGAAATGAAAACATGCTATATGTTGCAGTAGGCCTTTAGAATCATGCAAAACATATCCTTGACTCTATCCAAGTTGATGAGCAGGAAACAAACAATGCCAGTCAGCCTGCACAGCCCGCCCATCGAAACTATACCAAAACTAATTTCACACGTAATAAGAGTTAGCCTATAGACAAGATTAAATTGACAATAATCTGATGAGTGACAATATTAGGCCTATCGGCACTCAAATTGTACATGAAGAGATGGGCACATCTTGTAATTGACAGATGCAGGGAAAGGAGCATTGGTTTATCCAATCCTTCTTCAGTCACATGCAGGTAAAACATTTTGATTTCTACATAGTATCTGAAAGAGCACATTCTGCAGTTTCTGTGACACTTTGTCAAATAACTCAAAATTCAAGAGGTGCAGCTATTTTTCCACATTTCACTTTTTATTAGACTAACCGTGCTGTCCATGCATTCAGTACATGACCGAGCTGAATTATGTTTTTATATTTTTCTAATATTTTTCAAATGAATTACATATGAAAAGCTGAAATGGATTTACATTTTACATTTACATTTAAGTCATTTAGCAGACGCTCTTATCCAGATTGAGTCAAGTATTCATCCCCTTTTTTATGGCAAGCCTAAATAAGTTCAGGAGTAAACATTTGCTTAAATCACATAATAAGTTGCATGGACTGTGTGTGCAATAATAGTGTTTAACACAATTTTTTTGTGACTACCTCATCTCTGTACTCCACACATACAATTATCTGTACGATCCCTCAGTCAAGCAGTGAATTTCAAACACAGCTCCAACCACAAAAACCAGAGAGATTTTCCAATGCCTCGCAAAGAAGGGTACCTATTGGTAGATGGGGAAAAATAGAAAAACAGACATTGAATTTGATGAAGTTATTAATTACACTTTGGATAGTTTATCAACACACCCAGTCAATATAAAGATAAAGGCGTCCTTCCTAACTCAGTTGCCGGAGAGGAAGGAAACCACTCAGGGATTTCACCATGAGGCCAGTGGTGACTTTAAAACAGTTATTGATAGGAGAAAACTGAGGATCGGTCAACAACATTGTAGTCACTCCACAATACTAACCTAAATGACAGAGTGAAAAGAAGGAAGCCTGTACAGAATAAAAATATTCCTAAAGTAAAACTGTGGCAATTTTTTTTTAAACTTTGTCCTAAATACAAAGCATTATGTTTTGGGCAAATCCAACACATCACTGAGTACCACTCTTCATATTTTTAAGCATGGTGGTGGCTGCATCATGTTATGGGTATGCTTTTCATCGGTAAGGATTGGGATTTTTTGTTGATGAAAAATAAATGGAGTAGAGCTAGGCACAGGCAAAATCCTAGAGGAAAAACTGGTTGTCTGCTTTCCAACAGAAATTAGGAGACAAATTAACCTTTCAGCAGGTCAGTAACCTAAAACACAAGGCCAAATATACACTGGAGTTGCTTAGCAAGATTACCTCCTGAGTGGCCTAGTTACAGTTTTGACTTAAATCGTCTTGAAAATCTATGGCAAGACTGTCAAGCAATGATCAACAACCAACTTGACAAAGCTTGAAGAATTTAAAAAATAATAGTGGGCAAATATTGTACAATCCAATCCAGGTGTGCAAAGCTCTTAGAGACTTACCCAGAAAGACTCACAGCTGTAATCACTGCCAAAGGTGATTCTAACATATTGACTCAGGGATGTGAATATTTATGTAAATGTGAGAGTTCTGTATTTCATTTTTAATAAATGTGCAAATACTTCTAAAAACATGTTTTCACCTTGTCATTATGGGGTATTGTGTGTAGATGGGTAAGATATATATATATTTTTTTTAAATCAATTTCGAATTCAGGCTTTAACACAACAGAAAGTATTCATACTTTACTTGTTCCACATTTTGAAGGCACTGGTCCTGCAAATCAATGAACATATTAACCCTTAGTGTGTGTGAGAATATCAGTATTGAAAACGTGTTCATGACATCCTTTACAGAACATAATAAACCCATGTCATTAAATATTTCATGATACACGGTCTCTGTACTCACCCTGGCCTCCTTTTCTCACTCCATCACACCACACCTCCCTCCTATCCAACCCAGCCCATGTATTTAAAATATATATTAATTTCTGTTAGTTGCTCATTTTCAATTAAAAAAAAAAATCCTTTCTTAAATCATGAAATTGTATCACATAATTCATCTCTTGGCTGCTATTGATACTAGTATTTAATGCACCCCAATTGTAACTAATCCAATCCCATTCTGTCTCCCCCCCCACAGCTATAAGTCATTCCTGCCCAAGGACATACGTGCCCGTATCCAGGAGTACCACTTTGTGACCCGGAAGAGGATCCGCCATCGCTTCAAGAAGTTCATCCAGCAGTTCTGCCAGTGTAATGCCACCGCTCGCGATCTCAAGCTCAAATACCTGGCAAATCTGGAGATGCTGCAGCCAGCCCTCTACTCCGAGTGCTTCCGGGTCACAGAGCCCTCGGCTGGAGAGGTCACCATCGTCGTCACGGGTAACAATGGAATTCAGTGGTCCCAGGGGACGGATATGGAGATAGAAAAGGTAGGGAGAAGTAGCATTCTCTTCTCTTTCTCTTCTCGTTTCTTGTCCTCTTATTGTCCTTTTTCCTTCTCTATTCTTCTCCTCTTGGAAACAGCACATGCCGTGCTGAAACGACCACAGAATGGCTATGATTAGTTATGTGTTTCAATCGTCTCATGCAATCATTTCATCGTTTCATAGAGAGTAAGCGGAAGGGCGTTTGAACATTGTGCATTCAGGATTGCTGCCACTGTATATGACTTCTCTTTCTCGCTCACCATGTCTATCTCTCTCCCGGTCTCTCTCAGGGTTTCCAGACGTACTGTGATTTCCCTGAGGTTATAGACATCAGCATTAAGCAGGCCAACAAGGGCGGTGCTATCGAGAGTCGTATCGTCACCATCAACAGACAGGACCATCAGACTCTGGTACGACCACCCTGCTAACCTAACTCATAGAGGGACAAGAACACCTGCTTTATCTGAAATGATAATGACCCTATTCCCGATATACACTGAGTGTACAAAACATTAAGAACACCTTCCTAATATTGAGTTGAAACCCCCCCCCCCCTTTGCCCTCAGAACATCCTCAATTCGTTGGGGCATGGACTCTACAAGGTGTCGAAAGCATTCCACAGGGATGATGGCCCATGTTGACTCAAATGATTCCCACAGTTGTCAAGCTGGCAGGATGTCCTTTGGACCATTCTTGATACAACAGTTTCCCGTGTGCATGTGGAAAAACCCAGCAGTGTTGCAGTTCTTGACACAAACTGGTGTGCCTGGCACCTACTACCCTACCCTGTTCAAAGGCACTTTCATCTTTTGTCTTTTCCATTCACCCTCTAAATGGCACTAATACACAATCCATGTCTCAATTAACTCAAGGCTTAAAAAACCTAAATCTGTCCCCTCCCTTTCATATACACTGATTTGAAGTGGATTTAACAAGTGGCATCAATAACAGATCATAGCTTTCACCTGAATTTACCTGGTCAGTCTATGTCATGGAAAGATTTGTACACTCAGTTTATAAACTCAGCAAAAAAAGAAATGTCCCTTTTTCAGGACCCTGTCCTTAAAAGATAATTCGTAAAAATACAAATAACTTCACAGATCTTCATTGTAAAGGGTTTAAACACTGTTTCACATGCTTGTTCAATGAATCATGAACAATTAATGAACATGCACCTGTGGAACGGACACTAACAGCTTATAGACGGTAGGCAATTAAGGTCACAGTAATGAAAATTTAGGACACTAAAGAGCCTTCTACTGACTCTGAAAACACCAAAAGAAAGATGCTCAGGGTCCCTGCTCATCTGCGTGAACATGCCTTAGGCATGCTGCAAGGTGGCATGAGGACTACTGTGAGACGCCTTAGACAGCGCTACAGGGAGACAGGGCGGACAGCTGATCGTCCTCGCAGTGGCAGACCACGTATAACAACACCTGCACAGGATTGTTACATCCGAACATCACACCTGCGGGACAGGTACAGGATGGCAACAACATCTGCCCGAGTTACACCAGGAACGCACAATCCCTCCATCAGTGCTCAGACTGTCCGCAATAGGCTGAGAGAGACTGGACTGAGGGCTTGTAGGCCTGCTGTAAGGCAGGTCCTCACCAGACATTACCGGCAACAACGTCGCATATGGGCACAAACCCACCGTCGCTGGACCAGACAGGACTGGCAAAAAGGGCTCTTCACTGACGAGTCGCGGTTTTGTCTCACCAGGGGTGATGGTCGGATTCACGTTTATCGTCGAAGGAATGAGCGTTACACCGAGGCCTATACTCTGGAGCGGGATCGATGTGGAGGGTCCGTCATGGTCTGGGGCGGTGTGTCACAGAATCATCGGACTGAGCTTGTTGTCATTGCAGGCAATCTCAATGCTGTGCGTTACAGGGAACACCACCTCCTCCCTCATGTGGTACCCTTCCTGCAGGCTCATCCTGACATGACCCTCCAGCATGACAATGCCACCAGCCATACTGCTCGTTCTGTGCGTGATTTCCTGCAAGACAGGAATAATGTCAGTGTTCTGCCATGGCCAGCGAAAAGCCCGGATCTGAATCCCATTGAGCACGTCTGGGACCTGTTGGATCGGAGGATGATGGCTAGGGCTATTCCCCCCAGAAATGTCCAGGAACTTGCAGGTGCCTTGGTGGAAGAGTGAGGTAACACCTCACAGCAAGAACTGGCAAATCTGGTGCAGTTCATGAGGAGGAGATGCACTGCAGTACTTATTAATGCAGCTGGTGTCCACACCAGATACTGACTGTTACTTTTGATTTTGACCCCCCTTTGCTCAGGGACACATTGTTCCATCTCCGTTAGTCACATGTCTGTGGAACTGTTCAGTTTGTCTCAGTTGTTGAATCTTGTTATGTTCATACAAATATTTAGTTTGCTGAAAATAAACGCAGTTGACCGTGAGAGGACGTTTTTCGCTGTTTAGTACCCTACAGACACTTGTATACCTTGTATGTGTGGAAGAGTTTCTTATGCCACAGAATGTGGAAAAGGCCATCCTTTCTTTCCTTAGGTTTTAAGTATTAATGTCACATGCCCAAAGTACAGTGAAATGCCTTTCTTGCAAGCACTAAACCCAACAATGCAGTAATCAATAACAATGTAATATTAAAAATAACATAAGGTAGAACAAAAACACAAAAAATAAAAATAAGAAATAAGAAGAGCATGAGTAAGTAAGCATACTACATACAGGGTTACTCCGTTCCAGTACCATATTTACAATGTGCAGGGATACTGGCGCGATAGAGGTAGATGCACTATATATACAAAAGTATGTGGACACCCATTCAAATTAGTAGATTTGACTATTTCAGCCACATCCGTTGCTGACAGATGTATACAATCGTGCACACAGCCATGCAATCTCCATAGACAAACATTGGTGGTATAATGGCCTTACTCAAGAGCTCAGTGACTTTCAACGTGGCACCGTCATAGGATGCCACCTTTCCAACAAGGCAGTTTGTCAAATTTCTGCCCTACTAGAGCTGTCCCAGTCAACTGTAAGTAATGTTATTGTGAAGTAGAAATGTGTAGGAGCAACAGCGGCTCAGGCGCGAAGTGGTAGACCACACGAGCTCACAGAACGGGACTGCCAAGTGCTGAAGCGTGTAAAAATCATCTGTCCTCGGTTGCAGCACGCACTCACTACCGAGTTTCAAATTGCCTCTGGAAGCAACATCAGCACAAGAACTGTTCGTCGGAAGCTTCATGAAATGAGTTTCCATGGCTGAGCAGCCGCACACAAGCCTAAGATCACCATGCGCAATGCCAAGCGTCTGCTGGAGTGTTGTAAAGCTCGCCACCATTGAACTCTGGAGCAGTGGAAACGCGTTCTCTGGAGTGATGAATCACACTTCACCATCTGGCATTCCGACGGACGAATCTGGGTTTGGTGGATGCCAGGAGAACGCACCTGCCCGAATGCATAACATTTGGTGGAGGACGAATAATGGTCTGGGGCTGTTTTTCATGGTTCAGGCTAGTCCCCTTAGTTCCAGTGAAGATACATCTTAACGCTACAGTACAATGACATTCTAGACGATTCTGTACTTCCAACATGGTGGCAACATTTTGGGGAACGCCCTTTCCTGTTTCAGCATGACAATGCCCCATGCACAAATAGCGAGATCCATACAGAAATTGCTTGTCGAGATCGGTGTGGAAGAACTTCACTGGCCTGCACAGAGCCCTGACCTCAACCCCATCAAACACCTTTGGGATTAATTGGAGCACCGACTGCGAGCCAGGCCTAATCACCCAACATCAGTGCCCGACGTCACTAATGTTCTTGTGGCTGAATGGAAGCAAGTCCCCGCAGCAATGTTCCAACATCTAGTGGAAAGCCTTCCCAGAATAGTGGGGGTAAGGAGACTAGGCATCAGGATATATGATAAACAGAGTATCAGCAGCTTATATGAGGATTGTATGTGAGTGGTTGTGTGTTGAGTCAGTATAAATGTATGTGCATATTATCCTCAGTCTAAGCCAAGTAGGGGGGGGGGGGGGGGGGTGATAACATATGGAATTGTTTTAAGATGGTCATACCATGGATCATTTAGCTATTAGGTTTTTTAGGTATGTCATTATAAATATTTTTACTACTAAAATATTGAATTTGGTCTTTACTACTTTAGCCCATAGAAACACATTGCATAACGCAGAGACAGTCAATAAACAAATCATTATTAATAAGGATTTGAATTGTCTGTCCTATTTAGAAGATATACAAGAAAGAGCAGGATTTATTTTTTTATTTTTATTTTGTCACATTTAACCCCTTATTTTTGTTGATACAAACCTACCTCCATACTTCCATTCATTTGTATGGGATACCTTCAGATGATCCCTGTGACACTTGTGGGGGTCGTAGAGTAAAACGGAGATCACCACCGTGTTCGTGAGAGTCTCATATTCCCTTTGAGTGGTCATATTAGTTTGGATGCTACAGACGTTTTTTTGTGAGAAGACCGATTTCTGACGAACACTGCTGTGCTCGATCACCTTCCACCGTAGATGCGGAAGGCCCACATAGGGCAATTTTGTTTTTAATCTCTAGCTTAAACTGACGGATTTTGATGGGGGATTTTTTTATGTTACATAGATTGACGCGTGGGTGCGTCAATAGATTCTTGAGGATTATGTGTGTGTGTGAGCAAATGATGAAGTGAGTGTTTGTGCGTTGAAGGCTCAGGCGCGAAGTGTCCATGTGCGGGAGTGTGTAGGGCCCTGAGAGTGTGCATAGAGACAGTGCAAAAATAAAATACATGGGCTAATTCTGTTTAGCCATTTTGTTAGCTATTTAGCAGTCTTATAGATTGGGGATAGAAGCAGTAGCCTCTTGGTGTCAGACTTGTTGCACCGGTACTACTTGCGGTGCGGAAGCAGAGAGAACGGTCTATGGCTTGGGTGGCTAGAGTCTTTTTAATGATTTCACACCACCTGATATAGAGGTCCTGGATGGCTGTGTATGATGAGAACCTCCTGAAGAACCCTTTTTACCATCGATGTACTGGGCTGTTCGCACCACCCTCTGTAGTTCCATGTGATCGAGGGCAGTGCTATTGCCATACCGAGCAGTGATGTAGCCAGTCAAGATGCTCTCAATGGTACAGCTGTAGGAGTTTTTGAGGATTTGAGGGTCCATGCCAAACCTTTTCTACCTCATGAGGGGGAAGAGGCGCAGTCTCGCCTTCACGACTGTGCGCATGTGTGTGGACCATTTTAAGTCCTTAGTGATTTGGACATAGAGGAACTTGAAGCTCTCGACCCGCTCCACTACAGCCCTGTCGATGTGGATGGGGGCGTCCTCGCCCCCCTGTTTTCTGTAATCCACAATCAGCTCCTTGGTCTTACTGACGTTGAGGGAGAGGTTGTTATTCCGGCACCACACTGCCAGGTCACTGACCTCCTCCCTGTCCCACCAACGTGACGTCAGCAAACTTTATTTTTTATTTATTTTTTATTTTTTATTTTATTTTTTAATCTCCCCCAATTTTGTGGTATCCAATTGGTAGTAGTTACTGTCTTGTCTTATCGCTGCAACTCCCGTACGGACTCTGGAGAGGCGAAGGTCGAGAGCCATGCGTCCTCCGAAACACAACCCAACCAAGCCGCACTGCTTCTTGACACAACGCACATCAAACCGGAAGCCAGCCGCACCAATGTGTCGGAGGAAACACCGTACACCTAGCGACCTGGTCAGCGTGCACTGCGCCCGGCCTGCCACAGGAGTCGCTAGTGCGCGATGAGACAAGGATTCCCTGCCGGCCAAACCCTCCCTAACCCGGACGACGCTGGGCCAATTGTGCGTCGCCCCATGAGCCTCCCGGTCGCGGCCAGCTGCGGCAGAGCCTAGGCTCGAACCCAGAATCTCTGGTGGCACAGCTAGCGCTGCGATGCAGTGCCTTAGACCACGTCGTCAGCAAACTTGATGATGGTGTTGGAGTCGTGGGTGAACAGGAAGTACAGGAGGGGACCAAGCACACACCCCTGTGGGGCCCCCGTGTTGAGGGTCAGCATGGCGGAGGTGACGTTGCATACGCTCACCAACTGGGATCGGCCCGTCAGGAAGTCCAGGATCCAGTTGCAGAGGGAGGTGTTCTGGTGTCCTAAGCTTGGTGACGAGCTTGGAAGGGACAATGGTGTTCAACGCTGAGCTGTAGTCAATGAACAGCATTTTCACATAGGTGTTCCTCTTATCTAGGTGGGTTAGGGCCGTGTGAAGTGCAATTGAGATTGTTTCGTCTATGGAGCCGTTGGGGCGGTATGCAAATTGGAGTGGCTCTAGGGTGTCTGGGATGAGGGTGTTGATGTGTGCCATAATCAGCCTCTTAAAGCACTTCATGATTACAGATGTGAGTTCTGCAGGGCGGTAGTCATTGTGGCATGAAGCCTTAGAGTTCTCGGGACCAGGAATGATGGTGGTCATCTTGAAACATGGGGACTGGCACAAGGAGAGGTTGAAAATGACCGTGAATATCCCTTCCAGCTATTCTGCGCATGCTCTGAGAATGTGCCCTGGAATATCATTGGGCCACACAGCCTTGTGGGTGTTGACTAGGACTGTGGTGGTCATTACATTTTGTCAGACAGTTATTATCATGCAAAAACTTGCTATGCGCCATGCCATAGGCTGTAGGCTTGTTCATTTAGCAGACATGATCAAATCAAATCAAATTTTATTTGTCACATACATACACATGGTTAGCAGATGTTAATGCGAGTGTAGTGAAATGCTTGTGCTTCTAGTTCCGACAATGCAGTAATAACCAACAAGTAATCTAACCTAACAATTCCACAACTACTACCTTATACACACAAATGTAAAGGGATAAAGAATATGTACATAAAGATATATGAATGAGTGATGGTACAGAACGGCATAGGCAAGATGCAGTAGATGGTATAGTGTACAGTCTATATATATGAGATGAGTAATGTAGGGTATGTAAACATTATATTAAGTGGCATTGTTTAAAGTGCCTATATATAAACATAAAGTGGCATAGTTTAAAGTGGCTAGTGATACATGTATTACATAAAGATGGCAAGATGCAGTAGATGATATAGAGTACAGTATATACATATGAGATGAGTAATGTAGGGTATGTAAACATTATATTAAGTGGCATTGTTTAAAGTGCCTAGTGATAAATTTTTACATAATTTCCATCAATTCCCATTATTAAAGTGGCTGGAGTTGAGTCAGTATGTTGGCAGCGGCCACTAAATGTTAGTGGTGGCTGTTTAACAGTCTGATGGCCTTGAGATAGAAGCTGTTTTTCAGTCTCTCGGTCCCTGCTTTGATGCACCTGTACTGACCTCGCCTTCTGGATGATAGCGGGGTGAACAGGCAGTGGCTCGGGTGGTTGTTGTCCTTGATGATCTTTATGGCCTTCCTGTGACATCGGGTGGTGTAGGTGTCCTGGAGGGCAGGTAGTTTGCCCCCGGTGATGCGTTGTGCAGACCTCACTACCCTCTGGAGAGCCTTACGGTTGTGGGCGGAGCAGTTGCCGTACCAGGCGGTGATATAGCCCGACAGGATGCTCTCGATTGTGCATCTGTAGAAGTCTGTGAGTGCTTTTGGTGACAAGCCGAATTTCTTCAGCCTCCTGAGGCTGATATGATATGCTTATGTCCCGTGCCAAATCTATGATTTTATAGTAAGAAGAATATAATTGAAGTTGGCTAGATAAAATGGGAAGGATATTTTTCCCATTCCGAAGCGGCTATGTTGAGCATAAAAGTGATCATTTGAAACCGTTCCTATAGGCTATCGACTTTAGTTATGAATGATGCAAGTCTTAGAATGTCTTACAAATCAGAACGTATATGGGCTGCATAGTGCAACTATAGGCTATTGATGGTTTTGAGAAAGTAGGCCAAAAAAGTTGCGCTCTGGTTCTTTGTCTCAGGCTGCACACGCTGTGATCATATTTTCGCCCATCGGACTATTCCAGGGCCGGCACCAGAACGAATCAGTTGGGTGGCATTTGATTTCTATAGGAGGGCAATTATTATTATTTTTTCACGGGACCTCCTGTGTGCGCTAATTTTGTTATTGGGTGTTATAATGAAGACCATTAGCAGCGTGTGAGTTTCAAGTTTAGGGAAGCTTACAATTTCTCCTAACATTTTTACCTACTGTATCTGCGTGCCAGTTATGATTCGTGAAACAATTTAATTTCAATAATATCATTTTTTCTCAATTATTGTCACGTGGTTAATCATAATCTGAATTAAAATGATATAGATCTAAAAGTTAAAATTCAGCTAATGCAGGAGCATCAGTCTTTGCCATATGGACACATTGATACGCGGCTAAAGAAATTAGGGCGTGAAACTCAGAGATAGCCTACAATGCAGCAGTAGGCCTATAACTTCCATCGTCAACTAAGTAAAATACATAGGCCTACAGCTGACAACTAAAAACAGGAAATCTCCAGATTAAAATGTAGGTTCTTTCAATCACATTAATCTTTCTACTCCGCCTGTTTGCCTCCCTTTCGATCTGACCTGTTTTGAGCTATCGCTAGTGAAGTGCAACTATGTATCAATTTAGCAGGTTGGCGTGCTCAGGCGCAGAGATACGTTGTCATTTCTTCAAACAATCATCTTTATTTGATATCGATAAATTATTGCGATAATGAAACCGCCAACCCAACAGCCTTGAATAAACATTAAAAGGGAAAACAATTCACACAATGGAACAATGAATGTGCAGGAATTGGCGGGAGAGAGCGGAGCACATTCTGGAGAGCTGAGTGCATGCATTCTGGAGAGGTGTTGATAAAACGTTTACTGTTGACAGGAGAACAAGAGGAGACAATAGGACGAGGTGGATAATTTTATAATAAGGCCGTTTAATCACATGTAAAGACATCTTAGTAAAATCTTGCAGCAAGGCTCTTTCTGTCTGACTCGTATGGAATCGTCCGGAAAGAGGTAGTTTAAGCAGTTGTACAGTTTTATATAGACAACAAGCAAAGTAGGTTGATCTGGAAGTCTGGCCTTCCGATTGGTCGATCTGGGTCTTGGGTAGTCCTGAACAGGCCTGGTGTCAACGTTCCATTGGTTCCTGAGATAGTTCTTTGTCTTGAGCTCCAACCTTGAGTTGTGTGTGTCTGTGGTTATCATGGGGGAGGGGAATTGTGTGTGTCTGTAGTTGGTGTCTTAATAAGTCCAGCATATGTCCAAGAGAAATGAGGAGTATGTGTATTTTGTATAAAAGATGGCTTATGTTGAAATGTTGTTATTACTAGTTTCCAGTATCTATTACAATTTCTTACAAATCCCTCTCTTCACGTCTCACAAGAGACGTGACATAAAAGTATAAAAAAGACAAAGCTATGGGATAAAATTTGTCAGAAGACAAATTTTAATTCCCTCTCTTCACGTCTCACAAGAGACGTGACATAAAAGTATAAAAAAGACAAAGCTATGGGATAAAATTTGTCAGAAGACAAATTTTAATTCCCTCTCTTCACGTCTCACAAGAGACGTGACATAAAAGTATCTTAGTCCTCAAATAGATAGACAGGTCCAGCTTCCCCATCATCAAGCAATGGGAACATTCGGGCCCTTTCCTAATTAGGGTCTATGGCGGCAGTTATAACACGGCTTGCAAGCGTGCACGCACATGGAATGCAACAGCATCCACAAAGTACAAGAATGCCCGCATAAACGGAAATTGATACTAGGATAGAGGAAACCAGCGTCTTATATTTACCAAAAGCATCCATCCATGAGTCCCACACAGAAGTGTCCACTCCAGAATGCTGTTTCATCTTACCATTAAGGGTACGAAGTCCCTCCAATGCTACAGTCAGACTCCCATCCGTAGCTGTGTTATTGGGAATGAAAGTACAACACTGTTCACCAAACATTGCACAGACCCCCCCCCCCGTTCAGCCAATAACATATCAACCGCGATTCTATTTTGAAATGCCATCAGGGACGTAGCTGCCAATTGTCCATGGACCGCCTCGAAGCCTTGTTGAGTCCAATTGCCCAGTTTCTGGACATTAAAATGAATGTAGTTAATTCTGTCCACATTTTTACTAACTGTTCACCACCAACAGACAGAAGATTCAAACCCAGCTGTCACTTGGTCCACCAGTTTATATTCATCTGGCACCCCCTAGGGACACCAATAGCATCAATGTAAGTTGAGTCGTAAATGAGCAAGGACCAAAAAGGAGACCACTCCAATAACTACACCTGGAGTGGCCAACCACACATTAGTAAACCAAAGAACGAGAATATGTTAAACCCTCAGGTCCATCCCTCTATACAATCTGTACCAGGTGGGCTCGTCGCCACCCGGGAACTTCAAACCTTCACAACAGGGAGGACAAACATCACTTTTTATTCATTCAACAACATCATCTACAGCAAACCAAAGGTCCTCCTCTGTCAGCCCACTCTCCTGCGGAAGCTTGTTTTCGTATCAGCCTCTCCAACTGGATCATCAAGCAACGGCATCATACCAGAGGCCCCTTACACATCTGTAACAAACTTCTTCAAACAAGGTATGATACAAGCAACACAGAAATGAAAAACAACAACTAGTGTCAGAAATCCAGTAATCATCATCGCAGTGTACTTACCAAAACAACCACCCAGCCAGGGGAACAGTCCACTCTCCTCCACACCTGCAAGACCCTTCATCTCCACTGATAACCTTGCCAACCCACTCAGAGCTTTTGAAATGCTCCCATCCGGACTAGTATTGTTAGGAACAAACGTGCAACACTGTTCTACAATCCTTTTACATACACCTCCCTGGTTGGCCAGACTTATGTCCAGTGTTAGTCTATTGTGTCTACTGGTTTGAGAGGTAGCATCCAATTGTTCAGCCATCCCTGTAAGTCCTGTGTGGGTGTGTTTAACAAATCATCATTAATTATAGTAGATATAATTGATCCAGACCTTTTGTTTTAGCATCAACAATAGCTGGGCCAATGATGGGCATCAGATGCCACAGGCCATCATTCCTGTTTAATGTCTGGAATTCGTGGGGGACCCCTATTGGGACCCCCAACAGGTTGGTGTGCATGTTATCTGTACCCTCGGACCAAGGAGCGTCACGGTTCTGCCGTCTCCTGGGTTGGTACCGAGTCTCTGTGTCATGTACAGCTCCCAGAAGTTGGTTAGCTATAACCTCAATAATAGGCAATGGTGGTATCAGACTGGCCAAAACACATGTGCAACGACAATTTCCTTTCAAAATGGGGTCAACCGCCTGGCAGGTCCACACATCCACCATACATCAGCAACACCTCTAGTTAATAGTGGCATTAGTGATGCAGGTAGTAGTAGGGAGCCTTCCATAGTCTATACCTCTACCTGTACCAGTGATACAGCTGTTATATCCCCCATATGCCTTAACTCCCCACGGTACCTTCTGGGGAGGGACTTCTGGGAACACAAGACTCAGAGTTTTACACAGGGTTGAATTTGGCTTGAACTTTCCAATATGCACATCCAACCTTCCCCATTACTTAGGACAAATGGGTGAGCAGCCAGAATAGGTCTGGCATGTCCACATACGACACAGTCCTTTCTATTAAGTGTTTTGTAGGCCAACCACATATTCTCCCTTTCCTCATAACCAGTTTCAGTCCCCAAATGTTCACTATCTGAGATGTCTTTTATATTTATTATCTGTACCAGATTGGAGAGCTTAGGTGATGGCGTGGGACTTGGTCTTGAAGTGGTGGAGGAGGCCGGCTGAACCCTGGTCCGTTGGAACTGGTGGTGGTTCTGGCAGCACTGCGATGGTAACATCCCCATCGTATCCTAATCAGACAGCTCAGGACTACAAGCAGTCCTGTAAAACCCCACCCTCTCCCCGAGAACACATCATCAGCCAGAGATCAAACAACACTTTCACTTCTATGAATGTACACAGTGTTGAGAGGTCGGGGTCAGGGGATTCTTCATTAAGGAGTTGATCCCCGAGCTCTATTAGCAACGGTTCTTCTCCTTAACTCTGTGATCATTCGGCAGTGTCAGTGTGTCTCACCCTCCAAGTGCGATATGCCCCCAGGTCGAGTGATTCACCTTCTCCCTTAATTCACCTGCAATGCATAAACTCCTGGACATACAGGTTTGGTTAACAAACAGTTTCTCATGTTCTTTCTGATTATATATTTAACTTCTATGCCTATTTTTTTTAGCTAGAAATTTTTAATTTTAAATAAGTTTATTATCCAATAGGCCCCATCCTTTCCTAGACCACAATGTACCCTCCTTCGTTTGATACCTGGCTCTGGCCAGGTATCAACCTTACCTACTCTAAATAATGACTTAGTACATCATATCATATAGGAACGTCCCTTTTATTCGCCGCATATCCAATTCTCCCTTGGGCGTACATTCATATCTATTCTTTTCCAATTCTCTGTCAAGTGACTTATCTACTTTGAAATGTATCTGTGCTGCTTATATATGTTAACCCCTTTCTCTCCTATCTTATTTCACAGCCTACCTTGCTCATTTCCTGGTCCACCCTCCCCACTCTGCTCTCAAACCTTCAAGGTCTCAACAGTGCGGGGTAGACCCCTCTGTCTGCCTTTTTCTAATAATAGTCAATAACAACTATGTGTTCCTTTGCAATATTAACTAAGTGTCTCACTGTTTTGACTTTATCTGCATGGATTTAAAAATAACAACATGTCTTATAGTGTCAATCTCTAAAGTCCTTACATAACCTTAATAAACCTATCTCTATCTTCTAATGGCCAATACAAATGCTTACCTTATGGTCAAGAGTTATAAACTCTATTATAATCAATTTACCTCAAAACTAGTATCCCAAATGACACAACTTCATTATTCTCACTACATTTTCCCCGTGAGTGATCAAGTCACCGGAAAAATGCAACGAAAACAGAAAATAGGTCAAAAGGTTACACCTACATTCGTGTTCCATATCTAGACATACCAAAAGAACCCTTTATCTTCTCAAAGTCCCTTGCCTAAATAAAACTCAGAAAGTAAAACTCCTATTCCCATATGAGTGTATTCTTTTAAGATATCTTATCTCTGGGAACACGGAAACCCTTAACCTTAATGTTTACTTCAAAAAACAAAATTATGTCACTAGCATTCAACCAGGCTCCCCGTCGGCTGGGAGACCATTGGGTGCTGCAATACTGCCATCTTCTGTCCATTCTCTGCACAGCTCTCCACCCACTCTTATTCAACCTTCTCAATTTGAGCCATATTAGTTTCTTATTTTAACTATTGTTTTCTAAATTTTAATTTTTTAATTTTTTTAATCTATTATTACCTAGTTAGACTAAAGTGTCCGTGACATACATCCATGGGGATCCGGTTATAGTTATTCTATTAACCATGTGAAAGTGCCCAGGGACACCCCAAATATCAGTAGGAATATCACAAATAAGGGGCCAGATATCCCTAGCCTTGCCCAGGGAGGGAGAAATATCCCTCTAACTGGGCGAGGTTCCTTTATCAGGGGAGGCGGAGTTTGATTCCGCATCACCTGAGTCAGGAATGTCTTCATTTGGAATCGAATTTAAGCTGTTTAAATCAGCTCTGACTTCTGTCAGTGTTCTAGAAGGGATTGGGGCTGGAGTGCAATGTGTGAGGTGGTGCCAAGGTGCGCCTGATTTACCTTTGACCTGGACTGAGTGTGAAGTAACCTCCCTCACTTCGTACAGTCCAGTCCACCTGGGTTCTAGCCACTTTCTCTTGTGGACTTTAACCCCACCCAGTCACCAATTTTTACCTTCAGTGGTGCCGGATCTCCCGTCAGCTTCCCCGTTGGACCTTGTGAATCTGTGTGGAGAGAGCTGCAGAAAGTTCCGTCAATTATCAGACATTACAATTTGTTGTACATCAAGGGCGGGCATATGACCTCCCTCCCTTGGTGAACCCAGCATGCACATACCTTTGATTGGCGCATTCCACGAGACTTATGAGATTGTGGCCTGTACACTAACCCAAACTTGTGCACAATACCCAATCTTTCCTCCACCTGTCTCAGGTGTTGGTTACTGAAACGGGACCCGTTTGTCGGATCAGATTTGCCTTGGAACTCCATACCTTAGTATGAGTTCGGTTTGCAGCCACTTAATGACCGATTTTGCATCCTCCCTTGCTGTTGGTATTGCCTCAACCTATTTAGAGAACCTGTCTACCATAACTAACAGGTACCTTTTCCATTTGTCACATTGTCTTGCCCCATATCTGTGTAATCTATGCTGATGTCCTGCTAACCCATTGTGGTCCATCAGTATGGACTGCTCCATGAGCATACGCTGAGTCGGTGTAGATGTTTACAGTCTTTCCTTCAGCCTTTTCCAAAGCTTGTGTTAACCCTATGATTTCTGCCAGTTGGGCCGATGCAGGTTGTGGGATGATGGCAGATTCCAAGGTCACGTGTGACCTGTCTGGAAGCTGTTGTACCACTTCGTATGCTGCTATGTTCCCTTCCTCTCCTCTATAGCAGCATCCATCTGTGTATAACCATAGGTCCGGGTTAGTGAGTGGTTCGTCCCCCAGGTCAGGTCTCAGTTTCAGTTCTTGTGCAGCTCTTTCTGCACAGGAGTGGGGCAGACCTTCTTCAGCATTGAGTGCGTCTGCCATGTTTTTGTCAGTGTTGCCAAATGTGATGTGTGATTGTGTGCATTTATTCTGGATTTTCGTTTTTCTTTCAGCGCTGAACGTGAATTCTTTGCTCATCAGATATGCTGCAACCCCATGGTGGGTGTGGATTTCCAATGGATGGCACATTATCATGTGGGCTGTTTTTCCAATAGCTTTTGCCACTGCAGCCACATACCTGGAGCATGTGGTTTGTCCTTCTTCAATGTGGCCCAGTTTGGAGGAGTGATACCTCAACACTCTACTCTCCCCCTCTAGGTTCTGGAACAGGATGGATGATGTAAATCCTTCTTTTTCAGAAAGATCCAGATGGAACTTGTTTTTTTTAGTCAGGTGCTGTTAAGGCTACTGCCACTTAGAGATCTGTTTTCAAGAGTGCAAAAGCCTTTGATGCTTCAGTAGTCCAGGTCAATGATGAGTGTAGGTTAGTGGTGAGCAGCTTCAGGGCCATGGGGCATATTCGTCAGACATGCCCTGGAAAGGGGGAGGTGATTGCTGATTCGGGTCTGGATTGGGGTGATTGTATGCGGGTTGAAGGGCCGCACGTGGTTGATACATCATGGGACGGACCCCTCCCCCTCTTCTGTCCTGCATTCTCTGATCCAAGTATTCATTGAATTTGTGTTTGGGGACGATAGTCGTGGTCATTTTGTCGTTAAGCTATGTCTGGGTCTATTAATATCTTTGTATACTTTAGCCCGTCACTGATCGAACCCAGCGATGTATATTTATTTTTTCTCTACCACCCACCAATCTCGTGTCCGACCCGCGTGCACAAAGAATTTTATTACCGTGTATTCGATTAATTATTTTCGTTTTCCAACAATATTTCAGCTATATCTTTTTGAAACAATATACGAATATATTCACGCGCTCCTGATATAATTGGAATGACAATTTTAGGTACTTATATTAAAGAAAAGTATTATTGCTTTTCGCTTATTCAATTAATTAAATACTTTGGCGAAGTATTTCAGAACTTTCCTTTGGGAACAATATACTAGTAATTCAAGCGCTACTAAAATAATTGTCAAATTAATTCTAACCCTTAAGGATTTACCAACAGCACAAGAGGGAAAAACCAGGTCAATTTATCCACAGTATATAGCTGCTTCACAGCGGCACACACATTCTGACTCGGCGGTCATTTTAAACCCAGCCTGAACTAAGCATATGGCTAATTAGTAGCATTCGGTCTCGTGGAACGTTCAATCCCCCACATTGCGACAACACAACTTACACATATCACATTAGATTCCTCACGTAACACCTAGCTAAATAGCTATTGCACGACTATTTGAATCGTATTCATATTATTTTTTTAAATATTTTTTTATGGGTCCTCACGGTAACACTTAGCTGATTGCCAAGTCAAACTACTGCCCGGCTATCTGGATCCCATCTCTTAATTATGGATTCTTCACGGTAACCCCTATCTGATCGACTGTCAGATATGGCCCGACTGTATGAATCCCCTTTTTTATTTTTATTTTGTGGACTCCTCACGGTAACCCCTAGACGGTCAACTTTCACCTATGGCCCGACTATTTGAATCCTTATAAAGCTTATTCTTCACTGTACACCTACTCGATCAGCATACCGCGTAGTGCCAGACTGTGTGAATAAGTCTTTGACCTATTAATACTTAGATATCTTTACACAATGCCTTAAATTCTAAACAATTCCACATAAATTTAGCAACAATTCACACTCACCCTAGTACTCCTGATCATTGAATTTAGATATCGGCTATAATACAATATACAGATTTTGATTAAACAGGCATCTGCTCACCTTTTAGTTTCGAGCTCTCTGATCAGTTTCCTGGGTGAGTTGAATCGCGATTTTCCCTCGAAAAGGTCACCTCTCCTCTGGAATCTTTCTCCCCCTCGTCTCCTGTCTGATAACCATTTTCTATTGGGCCGAATTCAAAGATGTAACCATCCTCTGCTTACCAAGTTTGTTGATAAAACGTTTACTGTTGACAGGAGAACAAGAGGAGACAATAGGACGAGGTGGATAATTTTATAATAAGGCCGTTTAATCACATGTAAAGACATCTTAGTAAAATCTTGCAGCAAGGCTCTTTCTGTCTGACTCGTATGGAATCGTCCGGAAAGAGGTAGTTTAAGCAGTTGTACAGTTTTATATAGACAACAAGCAAAGTAGGTTGATCTGGAAGTCTGGCCTTCCGATTGGTCGATCTGGGTCTTGGGTAGTCCTGAACAGGCCTGGTGTCAACGTTCCATTGGTTCCTGAGATAGTTCTTTGTCTTGAGCTCCAACCTTGAGTTGTGTGTGTCTGTGGTTATCATGGGGGAGGGGAATTGTGTGTGTCTGTAGTTGGTGTCTTAATAAGTCCAGCATATGTCCAAGAGAAATGAGGAGTATGTGTATTTTGTATAAAAGATGGCTTATGTTGAAATGTTGTTATTACTAGTTTCCAGTATCTATTACAATTTCTTACAGAGGGAAGGCCATGTCTTTGCCACACACCCCTCCCCTTGTCTCAAATGTTTTTTATTATACTCAAGACACATTATCTAAACACATTTTAGATGCTTTTCACTGACAGCTGCAAACACAATAATCAGCTAGGCCTATTGCCACACGCGCTGCCCAAATTGCGGGCTTCCCAAGTAGACATAGGCCTACGAGCTTGTGATTTTAAAACAACCCACAGCTATTTTGTTTTAAAGAAGATTATGATCCTCTGTGACTAAGTCATGCTCTCTGATAAAGTATTGGAATGATTTTTATTTAGACAGGAATAATTATAGAATTTTGGCAAACGTCAATTTACTTTAGGGGAAGTCAGCATCTGAACAGTGCACTATGCACCCACCAACTTTGATTTCTAATTCGAAAGTGGCTGAAACCAGAGATCTGTATATAATGATGAAATGCGCATGTCTCCACCCTAGCAATGTGAGTCGTTGTCCCAAAGGCAGGAATGCAGGCGACAATCTTAGGTCTGCATATTACAGTATGCCTATAGAAACGCATTGGGCTTATTCAGGAAAGATTTTTGCTAGAGGGAACCCTCTCGCTTCGACTCTTCCTCTCTGCTGAAACTAGCGAGCGAAACAGCGCCCCTCTCTTACTTTATGTAGCCCATGTATCTGATGCTGTCTGGACAGAGAAAAGTATGACATGCTATACTCCTTTTGTCCAGACAGCATCAGATACATGGTCTACACATACTGAGACAGAGGGGCACCGTTTCACTCGCTCGGATGCTTTTTTCTGAGATTTCCGTGTCTTTCTGTTGGTACTCGTCTCGGTCAAATATATGATCATTATTTCAGTATTTTATTTGGATGGGCAAGGAGGTACAGCGAGGGGCCTGCCCATAATGCTGGCCCTGGACTATTCTCAATTTAATCTTGTATTTACTCAAATGTAAAATTAGTTTCGATTTAGAATGGCCCATTTAACAAATGGGCAGGAACAGGGGCAGGGGGAAAAAATACATGTCATCTGTATGCACCTGAATAGTGAATGGAGGCCGCTTTCCCACTTTTTCCATTCCCCCCCCCCCCCCCCCCCATTTTTTTTCAGGCATGCTGGGTAGACTACTCCGGTTATTTCACTCCACACATCAACCACTGTTTGAGGAGCATGAAGCCTCACGTTGCGGGACAGTTGATATTTCGCCCAAACGCTGTATGCCACGGGCTCTCCAACCCTGTTCCTGCAGCTACCCAGTGTGGTGGTAATACGGTTACCACAACAGCCCTAGTGTTGACCTGATCAATTACGTTGGCCATGTCAGGTTGCTGGTTCATACCTGGCTCAAAGGAACAACGAGGCCTTTTCCGTACAAAAGCATGTCAGAGTACTGACCCAACCCTCTCTTTTCCTCCATCTTCTTTAACTGTCTCTCTCTCTCTTCTACTACACAGGAGCTGGAGTTCCATTCCCTGTCCGAGGCTCTGTCCTTTGTGTCTTTGGTGGATGGCTACTACCGGCTAATAGCAGACGCCCACCACTACCTGTGTAAAGAGACGGCGCCCCCTAAGCTGCTGCAGGCCATTCAGAGCTACTGTCACGGCCCAGTTTCGTAAGTCTAGTGTATGTGCGCACGCACACACTCGCACACGACCCTGACTGAACCCATCTGTCATCTCCATCTCTGTCCTCAGGATGGAGTTTGCTATCAGTAAGCTGCGACGGTCCGGGAATCATAAGGGTCTGTTCATCCTCCGCAGCAGCCCTAAGGACTACAACAAATACTTCCTGACCTTTGTGGTGGGGGTGAGTACAATGCATGATACTGGTGGTGTGTGACCTGATGGATTGAGTGTCCCCAGAGTCCCCTGAACCACTGCTCTAACGTTAAAACTAGAACTATCCATGTTAAGTCCAGAACAGACGTATGGTAGCCTTTCTCCTCGTGTGGACATGACATAACCTTACTGTCAAAAGTGTGTGTCTGTCTCTGTATGTATCGGTCTCTGACCTGTTCCCCCTCTCTTCTCTGAAGCAGAGTGACAGCCTGGTGGAGTATAAGCACTGCCAGATCGTGAAGACAGACCAGGGAGAGTACATCCTCTCTGGGGCCAAGAAGAGCTTCAGCTCTCTAAGGGAGCTGCTCCACTGCTACCAGAAGGAGGCGCTGCGCTCTGACGGACACATCTTCAAGTTCACCAAGTGCTGCCCGCCAAAGGCTAAAGGTGAGAGGTCAGGGGATAAGGGGCAACGAGGGGTCATAACATAAACTGTCCTACTTGATTTAATTGGCCAATGTTGGCAATTTGGGTAAACGTTTTGGGCTGGCTCCCCAGCCACACTTGACTTTCGACCTATATTCTCACAGTAGTTTAATAAACAAGTAATGCACTATCCTTCAAAAGGAGACGTGCTCCAGAGCACTCAGGACCTCAGACTGGGGCGAAGGTTCACCTTCCAACAGGACAACGGCCCTAATACTGAATACTTTCCAAAGTGCGATTTATATGAACAGATTCTAATAAGATTTCATGTTGCTACAATGCTGTCGGTTCCACTTTGAATGCAACAATGGTTCACGCACAGAAGTTATTTTCAAAGAGATGGCTAACAACAGCAAGTGCTGCAATAAAAAACACAGTTCCACTCACCAGATGATGATAAGGAGAAGCTAACAAATTAGCAACAACATCATCTTTGATACCTGCTGCAAACTAGCCGACCACAAAAGCTAGCTAGACTGTGGGAAAAATACTGCTCGCTATTGCGCAGTGACCTGTTTCCATAAGTTTTTGTAAAAACGGTCCCACCCATTAAGTCAAAATGTGATTGGTGACATTTGGTTTTGAATTGGACTTGCATTTTTCTGGTCTTGGCTCGGTCTCGGAACCTCTTGTCCCCCTCCCGGTCTTGACTCATATACAATAACAAAATGTGTGTACCCCACTAGCTGCGTTCTACCCTACATTCACAGGTAACTTAAGGAGTTACGGGAGAGACAAAGACAATCTCTTTATATACCCCTAACTCTACATCTTCATCTCTGTCCCATCTTTCTGCAGACAAGTCTAACCTGTTGGTCTGCAGGGGTAACCAGGGCGCTGAGGTACCTCTCTCCCCCTCCCTCCACAGAGACATTAGCCAGATGGTGTTCCACAAGATACGCAAGGAGGACCTTGTCATTGTAAGATACCTCTCTCAATCACTCTTTTTCTACCCATCTGTATTCCCCCTCACTCATTACTAAAATGAATAGCTCTGGTCAATTAGGTTGAGAGCAGAGGCCACTGGGTTCTGTACCCACACACACACACACACACATACAAAAAATACTTCTGAAGAGGTGATTGCGGGTAGTAACAGACCTGCCACTTAAGCACCAGGGAATTGATTGTGTTCCCTTTGTGTTACAGAAAGATAGTCTGGGTCAGGGAACGTTTACTAAGATCTTCTGTGGCGTGAGGAAGGAGCTTGGGGACTATGGAGAGATTCACCAGATGGACGTCATCATCAAGATCCTGGACAAGGCCCATCGCAACTACTCCGAGGTTAGTTAAGAAAATGACTCTCACATCAGTAAGAGATTAATTCTAATTTAGTCTTTGATTGAAATCAATGCATGAAAAAGTGGAAATTCGATTTAAATCCAAGTTAGGATATGACCCTAAGAGAGCTGTAGTGTTCAGGAGCTAGTCTTGATTTGACTTGAGTACAAGTCTGCATCCGTTCTTGAAAGCAGTGGTGTAAAGTACTAAAGTAAAAATACTTTAAAATACAGTTGCAGTTGAAGTCGGAAGTTTACAATCACTTAGGTTGGAGTCATTAAAACTCATTTTTCAACAACTCCACAAATTTCTTGTTAAACTATAGTTTTGGCAAGTCGGTTAGGACATCTACGTTGTGCATGACACACGTCATTTTTCCAACAATTGTTTACAGACAGATTATTTCACTTATAATTCACTGTATCACAATTCCAGTGGCCCAGAAGTTTACATACACTAAGTTGACTGTGCCTTTAAACAGCTTGGAAAATTCCAGAAAATTATGTCATGGCTTTAGAAGCTTCTGATAGGCTAATTGACATCATTTGAGTCAATTGGAGGTGTACCTGTGGATGTATTTCAAGGCCTACCTTCAAACTCAGTGCCTCTTTGCTTGATATCATGGGAAAATCAAAAGAACTCAGCCCCAGAAAAAAGATTGTGGCCCTCCACAAGTCTGGTTCATCCTTGGGAGCAATTTCCAAATTGATGAAGGTTCCACGTTCATCTGTATAAAACAATAGTACGCAAGTATAAACACCACGGGACCACGCAGCTGTCATACCGCTCAGGAAGGAGACGCGTTCTGTCTCCTGGAGATGAACGTACTTTGGTGCGACAAGTGCAAATCAATCCTTGAACAACAGCAAAGGACCTTGTGAAGATGCTGGAGGAAACAGCTACAAAAGTATCTATATCCACAGTAAAATGAGTCCTATATCGACATAACCTGAAAGGCCGCTCAGCAAGGAAGAAGCCACTGCTCCAAAACCGCCATAAAAAAAGCCAGACTACGGTTTGCAACTGCACATGGGGACAAAGATCGTACTTTTTGGAGAAATGTCCTCTGGTCTGATGAAACAAAAATAGAACTGTTTGGCCATAATGACCATCGTTTTGTTTGGAGGAAAAAGGGGGAAGCTTGCAAGCCGAAGAACACCATCCCAACCGTGAAGCACGGGGGTGGCAGCATCATGTTGTGGGGGTGCTTTTCTGCAGGAGGGACTGGTGCACTTCACAAAATAGATGGCATCATGAGGAAGAAAATTATGTGGATATATTGTAGCAACATCTCAAGACATCAGTCAGGAAGTTAAAGCTTGGTCGCAAATGGGTCTTCCAAATGGACAATGACCCCAAGCATACTTCCAAAGTTGTGGCAAAATGGCTTAAGGACAACAGTCAAGGTATTGGAGTGGCCATCACAAAGCCCTGACCTCAATCCCATAGAGAATGTGTGGGCAGAACTGAAAAACTGTATGCGAGCAGAGGCCTACAAACCTGACTCAGTTACATCAGCTCTGTCAGGAGGAATGGGCCAAAATTCACCCAACTTATTGTGGGAAGCTTGTGGACGTTTGACCCAAGTTAAATAATTTAAAGGAAATTCTATCAAATACTAATTGAGTGTATGTAAACTTCTGACCCACTGGGAATGTGATGAAAGAAGTAAAAGCTCAAATAAATCGTTCTCTCTACTATTATTCTGACATTTCACATTCTTAAAATAAAGTGGTGATCCTAACTGACCTAAGACAGGGAATCTTTACTAGGATTAAATGTCAGGAATTGTGAAAAACTGATTTTAAATGTATTTGGCTAAGGTGTATGTGAACTTCCGACTTCAACTGTAAGTAGTTTTTTTGGTATCTGTACCTTACTATTTATATTTTTGCCTACTTTTACTTCATTACATTCCTAAAGAAAATAAAGGACTTTTTACTCAATACATTTTCCCTGACACGCAAAAGTACTCGTTACACTTGCACAGGAAAATTGTCCAATTCACACACTTATCAAGAGAACATCACTGGTCATCCCTACTGCCTCTGATCTGGTGGACTCACTAACACACACATGCTTCATTTTGCAAATTATGTCTGAGTGTGGCCCTGGCTAAAGAAAAAAATAAAATTGTGCAGACTGGTTTGCTTAATATTAGTCATTTGAAATTATTTTAACTTTTATTTTAGCAATTCCATTTACTTTTGATACTTATGTATATTTAAAACCAAATACTTTTAGACTTTTACTCAAGTAGTATTTTACTGGGCGACTTTTACTTGAGTCTTTTTCTATTAAGGTATCTTTACTTTTACTCAAGTATGACAATTGGGTAGTTTTTCCACCACTGTTGAAATGGACAGGAAAATGTTGTTTTGCCAATGGTATTTGTTCATTTGCTATGTTTGCATTTTCAAATGTGTCTGTCACCAGTCGTTCTTTGAAGCCGCCAGTATGATGAGCCAGCTGTCCCATAAGCACATGCTCCTCAACTATGGCGTGTGTGTCTGCGGGGAGGAAAGTAAGTGACATCCCACAATTCAGTTATATTGTTCCTCCCGCCTTTTCCTCTGATAGCCTACCTCTCCCTCCCAACCATAGCCCCTGAACTCTCCCTACCTCCCTGCCCTCTCTACAACAATGTTGACCTTTGTCTGTCTCTGCAGTCAGTGTCGTCGGTCTGAGGATCAGTCTGTTATGATGGGATAAGGGTGTTTTTCTAATGGAGTCCTGCTGAGGCAGGATTAAACATAACAGGGTCATGTTCATTAGGGCACCTGACAGGTGCAGGTAGTCCCTCCCTTTTTGTCAGTTTTCTTCCATTTGGTGCCTAATGAACATGACCCTGGCCACATTGCCCGTGTTCTCTGTGGGTTAGCATCAGGGCCAGCATTGGTCACCACACTGTCTGGACTAAAAGGCTTACAGTAGCTGTGACCTGTGACTACTGAACGGACTGATGCCCTGGGTTAATCCTATGATGTAATGACTGGAGCAGCCAGCTAGTGCATCAAGTGCAGGCTCAGCATATAAAGCAGGCCTTGCTCTATATACTGAGTGTACAAATCATTAGGAACACCTACCTTATGTTATTTTTAGTATTACATTGTTATTGATTACTGCATTGTTGGGTTTAGTGCTTGAAAGAAAGGCAGTTCACTGTACTTTGGGCATGTGACATTCATACTTAAAATCTAAGGATAGAAAGGATGGCCTTTTCCACATTCTGTGGCATAAGAAACTCTTCCACATATACAAGGTGTACAATAAGTGTCTGTAGGGCACTATAAACTGAGTGTACAGTCGTGGCCAAAAGTTTTGAGAATGACACAAATATTAATTTTCACAAAGTCTGCTGCCTCAGTTTGTATGATGGCAATTTGCATATACTCCAGAATGTTATGAAGAGTGATCAGATGAATTGCAATTAATTGCCAAGTCCCTCTTAGCCATGCAATTGAACTGAATCCCCCAAAAACATTTCCACTGCGTTTCAGCCCTGCCACAAAAGGACCAGCTGACATCATCATGTCAGTGATTCTCTCGTTAACACAGGTGTGAGTGTTGACGAGAACAAGGCTGGAGATCACTCTGTCATGCTGATTGAGTTCGAATAACAGACTGGAAGCTTCAAAAGGAGGGTGGTGCTTGGAATCATTGTTCTTCCTCTGTAAACCATGGTTACCTGCAAGGAAACACGTGCCGTCATCATTGCTTTGCAAAAAAAGGGCTTCACAGGCAAGGATATTGCTGCCAGTAAGATTGCACCTAAATCAACCATTTATGGGATCATCAAGATCTTCAAGGAAAGCGGTTCAATTGTTGTGAAGAAGGCTTCAGGGCGCCCAAGAAAGTCCAGCAAGCGCCAGGACCGTCTCCTAAAGTTGATTCAGCTGCGGGATCGAGGCACCACCAGTACAGAGCTTGCTCAGAAATGGCAGCAGGCAGATGTGAGTGCATCTGCACGCACAGTGAGGCGAAGACTTTTGGAGGATGCCCTGGTGTCAAGAAGGGCAGCAAAGAAGCCACTTCTCTCCAGGAAAAACATCAGGGACAGACTGATATTCTGCAAAAGGTACAGGGATTGGACTGCTGAGGACTGGGGTAAAGTCATTTTCTCTGATGAATCACTTTCCGATTGTTTGGGGCATCCGGGAAAAAAGCTTGTCCGGAGAAGACAAGGTGAGCGCTACCATCAGTCCTGTGTCATGCCAACAGTAAAGCATCCTGAGACCATTCATGTGTGGGGTTGCTTCTCAGCCAAGGGAGTGGGCTCACTCAAAATTTTGCCTAAGAACACAGCCATGAATAAAGAATGATACCAACACATCCTCCGAGAGCAACTTCTCCCAACCATCCAGGAATAGTTTGGTGACGAACAATGCCTTTTCCAGCATGATGGAGCACCTTGCCATAAGGCAAAAGTGATAACTAAGTGGGTCGAGGAACAAAACAGGAAACTCCCCAGACCTTAATCCCATTGAGAACTTGTGGTCAATCCTCAAGAGGCCGGTGGACAAACAAAAACCCACAAATTCTGACGAACTCCAAGTATTGATTATGCAAGAATGGGCTGCCATCAGTCAGGATGTGGCCCAGAAGTTAATTGACAGCATGCCAGGGCGGATAGCAGAGGTCTTGAAAACGAAGGGTCAACACTGCAAATATTGACTCTGCATCAACTTCACGTAATTGTCAATAAAAGCCTTTGACACTTATGAAATACTTGTAATTATACTTCAGTATTCCATAGTAACATCTGACAAAAATATCTAAAGACACTGAGGCAGCAAACTTTGTGAAAATTAATATTTGTGTCATTCTCAAAACTTTCGGTCACGACTGTACAAAACATTAAGAACACCTGCTCTTTCCATGACATCGACCGACCAGGTGAAATCTATATCCGTTATTGATGTCACTTGTTAACGCCACTTCAATTAGTATAGATGAAGGGGAGGAGACAGGTTAAAGAAGGCGTTTTAAGCCTTGAGACATTTGAGACGTGGATTGTGTGTGTGTGCAATTCAGAGGGTGAATGGGCAAGACAAAAGATTAAAGTGCCTTTGAATGGTGTATGGTAGTAGGTACCAGGCGCACCGGTTTGAGTCAAGAAGTTTAACGCTGCTAGGTTTTTCACGATTAACAGTTTCCCGTGTGTGTTAATGGTCCACCATCCAAAGGACATCCAACCAACTTGACACAACTGTGGGAAGCATTGGAGTCAACATGGCCCCAGCATCCCTGTGGGTAGATAGAGATGGAGATGGGATGTTTTCACCCAACAGTCCTTATTAACCATAGAAGCTTGGAAATGGCTTGCCCTCATCGTGGCAATATGGAGCTCTATGGCAGTTTGAAGTCCCCTTTTTGTACAATTTGGCACGTATCACTGTATTGTGCTGCGGTAGTACAGCTGTGATTGTTGAATTATAATCCTTTGCTTTTCAGACATGATGGTGCAGGAGTATGTGAAGTTTGGGTCCCTAGATACATACCTGAAGAAGAATAAGAGCTCTGTGAACATCACCTGGAAGCTAGAGGTGGCCAAGCAGCTAGCCTGGGCTATGCATTACCTGGTAAGACCAATCAATCAGTAACACAGTAACACATTTAAAAAGTTTCATTGCCACATACACCACATAGGTGCAAACAATGACCTAGTAAGACCCTAATCATCATCTGCTAGAAGAACCTCCAGGGTTCACACAAGAAATATGTATGCAATCACTGTAAATCGCTTCGGCTCAAAGTGTCTGCTATGTCACCTGGGTGGTCTAGCAGTCTGTGCCGCTGCTTACAACACATATACCAGCGTTGACATGGGTTCGAATCTGACCGACAGTCCACTGTGAAGCTTGATGATTAGTTGACTATTTCAATCAGCTGTGTAGTGCTAGGGCAAAAATCTAAACGTGCACCCCTTGAGGTCCCGAGGACCGAGTTTAGGAAACCCTGGTCTACTGTATGTGATGCACACTCCTACCTTTCCCACTTTCTCTCTCCTCTCTGTCCAATATAACATATACAACTGTGTCTGCTAAGTGGTGTGTGTGTGTGTGTGTGTGTGTGTATATAGCACCGTAATGGTATTACTTTTTTATTTGCAATCTGCCACAAATCTGTCTGTCATATTCTGTGTGTAACAGGAGGATAAGAACCTGATCCATGGAAACGTGTGTGCCAAGAACGTCCTGTTGATCCGAGAGGAGGACAAGAAGACTGGGAACCCTCCCTTCATCAAACTGAGTGACCCTGGAATCAGCATCACTGTCCTGCCCAAAGATGGTGAGCACCAGCTCTTGTATCAGTTATTACAAAGAGATACTAAGAAATTATACTTTACTGAACTTTTACATGGTCTTTACAGGGCATTTACAGGGCCTTTAGAACCAAACAGGTCTTCCTCAGGCAGTGTTGATGCAACGTATTCACCACGTATACAATATTTCAAAGGAAACAAATACTGCATTGTCAGAGGACACTCCTCTCTTCGCCACCCCTCCTCTCTCCTCCACCAAGAGGAGATACTAGGAAATAAATCAAAAAGTGTTAACCATGCAGAAAGCATGCGAAGGTAGAAACTCCAGACATTTTTCGACACGCTTTTCTTTAAGTAATGTCGGCTATTTTTTGTGGCTATTGCACAGTGGCAATGATAAAAACGAAAGAAAAAAAATATCCTTGAACATATACAGTCCTTCTCTCTCCGATGCATTCTCGACCCACCCCTCGCTCCCTCTCAACCCTCACCTGAAGAACGGTAGGGTGAAGCTGACTACTTTACAGTCCATGGTCACAGGGAAACTCATCCTCCTCCTTCTTCTTTATAACCTCTAGTCTTGGTGGAGCGTATCCCCTGGGTGCCTCCAGAGTGTATAGAGGTGCCTAGACACCTGACTCTGGCCACGGATAAGTGGGCCTTCGGCACAACCCTGTGGGAGATCTGCAGTGGAGGAGACAAACCACTCAGCACACTGGACTGCTCCAAGGTAAAGACCGGGGAAGGTGTTGTTGTTGGGCAATTCATATTAATTACAGCAATAACAGTTCATTTAGTTTGAAAGCCATGTCCGAGCCAGAATGGCCCATAGGGCAGGAGCCGATCTCCTGTTTCTGAAGCATTGTTTGTATAGCACACTGTAAATTACACCAAAATATCAAGGTAGTTCACAAGCAGGAAATCAAATAAAAGGCAGGAAAATGAAAAGTTTATGAGCTGTGTAGGGTTTTGTTCCTCTGTTGTGTTATGTTTTGAGGGCCATAGTTTCTGGTCTTCTGAAAATGTGTATAATGAATACATCTATTGAAACCAACATGTTTTGGCATATATGTCTTCAAGGTATTTTCCTTGCTAGAAATACCTGTTCCATGAGGACAAGGAGAAGGGACATAGTGGATACTATTTCATGCCAACATTGTGTACTCGCTCTGCTCTTTATTATCTCCCTCTGTAGAAACGGCTGTTCTATGAGGACCGCCACCAGCTACCTGCTCCGAAGTGGACAGAGCTGGCCAATCTCATCAACAGCTGTATGGACTATGAACCCTCCAACAGACCTTCCTTCAGAGCTGTCATCAGAGACCTCAACAGCCTCTTCACTCCTGGTCAGTAGCCCTCTTGTCTTTCTACTGCTCTGCCCACAGACAAAGATGTAATTCTAGTCATTTTACTAAAACCTGATGATGTTCCAATGGCTCAGTGTGTTGAACCATGGCGCTGGCAACATTAGGGTTGTGGGTTCGATTCTCGCGTGGACTACTTATACCGAATATTGGCTATGGGTCATTTTGGATAGCATATTATTATTGTTGTTTAGTTGATTTACAGAAGGTCTCGGTATTGATTGTGTTCTGTCTCCTGTCCCAGACTATGAGTTGCTGGTGGAGAGTGACATGGTGCCCAACAGGACCAGAGGGTTTGGGTTCCCAGGGTCTTTTGAGAACCAGGAGCCCGCTCTGTTTGAAGAGAGACATCTCATCTTCCTCAAGCAGCTGGGGAAGGTTAGACGCTTGCAACTACACACACACTCTTTCTCTCTTCATTATGCTAGTTATGCTAGCAATGCTAGTTATGCTAGTTATGCTTCATTATGCTAGCAACCACCGTCTGTGGTTGTAGATTTTCCCCCCTCTTTTGCGCCGTTACGTTTCATTTTTATCTCCGTTTTCGCTCGATGAATTGATCAATCACTCACTAATCTCTTCGAGACAGACCACGTCAATATAAATGATACCGTAGATCATGATACTACAGGATGCGTGAGATAACTAACAGAATTATTTTGGGTTCTTTGGACAAATCACGATTTTGCAGGTGTTAGCAACTTTAGAATTTCGGATGGGGAGAGGACATTTGGCCCATAGACTTGCCCGTAACTTGCAAAGAGAGAGGGTAGAGATTCTTCCTTCTGGTTCCCGATCCTTCTCTTAACCAATATGGACCCAGAACATCTGACCGATTACATCGATCATCTGACCAATTACACAAGACTTAACCCTTGTGTTGTCTAAGAGTCAAAAATGATCCGCCACTATGTTTAATAGCAGAGAAAACCCCCTAAATTAAATTTTTTCAACTTGAAATTTGTTGACTTTTCCTAGACTGACCCCAACATTAGAAAAAGTGAAACATCGTCTTTGTTCATATTTCCATGAAAGCTGTACACCACCAGGGAACAAATATTGTCTTAGGGTCATTTTTGACCCGGCAGTTATAAAATCATTTACACACCACAAAAACCACAGACACACACACACACACACACACACAATGAGAAATTGAGATTGTGTGCTACTGATTGAACTCAGACGAAACTAAAACTTTCTTGTTCATGTGCAGCACCTCCCCTCCACGACCCCTCCACGACCCCACACATGACTCAAGTTCACAGACAAAATAAAAACTATTTCAGACAAAATAAACATTTCTTGAAAGCATTGTTTACTAATGGGGAATGCAGTTAGAGACTATAAAGGTGCTGCAGATGACAGTCCCCCCCAGTTCTCTCTATGCTGAAGCCATGAGTGCACGTTTCAGTGCCCAACAGGTCGTAGATCAGATTTTTTCAGATGTCCAGGAGGAACAAGAGAACAGTGATTTAGAAGAGGAGGAGGTATCTGAAGAAGAATATGGGGAAGAATACAACCCAGATAACGATGCATCATCTTCAGATGAAGAAGAAATCCCCCAAGCTGAAAGATAATTTTTTTGTCAAAGAACAGCTAAATAACATGGTCCTTGTCACCATATGACAACCAGGGCAGGATGGCAGCACAAAATGTCATAAGGATGACCCCATGGCCCACAAGACATGCAGTTGCCCATGCCCAGGACATCGCCTCAACAATCTACATGTTCATCACACCAGCCATTGAAAAAATCTTCCTGGAGATGACAAATTTGGAGGGTTTCTGTAAATATCAAGACATCTGGAAAAGGATGAGTTTGACCTACGTGCCTACATAGGGCTGATAATCTTAGCGGGTGTGTATAGGTCCCGAGGCGAGGCTTCATGTAGTCTCTGGAATGCAGAGAGTGGAAGGGCGATTTTCCGTGCCGCGATGCCACTGAAAGTCTCACACTTTCTCAAGAAGGCTATGATTTGATAACCGTGAGTCAAGACCTGCAAGACATGTGAGAGACAAACTGGCGGCCATAAGAGAGGTCTGGGAGAAGTGGGTGGAGTGTCTGCCAAGTGTCTACAACCCTGGGCCTGAAGTAACAGTGAATAAGCAACTGGTTCCATTCAGAGGTACATTTTTATTTCTCTAATGTAAGTGATTTTCACTGTTAATTCTATTATGTATTGCTGTAATATCATTGATTTATGTGATTGTTTTCTGTGACACTGATACTAATTTCTGGCAGTATATGCCCAGCAAGCCAGCAAAGTATGGCATCAAGATATGGGTGGCCTGTGACGCACAATCCAGCTACGCTTGGAAGATGCAAGTCTACACAGGGAAGCAGACCAGTGGAGGCCCAGAGAAGAACCAGGGGATGCAGGTTGTGCTTGATGTGACAGATGGACTGAGGGGGCACAGTGTCACGTGTGACAATTTCTTCACCTCTTATGAACTCAGCCAGCAGCTCCTGAAGAGGAAGATCACCATGGTTGGCACAGTTAGAAATAACAAGCCTGAGCTCCCTCCTGCACTCCTCGTAACAAGGGGGGGAGAGGCCTTCTCATCAAAGTTTGCATTCACCCCCACCACCACTCTAGTTTCTTACCTCCCAAAGAGGAACAAGAATGTGGTCCTCCTGAGCACACTGCACAAAATGGCTGAGATCAGTGATCGTGAGGACAGGAAGCCAGCCATCATCCTGGACTACAACCACAACAAAGGAGGCATGGACAACCTGGACAAGATGATTGGAACTTACAGCTGCAGGAGGATGACTTCCCGCTGGCCCCTGGTCATCTTCCATAACATCATTGATGTGTCCTCATACAATGGCTTCGTGATATGGAACAAGATCAACCCTACCTGGATGCCTGATAAGCGGAACAAGAGGAGGGTGTTCCTGGAGCAGCTGGGAAAGGCACTTGTAACCCCCACACATTCAAAGAAGGGAGTGCCTCCCTCGCACAGCAGCGCTTGTGAAAGCTGTTCAGGAGGATGAATCTTGTCCTGATCCACCTGAGGCTGCAGCTGGGGCAGGCAAGAGGAGGAGATGCCAATTCTGCCCCCCCAGAGAAGGACTAAAACAAATAATATGTGCTGCACATGTGAGAAATACATCTGAAAAGTCCATGCACACACACTTGCATACTGTCCTACATGTGCTAATTAGAGTTGATTGATTTATGTTCTTCACATTTTTGTTTTGTATCTATTATCTTATTTTCTTATTGTTGTTGTTTATGAACCTTGTGGGTGGGGGCAATGGTTCAAAAAATGGGAGAAGACTAGTATTTTGTAGTTGAATTCCTCATTGTACAGTATATAAGAATATATCACTATGTTGCCAAAAAAATACTGTTATTGTTTCCCTTCAGTAAAATGCATTCAAAACTACTTTCTGCACATTTCTGCTACTTTCTTTGGCTATGCAAGTGCTATCTCTTGCTAAAAAATGTATGTTTACACCTATACAGTACCTTTAGCAATAATAACAATGAACCTCTACTTTAGTAAAGAAAACAATTACGACAGGTTAGTTGTAATAAAAACGAGTGGTGTCCTCTGATTAAATGCAGTCTTTCTGCATTGTGAAGAGGGAAAACCCAGATATTCACAAAGTTTGATGAATGACACGTTTTTTTTCTTCATGCAAAATAGATTTTGGGGTTTAAAATTCAATTAAGCGGCTTTCTTTTCGGGGTCTAGTGAAGGCGGGTAATTTTTGACCTTTTGGACAAGTGGAGTATACAGAATGCTAAGACTACACAAGGGTTAAGTTCTGGGTTAACCGAGATGAATAACTCCCACTGTCTCTCTCTCTCAGGGTAACTTTGGCAGTGTGGAGATGTGTAGGTACGACCCTCTGCTCGACAACACAGGGGAGGTGGTGGCAGTCAAGAAGCTGCAGCACAGCACAGCCGAACACCTCCGAGACTTTGAACGGGAGATCGAGATCCTCAAGTCCCTCCAGCATGACAACATCGTCAAGTACAAGGGAGTGTGCTACAGCGCTGGTGAGATCCGTATGTTCTTCTGCTGTTGAGCAAAAGTGTGACGACCGCAATCTTCTCGCGGTCATTGTTCCTTGAATATGCAACTGTTTGAGATGAATCATGCTACTATGTCCCAGCTTTGTACAGTACATGACCGTCGTAACAAGAACTTTCAATCACTGGAAATTAGCGCAAGCTAAAGTGTTGTAGTGCTATGCATCTGACTGCTGCGCTGTTTATTCAATTCTAACCATGTCCTAGGTCGGAGGAACCTGCATCTGATCATGGAGTACCTCCCCCACGGCAGTCTGAGAGACTACCTCGTCAAGAACAAGGATCGCTTCGACTACAAGAAGCTCCTGCTCTACGCCTCACAGATCTGCAAGGTACAGGACTGTCACAGTACATTGTAATACTGTGCAAATGCTTGAGGAAGACGATTGACCTTTTTTCAAGTCCTGCCCTCCCTGTTTACTGTTGCGATGTCCGACAAACTTTTGCAACGGAGAGCAATTTCCCATTAAAACCAATGGAGAAGAACCTACAAAAATGTTGTTAAACTTTTACTACTTGATTCAATTGAATGCAGGCAGCCCCTTGCTCCTCGGGAGACTGGTGTTTGTTACTGTGGACTGTCATTTGAATGACTTCACAGGAACTCACTGAACTCTACCTGTGTGCCCCTGCAGGGCATGGACTACCTGGCGACCAAGCGCTACATCCACAGAGACCTGGCCACCCGTAACATCCTGGTAGAGAGTGAGCTGAGGGTGAAGATAGGAGACTTTGGGCTCACCAAGGTCCTGCCTCAGGACAAGGACTACTACACCGTCAGAGAGCCGGGAGAGAGCCCCATCTTCTGGTGAGAAATAATACCGCAACTTCTTTAACAGGCAGTGGGAGAATTGTGGTTACTACAGTAATCGATTGTTACTTTTATTAATGAAGTCGGTCACAAATGAGCTCACTAATTGGCAAGCACCAAAATAACAATCCTACAATTTGAAAAAATATTGACTTTTTATTAATGTTGCATAAACTATTTTAACTAATGATTGACTGTATATTCATACTTAGATACCCTTTATAACCCCTTTTAAAGGGTCTCTTTTTTTAGCTTTTTAGATCACTGCTGTGTGTATGTTTTATATATATTTGTACGCTCGTTTGTGTGTATGTCTAATTTACATTTGTAAGCTCGTTTTGCTTCGTTGTGTGGAAGGTATGCCCCCGAGTCGCTGACTGAGAGCAAGTTTTCAGTGGGCTCTGACGTGTGGAGCTTTGGAGTGGTCCTATACGAGCTGTTCACCCAGAGCGACAAGAACTGCAGTCCTCCAGCCGTACGTCTCTGCACTATTATTTTTCCTCTTCCACCTCTTCGTCTCTATCACTTTTCTAACTCGACTGTCTCCCTCAACCTTTCTCTCTTTGATACTGCCTACTTGTTCAAAAAGGTGGAAAGAGCTCGATGAAGACTTGTCGTAGTCATAATTATGGCCGTTGAAGACTATTTCTTGTACCATGTGTCCTCATAGAAATGATCAAACTGCATTTGATGCTGTAACTAACCAAGCTCTTACCCCCCCCCCCCCCCCCCCCCCTCCTCCAGGTGTTCATGGATAAGATGGGCCGTGACAAGCAGGGCCAGATGATAGTGTACCACCTCATTGACCTCCTGAAGAGAGGATACAGACTCCCTGCTCCCCAGGCCTGTCCTGAGGAGGTGAGGCTGACCGTCTGTTTTTGTCTGTTTGTCTCCGTCTGTCTCTGTATATTGTGTATATCTGATTGCCAGCTAAACTCGAGCCTCTCTCAAAATCGTAAGGCAGCCTAAACAGAGAGCTCAGTACATGTTTGACATATTTTATGTTTTTAGGTGGTTTTTTTAATAGTTTTTTATTTTTTATAATCTTTTTAGTTTTGTTGATAAGTAATTGAGTTGTTGATTGGATATATCTGGTTGCTTTCACCCACGGAGTTGCAGGACTGATGGCAGGATGACTTGTCAGGTTTAGCTAGCTGGCTAATATTAGCATTTTAAAAGACGCATTTCAACACCGGCTGCTTCTTGATCAATGGTGACCTGACTGCAGAATGGAAACGGCAGCGAGCTCGTACTGATGTGTGGTGGGCGTTTCTTGTGCTGTAGCAGCAGCAGAGGCATCACCCAAGTGGGCGCTACACGTGAGTTGTGGTGGAATACCAAGTCCAGGCTACAGAGAGGCTGAGCTGTGGACGACATCAGGGCCAGCAAGCCAATTGCGTCATTATATTTCTACGGCATCAACTGACACCACCATCATCTAACTCAGTTTAGGAGCCAGAGATCGCTGATCTGCTGAGGGAGTCCTGCTCTGTGTCTATGACAATGTCATCCTGTCCTTTGTTTTGTTATGTTATACTGTATGTGTTGTTAAGTTCATGTGACACTGAAACTGACACAGGAAATGGAGCAGAGACCTTCAACCATGCCCCTGGTAATACTGTTGAGCGTTCGAATGAGGAAAACATTCAACAACAGCCACATGTGTTAAGAGAACATGGTTGTTCCAATCTGAAAACTGGACAAACTGTTAACTACAAGAACAGAGAAAGTGGTACTCCACATACAGCAACCGTCATTGGACGAGCAGGGAAAGCAAAAGGAAAACAACAGAACTGGTACAACTTGCAGTACTCTGAACCAGCTACACTTTCTGGTACAACAGGGTCAGCTGACCTGCCACTTGTAGATAATATCAGAATTGAACCAATGGAAAATCGAGAAAAACAGAATGACATTCAAAATGATGATGTACTTGAAACAAAGGACGTGTCATCTGACTCAGCTAAGCTAGATGAGCTCAGTAATTGGAGGAAAAATGGAGTGTTTGAGGAAGTCAAAGACATTGGCCAAAAATGCGTCTCAACAAGGTGGGTGTGTACCCTTAAAGAATCCTTAACTGGAATAGTGCCCAAAGCACGTCTAGTGGCTAGAGGTTTTGAGGAGCTGGCTGCTAAAGAACTCCCAAAAGACTCACCGACATGCGCCTCAGAGTCACTCAGATTGCTGATGTCAGTGATCTGCCAGAAAAAATGGAAACTTAATTCCATAGACATCAAATCTGGATTTTTGCAGGGAACAGAGCTGTCAAGGGACATTCACATCCGACCTCCGTCCGAAGCTAAAAGCGAAGGAACACTGTGGAAACTAAAAAAGTGTGTGTATGGACTGGCAGATGCATCACTCTACTGGTACAACAAAGTCAAGGCAACAATGCTGAATACAGGTGGAAAAATGTCACAAGTGGATCCTGCAGTCTTCTATTGGCTTGATCAAGACTGCAATGTGACTGGAGAACTTGCCTGTCATGTTGATGACTTTATCTGGGGTGGCTCACAGACCTTTGCTTCAACTGTGATTCCATACCTCAAAGCTGTTTTCTAGGTTGGCCGTGAGGAGCATGATCATTTTTGTTATGTTGGCATAGAGTTTATTACAGTTGATGGAAAAATACTGATGCTTCGCTAGGGAACCTTACAGATGGAGGCACACAAGGTGGACATCTAATCGTGTTAATGGGTGAAGGAGGAAGATTCTCACCTATCTGTTGGCAGTCAAAAGGATCAGAAGGGTTGTCCGAAGCGGACTTGCTGGAGAAACACTTGCTCTTGCGGATGGAATTGACAATGCGATCTTTCTTGCAACTCTGTTCTCAGAGCTTACCACTGGTGAGACAAAACGGCACATTCTACCTGTAGTTTGTGTCACTGACAACTACTCATTAGTTGATGCTGTGAAGTCAACCAAGTCTGTCACAGAGAAAAGACTTCGAGATTAGCAGCATCAAGGAACTTAATCAAGCACAGAGAATCCAGCGGATTCTGTGGTCGACCACAAAGGAACAGCTTGCTGACTGTCTGACTAAAAAGGAGCATCCGGTCTTGTGCTCCTACAGGCTCTCAGTAATGGAACGTGGCAGCTTGAGTAATACAAATAAAAACTGTCACACAACCCATTTGTAATGGGGATCTTGAATAATACTTGGACATTTAATTATGTTGTTGATGTTTTATTTGTCTTTAAAGAAAACGGGGAGATTGTTAAGTTCATGTTTTAAGTCTCCCTATATTTCTGTTATTACGGGGCTTTCACTCAGTCAAGAGTGCGCATGCGCAGGGAGTCTAGTCGTCGATGGACCTAGCCTTGAGTGTAATGGCTACCTTGTAGTGTGTTCATATCTTATAGTAAACTTTGTTAAACTGGAACCTTGTCGTTGTGTCATTTCGAGTTAACATGTGTCACCCAATTCTGCCTAGTAGGCTAGGTCTACTGTGTAGCTTATACCTACTACTATGTTACATTTTTGAACCATTTATTTAAGAGGACTTTTTTGTGTCATCCTCAATGATTTTAAATGCATTATCCACTTGTGTGCTTGTATTCCGTTTTAAATGGTCAACTCTATCTATTTACCCCTCAGATCCACAACATGATGACAGAGTGCTGGAATGGTGACCCAGGTCTGCGGCCCACCTTCAAGAAGTTAGCCCAGAGTGTGGACACGTTCCGGGACAGTAAAGAGGGCTGAGGAACCTTTCCTGGAGGGTTCTGCTGGAGGTGACCTGGCCCAGCCCACATGATCACCTTGTCCAGTAAGAAACGCTCATTTTCATTTTCCATTGTAAAACGTTTTGCTACGGTGTGCCCTAATCAATACAGCCCTGGCGACGCCTTAACTCTCAAAGACTACGACAATGAAGTCACTTGAGCCAACAGTCTTCTGGAGCAGATAGGAGGAGCAAACGGGGAGGATTACCAATGGCATTCTGGGAGAAATCACAAAAAGACAATATTGAAGTCTGTCTTTGTGTGCGAACCTACCCCTTTTTTCACTGATTTGGGGGAAGGAAAATGACCACATGCTGTTACTTTGCCGTCGTCTTTTCTCCATTCTGGGATGTTTTCACTGTGGCTATTATGACTTATTTTGGGCTCTGGCCTCAGACTCCAGCACAGGCAGAACACACTCCGCTGTTGTATATGTTGATGCTAATGGCAGCAGAGAAACACGTCAAGGATAGCAATACGGAAGACGTACATTTAGTAAAGACGTGAAGAGTGTTCCATCTGCCTCCCTCCTCAACTCAAGTGGATTATGTCAAACCACTTTTCTCTTTGTCACAGTCATCCATATTGTGTTAATGTGCCGTCATCTCACCTGCTGACCTCCATTGGAATATGAATGTGCACTTCTGCCGGATCAGTAGTACGTATAAGAAAATGGACGAGACTGTTTTGTCTGTCAGTTTGTTTGTCCTTTTATTTTAGGTTGTTATGGCAGCCGTACGGACTGTCATAGGCGATGCCACGTCAATGTCAAAACTTCGAAGGTTAAAGTGTTTTGAGTGAACATATTTGTTGTTTTTCTTTTTTTTTTTAAGCGATAATCTATGATCATGGCGAGGAAAGGGTTTTTAACATGTATTTATTTAATTGTTTTTATACAAGCCAGTATTTACCTGTTTGCGAGTTGAACGTAAGTGTGCTGGTGTTACATTTGAGTTATAATGCGTAGGCTAAATTGATTGTAAAATATCAGCTATTTTATATCAAAGCAGTCATACAGTATTAAAGGGTATGTTATTGCAAAACTGGTCAGACATTGATTTTGTTGCTTTAGTGGCATGTTTTATTTATTTGTGTGAGACAAAAGTTCAACTGCCATTTTATTTGGTTGTATTCATCCTCTTGAGTGGAAAGTTGGTGACAGGGGCTCTCATCTCCATCCACACCGTCAGCCCTCAAAAAAGGTCACATACACACACGTGCACACCAGACCTGGGTTCAAATACATGTGTATTTGAGTATCTGTTATTTCAATTACTTTTTTTTAAATGTATTTGAGTATTTTCAAAATACACAGAACAAAACGAATACTTAATCAAAAACTTTCCTGGAACACTATTTGAACCCCTTTTCAAATATATTTGCACCAAACACTTTGCTGCTCCATGTCCAACGAGCTTTTAGAAACTGTTTTTGTAACATGTAAGAGACACCAATGTAAAGTATGGGCTGCATATTGCGATTAATAAGTCAAATGAGACCTTGAATAGCTTCGATTTCAAACGAAACTTAAGTACATTCACAACTATTTTCAAATGCACACCAAATAATCAAAATATTTATTTGAAAACACTGTCTTTCAAATGCTTCCAATTATATGTATTTTAAGTAATTGTAAATACATGCAAATCTTTCCAAATAGTATATATTTTTTTAAATACATTCCAATATTCAACTACTTTAAAATTAAGATGCTCTAAATACTTGTTTTGAAATGTATTGAAGAGTAATTGCACACATGGACGCACACACACTCCACAGAGAAACTTGTATCTATTTAAGGCGCTGACTGGTGACTTAAACCATTGTCAAATACTCAGGTATAGTCGGATTAGTCAGGAATGGTCTCCCACTGAGAAAACTGTGATTTGTTGTGATTGCTTTGAGGCTAAATGGGGTAGGATCCTCATAAACCAGTGAGTCCCTGTTAAAACTAGCTGTGTGAAATCCCTCTCATGTACACCTTGATAGTGGTGGTGATAGTAAGTGTAACTAATGATCTGTGGAAGTATGGTAGTCATTGCAATAACCGTTATTGTGTCTGGTTGATCCTCCTGTCGTCAGGGCCACCAGCTAACTGTTACCGTTTCCATGGTAAACCAGGAGAGTGGTGAGAGAAAAAAAAAGCTAATAAGGGAAACTAAGAGCTTATTACCTGACTTGTTGCCATGGCGTCAGCTACAGTAAACATTGAGTAAATGGCCAACAATAATGTGGTTTTACCCCAGGTAGAATGCAGACATGAAATAATTTAGTTTGGATGAACCTAATAAATAACTGTGTTCTTTCATAGCTAGCACATTTTTTGCTTTTCCATTAAAGTGGATGAGACATTTCGACGTGGACAAGATGTGATTTCCAAAATAGACTTTATATACATTCACAGTATTTCAATGGGGTATTCTTGGGTGTAAAGGGGGATGCATTTTTCAAGTCATTCAAACAATTGTATTTCTCAGGGAAGTGCATAGGTGCTCTTTGCTTCAGTAATTCATTTAATGATGAAACAACACATTTAATTGCAAACTATTTGCCTTACACATTATACAGAAAAGCGTACAAAGCCATTTGAACAGCTAGCCCAGCATTTCCCAAACCTGGTCCTCTGGATCATAAGGGGTGCACGTTTTGCCCTAACACTACACAGCTGATTTAAATGATCAAAGCTGGATGATTAGTTGATTATTTGAATTAGCTGTGTTGTGCTAGGGCAAAACCCAAACTCCTTGGGGTCCCGAGGACCGCGTTTGGGAAATCCTGAGCCAGCCTGTGTTGAAATTTCTCCCATCAACAACCTAATCGAACACTGAAAAGAAAACGGGCTACCTGTCACCCACACTCCAATAACACAGAGAGGAGGTGGTCCGATAAACCCAAGCTAGGGCAGCTCTACCTCCACCATCCTGTCGCCCACTGCCCCAGTCTCAGCACAGACGCCCAATGTCATTCTTAGTGCAGCCCTGGTTGCAGCACATGCCAGCTACGCCCAAGGAAAAGTTCCTCTTTCGCTTGATGCGGCGTTGCCAATTGATGCTGGGGCTCCTGGCCAACTCTCTGGCTCCCACCACTCCTCCCAACACCAATGCATGATTCTGGAGCTCTTCACTGGGGTCGAGGTTGGCCGCGGACCCCCTATGGTCCCCCACTCCATCCAGGAGTGAGAGGAGTTCAGCCAGGGGGGTGGGGGATGAGGAGGAGAGCTGGAGAGGGTGGTCTGCTACTGCGGCCTGGTCCAGACCATGAGGCCAGTTGAGTCTGCTGTCCTCGCCCTCTCTGACATCACTATGGGAGCTGGCATGGAAGAGATCTGAGCATAGGGGGGGGGGGGACAGTCAGTAGGGGTGAGTACACCTTGCATTAACATTTTGGTTGTCATCCATCCGATCAAGATGAGCCGATAACTATCTGATCAAGTATTGTTGCTTCTACACATGGTTTTAAAATGTCTCCCATCTGCATCTGCATTGTGAGCAGATTCCCTGGTCCCTCCCTGTACGCAAACTAATCCAACCTGCCTTGGACCTTCCCTTATGACACAAGCTGTGTAAATCAACAGGAAAAAAAGCATACTTTTATACTCAATAGTTATACTCTCATCATTACGGCCTACTTTTGTTAACCAACAATTTAATACTGGGCTTAATACTGTCCCGATAGCCTCATCAGCTCATGCTCTTTGTTTTATTCCAAATGATTTGTAAATGCGGAAGTGGCCTCGCTGATGCTTACAGAAAGTTATGCCCCTTTACGAATCAGTTTGGACATCTTCTGCACTTTATTGCTAGCTATTAGTCTGGAAAATGCTCAAAGATTCACAGAATATAATAGAACAGAATTCAATAAAGATTCTGCGTTAGCCTACACTAGACCTAAACAGTTCTACCAAAGGAACAGAAATGTAACATGCTGGGAGAATGACTGTGTCCAAATAATTGATAATGATAATGTGATAATTCCGAAACGGAGTCACTTTCACTCATCGAGGGTTGATTATAGGCCTACTACAAACGTGTTGGGGATGATGTGACGGACTATGATGGAGTCGCAGCAGAAGAGCGCAGTGTATGGCAAGGTACATTACATGACCAAAAGTATGTGGACACCTGCTCATCGGACATCCCAAAATCATGGGCATTAATATGGAGTTAACCCCCCCCCCCCTTTACTGCGATAACAGCCTCCACTATTCTGGGAAGGCTTTCCACTCGATGTTGGAACATTACTGCGGGGATTGCTTCTATTCGGCCACAAGAACATTAGTGAGGTCAGGCACTGATGTTGGGCGATTAGGCCTGGCTCGCAGTCGGTGTTCCAATTCATCCCAAAGGTGTTCAATGGGGATGAGGTCAGGGCTCTGTGCAGGTCAGTCAACTTCTTCCACAACGGTCTCGACAAACCATTTCTGTATGGACCTCGCTTTGTGCATGGGGGCATTGTCATGCTGAAACAGGAAAGGGCCTTCCCCAAACAGTTGGAAGCACAGAATCATCTAGACTGTCATCATATGCTGTAGCATTAAGATTTCCCTTCACTGGAACTAAGGGGCCTAGCCCGAACCATGAAAAACAGCCCCAGGCCATTTTTCCTCCTCCACCAAACTTTACAGTTGGCACTATGCATTCGGGCAGGTATCGTTTTCCTGGCATCCACCAAACCCAGATTCGTCCATCGGACTGCCAGATGGTGAAGCGTGATTCATCAATCCAGAGTCGCATTTCCACTGCTCCAGAGTCCAATAGTGGCGAGCTTCACACCACTCCAGCCGACGCCCCTGGGCGATCTTAGGCTTGTGTGCGGCTGCTCAGCCATGGCAAGCCATTTCATGATGCTCCCGACTAACATTTATTGTACTGACCTTGCTTGGAAAGGCAGTTTGGAAATTGGTAGTGAGTGTTGCAACCAAGGAAATACAATTTTTACGCACTTCAGCGGTCCTGTTCTGTGAGCTTGTGTGGCCTACCACTTCACGGCTGAGCCGCTGTTGCTCCTAGACATTTCTACTTTACGATAACAGCACTTATTTGACCGGGGTAGCTCTAACACCTGTCAGCAACGGGTGTGGCTGAAATAGCCAAATCCACTAATTTGAAGGGGTGTCCACATATTTTTGTATATATTGTAGGCCTAATTTTCCACCTGTAGGCTACCTTTAGAGCCAGAGTGGATTTTTATACAATTTCTATAGACAAGCCACTGTACTAAATACTGGCCAAACACATGTAGTGTTAGTCCCATGAGCTGAAATAAAAGATCAAAGATTTTCCATAAGCACAAAATGATTATTTCTCTCAAATTTGTTTACATCCCTGTTAGTGAGCAGTTCTCCTTTGCCAAGATAATCCATCCACCTGACAGGTGTGGCATATCAAGAAGCTGATTAAACTGCATGATCATTACACAGGTGCACCTTGTGCTGGGGTCAATAAAAGGCCACTCTAAAATGTGCAGTTTTGCCACACAAAATGCCACAGATGTCTCAAGTTTTGAGGGAGTGTGCAATTGGCATGCTGACTGCAGGAATGTCCACTAGAGCTGTTGCCAAATAATTTTATGTTAATTTCTCTACCATAAGCCGTTGGAGGCCAACGTCGTTTTAGAGAATTTGGCAGTACATCCATCCGGCCTCACAACCACCAGACCATGTGTAACCACGCCAGCCCAGGACATCCATATCTGGCTTCTTCACCTGAGACCAGCCACCCGGACAGCTGATGAAACTGAGGAGTATTTCTGTCTGTAATAAAGCCCTTTTGTGTGGGAAAAACTCATTCTGATTGGCTGGGTCTTGCTCCATGGTGGGTGGGCCTATGATCTCCCAGGCCCAGCCATGTCTGCGCCCCTGCCCTGTCATGTGAAATACATAGATTAGGGCCTAATGAATTTATTTCAATTGACTGATTTCCTTAAATAAAGTGTAACTCAATAAAATCGTTATTTGTTGCGTTTATATTTTTGTTCAGTATAAATACCACTTATTTTCATATCTGGTAATAGCAACATGAATTAGGGCTCTGTTCAATCTGTAACGATGAAGCGTTACAGATTCCGCTATAGCCTATAAATGTAAAGGTAATTTCAGAATGAGCCGATATAAGTAGCGTCTACTGCATTTCCGAAATGCGGTTTGAGTACAGCCCTTAGACTTTTCACAATACAAAAACGGTCAGCATTTAATTATCTCCATCATCCACAGCGCTGTCCAGAATTAACGGTGGGCGTTGGTGGGATCATGGGATGGCCACAATACTGCATCCAGCTCCGAATAAAAATGGGCTCTGGGTTATCCCGTTCCCACTCCTGCTATTACAGTAATTGACCTTTAAGATGTTTTCAAATATTTGATGTTGCGCTGGCATTGGACATGTGAACCCTTTTTCATGTATTAGGGACGATATCTTCGTAAATATCTTTATTTCTATACGTGTTATCTAATTTCGATTGGACTATGGCATCCGACCACAGTACCAGAAGGCACTTGGTTTCTATTGAAGACCATGATCTTAATTCTGGAGGATTTGTAGAGGTAACCTATCGTTGTTCATACTTACTACCTCGACTGGCCGGTGTGATGTATTTTATGAGGGCGGGACAACCGTGAAATTGGCCATATTTATAGGCTATGCTTTTGTTATCAGGATTTGTTTACACTTCAAGAATATCCTTACAAGATGCGTCTTGGCTGCCTCCGGTGGTCAGAAAGATCTCATCAAAATCAGTTAATTAATATTTTGATTGTCTATAGGCCTGCCTGTCGACAAATGTGGGCACAATCAGAATGTGAAGAGACGTATTTTAGAACCAGGTATAAACGAGGCTAGTGAGACACATTATGTTAAAAAAGATCTACACTTTAATGCATAGACTCATGTGAATACCGGTACACAAACTCTAAAAGAGAATACATAAAATGCTGGGTTCTTTTTTTAATTCCAACATGTTCCACCGTGTCAAGACACCCTAACAATTAATTTCAGTAAAAATCAGAGGTTCACTGTTACTGCACGGATAGCTATGACGGTCAGAAACCGTGCTAAGTACATTGCAGGTCCACCGTGCTAATAATTGAAAGCGCTCTGAACAACTTTTACATAGGAAATTACAAAATAATGTTGGGTTGATTGTGTTTCAATTAGTATACTTCTCGGTAATCAGTCCAACAGGGTACCATATTTTTTACAGAGGAAAAAGCAGCGCTCCCTATTTTCTAATTCTCCAACCAATACACTGTCGGTGGTTCTGAAGTAGGCTACCACTATCAAGCTGAAACGTCTCTCCATCGTTCTCTGGGACAGAATTGACCAAATGTACCAAAATCTTGATTGAATATATGCGCTTTTCTTTCAAAACCTAGACTGCAACTTTGGATTTTTAGACCATAGCTTGTCTTTTAAAATCGAAAATAAGACTTTGTAGGTCTACCAAAACAATGCGGCGCCCAAGTCACATGAGATTTACACAATTAATAGGCTATAACAACGTCTTACTGCGGAGAAAAGTACAAGTTTGACCAGTTCAACATCATCGACAAGTGTTTGCATTAAGGACCGCAATGATGTAGCTACTTACCCAAGTCTCCATCTAAGGACCGTTTCCAACGGGACCCGCCGCACGTGAAGATAACGGCTCTTATAAACTCTCTGCCGCACAGTTTCATCCCATTGTCTCTCGATAGGCTTTGAGTGCTTGTACACATTAACAAAGTACCAACACACACAAGGATGACAAAAGAAAGCTTTGGTAGCATTTTTCAGTTTAGAGCTGGTTTCCTTGTGAGAGAGATGAACTAAAGTTACCCTATAGTGTGTGGTCCTGGTGTTCTGTGTGTTCTGAGCTTCTATGCTGTTCTGTGAGTCCAAGTTCTCTTGTCAATGTAGACTTCAATAGGATATCATTAGGTACCTCTCACTATCCCGTGATGCTTCTTGTGGTCTGTTTGCTACTGGTCCATCTTTTATAGTCACTAACCCCACACCATTACCATCCTGGGTGTGAGTCATATTACTCTACACTCCATCCACCTCCACCTGATAACAACCCCCAACAATTGCACACAGGCATGCAAGAGTGGCTCTGGAAGATGTTTAGGGGTGGGGGTGCTTACATTTTTTGGTACTCTCATACAGGATAGTAAAGTCCTAGTGCACTACTTTTGTGAGAAAAATATATAAATATTTCCCCCCCCCCCAATTTTTTTTGTACAACTTGAAATTCTGATTCATCAGGGGGTGCTGCAGCACCCCTACTTCCCTAGCCACATGTGCATGCTCTCTCTCTTACACACAAAGCATGTGTAGAAAAGGATTCCAGACACACTTTAGATACATAATAATGAATGAATTCATGTTTTTTTTTTACGTATTCTGGGTATAAATTCTTTCATGTAGCAGAATTACAGTGAAATGTCACTGTTCAGATTTGGAAACAGCTCGGAGCTATACACTCGAAACGGCTTCCAATCAAATCTTCATCTGCAATAAACAATCTGTTTGTAAATGATGACCGGTACTGTGATAGCAGAAAATTAAGAATTTCTGTGGAAATTGATGAATATGATTTTCTTCTATTCCAGAAAGTAAACTTTGTCATGAGAAATATCCACATGGTCCTGCGTACAGACAATCATATTTTATTAGTAGTTTCATCAGCAGCCAACTTTTCTTTTATACGTTTACAAACTTTTGACAGTAGTGCAGGGCTGAGTAGTGACTGCTTACCATCAATCTTAGGCATTTGAAGTCCATTTTAATGTGGGCTTAAATATATATCTGAACACCATTGGTGTAGATCATTCTAAAACAAGGCAGATTTTGATCACAACAGTCATTCCTAGGTCAGCACAATAAGTGTCCTATGTGCATGGATGGCTGTATAATTTCGCATTCATGTGCTATTGGAATGATCGGAAATGCTAAAATATCTAACTAGGTACTTGCTACCCAAGTTTCCGATCATTTCTATAGCATGTGAACACAGCTTAACTTTGTGGTGAAGACCTGATGAACGTTGATCTTGGGGACCGAGGAGCATCACTCACTCACTTCCAGGGGTGGAGATCAGAGGGGTGTGACACTGGACAACACACCCACCATGACAGCGTCATTTCTCAAAGAGGGAGCCGAGGGCGGTCTTGGCTCTTCTTGCCTTCTCAATGCTCTCGAAGTTGGGCACACCGTGTGGAAGGTCCAATCGGTCGTGTTCTGAGACCATGATGCTCTCCGCCTCTCCTGGGGACCCACACAGGCAGGAAGTGACATAATCAAATAGCAAAGGAAACAAGCAAGCAAAGAAGAAGACTTTATTGTCCATTTTCTTTTCAGATCACAGAAATGAGTTTATTGCTTTCATCCAAGATACTGATATTTAACTGTGGTGGTCTGCTGTGGGTATTGTTGAAATCACATCTACCCTATACTGTAGTAACAGACTACAGCAAGAATCTGGTTTACCCACGTTTAATTTATCTGAGGGAGGATATGCCTTGGAAGGTTTCTGGTTGGCTGAAAGAAAATCAAACCCAAGTATTTTTGTGAAGTGGTGACGCTTTCGGAAGTGACTATAAAAGCAGCCCATTTTCCCCTGAGAGGTAGCCAATTATTGGAGATTGGTCAGCGTATCCAAATGGCTTTCTCCATACCTAATGAGCATGGAACCCAATAACCAATGTCCCAGAATGTTTGAAGTTTGACAGAGAAGTCGCACAAATCAAAGCAAGATCTGTCTTTTTCTTCTTGAGGTGGTTTTTGATCCTGAAATTAGGTGATTGACAACCCTGTCTCGTTCTAAACTTGGTGAAATCACTAACAAATGTGAGTGTGAGCTAAAATACCCTTTTCACATTACCGAGCTGAGCTGACAATGAAAATAAAATATCTGAGTTTGCAAAATATGTTTTGGGTCAGCTGCCTGTGCACATGGTAGAGAGAGAAGTACTTACCCCTCATTCGGTAGATTAGCGTTCCATACGCCATGTCCATCTGATAGGCCAGGACAAAACTGAGAGGCACGACAGGGGCAAAGAGAACAGGCTTCTTCTTCTTAATGGCACTGCAAGAGTGGGAGATGGTGGAACATTAGACAGTCACAGAGAGAAACTAACAATTAAAAGGGAACTGCACCCGCTGGGCTCCGTTTTTTGGCTTGCTCCTCAAGAAATGCTGGCAGGCCATGACAGAAGCCAAACGTGAGTTGGTTTAGGGGTGTGGTTTGATGTGGGTGTGTCCTTTCCACCACCAACACACACCCATCTGTCAGAACCTTGCCCACAGCTGTTTCCCCCCCACTCAATCAAAACAAATATACCTCTTGCGGGTTGAGTTCAATAACTACAGGCAGATGTATGGTGAGATGCCGGAGGAAACTTTGAATAGGTCAGTAGCCTACAGAGTAATACGAGAATAATGCAATTGCTGAACTTATCTAGATATTCTAAACTGTGTTTTTTGATAACTTTCAAATGTAACAGGTTCATGTAGAATATACAAACCATTTACATAATACCATAGAAGCAGTGTCATGCTAATATAACAATGTGCACCTTTTATTGTCGTTCCCAGCCGGTACAGACACTGTGCCTATTTGCATTTTGTCTGGTGGTAATGGGGCTACCTTGGCAAACATATCAGTGGTCATACCTTCCTGGGTGGAGTCCCATATACAACAGGAGTTCCATGATCCTGGTGCAGAATACACAGGGTTTCTCCCTCCCCATTTTGACTGATACCATTCAATTCAATAAAGACAATACAAGTAAAAGTTGTGTCTAGTAAAATGTTTATGCCGAGTGCCAGGTCTCTCTCCATTCAGAGACATCAGTATCAAGTCAGTCTGGACTTCATCACATCATCTTGCAAGTCTCCATACATGTTTCTGTGAACATACACACAGTCACTGTTCTATTACCAATGGCAGTTAGGGAGCGGTCGAAATTTACACAATTGTTACCCGGAGGAAAATGGGGGAGGGTTTAGTAGAATGTTTTATTTAGTCCAGGGGAAGGTAATTTAATTTGTAATAGATTAAATGTCATATTGCTCAGTGTTTGAGAATTAGTTGCTTATTATATCTCGATGTGTGCCCGATGCTGCCCCTCATCCCTTATTCTCTACTGGGGACGCAATATCAAGTGCGCCTAGTGTGATCTCAATCAAATGATCCATAGCCTGTACAATACGCAATAGGCCTAGGCTATACGAAGAGAATGCTTGGAGAAGCAAATGGCAAAGTTATATTTCTAAAATAATGTACTTCCTTCCCGAGTTTTTGCGCTGCTGGGATGGTGTATATAAAACTAGGCTACACTGCATTACACACTGCAATGGACAGGCTATCCCAATCATAAGCCCTGGCCTGCCCTGCTCTTGCTGATGTAAACCCTTTTGTGCTGCCTAACCAATGGCTGTGCTGTGTACGGTGGCACTTCAGCTGGCAAGTCAAACGTGTCTTCTGAAAAAAAAAGTATTTGTCCCAGAAATGCAATATCTGTGCCTGCGGACTAGGCCTACTGATGTCCTGTTCAGTTTGAGAGGGAGAGGGCGAAAATGAGGAGGACTGGAGGTAAGCTTGCTACTGCTATAATTGATTTGAATAAAAACAATGTTTCGTTGCCCATAATGAAGCTATTTATCAGTTACTGACCTCACAATAAGCAATAGTCGAGTAATTTACATTACTATGGAGCGGTAGCCGCGAAGCGCATGTGTGCTGAAAGTAGGCTAATTCGAGGAAGGCCTTAGTTTAAACAGTCTTCATTTTAATTTAAATTTAGGCTACTAACGAGGAATTTGTGTTGGAGACTATTTCTTTCTATTCATGAAATAAGAGGTACGACTACCTGTTTGACAGACAAAATTTTAGACTACTATCCATGGATTTTGTCAGCAAATTCCTTCAGCGACCATGTGTAACAGTATAACTTTAAACCGTCCCCTTGCCCCGACCTCGGGCGCGAACCAGGGACCCTCTGCACACATCAACAACAGTCACCCACGAAGCATCGTTACCCATCGCTCCACAAAAGCCACGGCCCTTGCAGAGCAAGGGGAAACCCTACTTCAGGTCTCAGAGCAAGTGACGTAACCGATTGAAATGCTATTAGCGCGTACCCGCTAACTAGCTAGCCATTTCACATCCGTTACACTCTCCCCCCTTTCAACCTCCTCCTTTTCCGCAGCAACCAGTGATCCGGGTCAACAGCATCAATGTAACAGTATAACTTTAAACCGTCCCCTCGCCCATACCCGGGCGCGAACCAGGGACCCTCTGCACACATCAACAACTGTCACCCACGAAGCATCGTTACCCATCGCTCCACAAAGGCCGCGGCCCTTGCAGAGCAAGGGGAAACCCTACTTCAGGTCTCAGAGCAAGTGACGTAACCGATTGAAATGCTATTAGTGCGTACCCGCTAACTAGCTAGCCATTTCACATCCGTTACACATGCACTCCTTAAAAATCAGTGTCAGTTATGGGCTTAGTGTGTTAAGTTAAAACCAGGGCTCGAATTGAGAGGGTATGTGAGGGTATTGTGGCTTTTGTTCAAGAAAATGGCTAAAAACATAGGCCTAACCCTTGTTTGCTTAAGATTTAGAAAAAACATTTATGGACCTGATTATATAAAGTGATCTATAACACTTTAGTCCGCAATGCTTTATGCTAGAAGCAAGCTGCAAAATGCCAGACGTGACTCCGATGCATATGGGATATCTTTGGTTTGACATTCAGAGGCTGCGCAGCAACCTTCTATAGCCGAGGAGACAAAAAATGTACTTTGCTTTGGAAGTAATGTGTGATTTTGTCACTATCAATTGATGTTCAACATTTCAACAGGCTATTAAACAACATACTAAACTCTAAATCAGTCAGGAGCAAGCCAGGTAGCCAAATTATTTAGGCTATATTATTATTATTTGGAGGCTATTGCCTGCCATTTAAGAAAGAAATTGTGAAGCATTTGTGACACACTACAGCACGTGTCAAACTCATTCCACGGAGTGTCTGCGGCTTTTCGCTCCACTAGGTCACTAATTAGTAAGGAACTCCCCTCACCTGGTTGTCTAAGTCTTAATTAATTGGAAAAAAACCCGCAGACAACCAGCCCTCGGTGGAATGAGTTTGACACCCCTGCACTACAGGCTAGAAGGAACGCTCAGCATTTCGACAACACATCGACAGCACCACTAACAACATGCCTATACATTTCACAAAATTATTACTTAGAATCAAATAATAATGAAATAAAAAATGCCTTACTAGGCTATACTTTTTGAATTCACTTTTAGAAACACAAGTTTGGACAGTCTTTGGTTTGAGGATCATGCGGTGAGCTATGCATGCCTAGTATCACAGTCAACACAAATCTATTTTGCAACAACAATATCATGGAATAAAATCGATTATTTAAAAAAGGATAGTTTCCCAAATGAAAAAAAGTTACAAGCACATATAGGCCTACCGGATTATATGTGGCCGCTATGTAAAAAAAAAAAGGCCTTTTTCACGAATTCATTGATAATCAGATACTTCAGTTGTAACTGGTTCTGTTGCGCAACATCTTTACAGTTGATAGACAACTTTAGCACTGTTCCAATCTTAAGACTATCCTCATTTTTAACAATTGCCTGTATAGAAATCTCCGGTGTTGTAGCATGCGCTCATTCGTTGTCATGCTCTGTTGTGGTATTAAAAAAAGAGTCTGCTTGCTTCTAGTCACGTAAAATGACCTAGAATTGCATGAAATGCGTTTATATATAAAAAAAAAATATCTTTGGACTGCAAATAAGATATTCACGCAGTGCTTATATTATAATGGAGGTCTTTTCACCCCTGCCTTTGTCCGCAGTGGTCTGCGAATCCACAACCTTCTGGCTACTTGTAATGCTTACTAAACTGCATATCTAAGGCTCTGATCTGTCCTAGGAGTGAGGGTAGGCATGCTCTCGGCCATCCACGTTATGTTTTTATTATTATTTTGGGTACAGGGGAGGGTCACTTTTTTTTTCTTCTTCCAAGCATTTAGGGAGGGTAAGATTCTTCAAATAGCCACCCTTTGCCTTGGCAAACTTTTTGCACACTCTTGGCATTCTCTCAACCAGCTTCACCTGGAATGCTTTTCCAACAGTCTTGAAGGAGTTCCCACATTTGCTGAGCAATTGATGGCTACTTTTCCTTCACTCTGCGGTCCGACTTATCCCAAACCATCTCAATTTGGTTGAGGTCGGGGGATTGTGGAGGCCAGGTCATCTGATGCAGCACTCCATCACTCTCCTTCTTGGTCAAATAGCCCTTACACAGTCTGGAGGTGTGTTGGATCATTGTCCTGTTGAAAACAAATGATAGTCCCACTAAGCGCAAACCACTTGGGATGGCGTATCGCTGCAGAATGCTGTGGTAGCCATGCTGGTTAAATGGGCCTTGAATTCTAAATTTAAAAAATTTAACTATTTCTTGATCTGTATTGTAGGTTAAGGGCTTGTACAGTTGAAGTCGGAAGTTTACATACACCTTAGCCAAATACATTTAAACTCAGTTTTTCACAATTCCTGACATTTAATCCTAGTAAAAATTCCCTGTCTTAGGTCAGCTAGGATCACCACTTTATTTTAAGAATGTGAAATGTCAGAATAATAGTAGAGAATTATTTATTTGAGCTTTTATTTCTTCCATCACATTGCCAGTGGGTCAGAAGTTTACATACACTCAATTAGTATTTGGTAGCATTGCTTTTAAATTGTTTAACTTGGGTCAAACATTTCGGGTAGCTTTCCACAACCTTTCCACAATAAGTTGGGTGAATTTTGACCCATTCCTCCTGACAGATGGTGTAACCGAGTCAGGTTTGTAGGCCTCCTTGCCCAGTTCTGCCCACAAATTTTCTATAGGATTGAGTTCAGGGCTTTGTGATGGCCACTCCAATACCTTGACTTGGTTGTCCTTAAGACTATTGAAGTATGCATTGTCTATTTGGAAGACCCATTTGCGACCAAGCTTTAACTTCCTGACTGATGTCTTGAGATGTTGCTTCAATATATCCACATAATTTTCTGCCTCATGATGCCATCTATTTTGTTTACTGCACCAGTCCCTCCTGCAGCAAAGCACCCCCACAACATGATGCTGCCACCCCTGTGCTTCACGGTTGGGATGGTGTTCTTCGGCTTGCAAGCTTACCCCTTTTTCCTCCAAACATAACGATGGTCATTGTGGCCAAACTGTTCTATTTTTGTTTCATCAGACCAGAGGACATATCTCCAAAAAGTATGATCTTTGTCCCCATGTGCAGTTGCAAACCGTAGTCTGGCTTTTTTATTGCGGTTTTGGAACATGGCTTCTTCCTTGCTGAGCGGCCTTTCAGGTTATGTAAATATAGGACTCATTTTACTGTGGATATAGATACTCTTGTACCTGTTTCCTCCATTATCTTCACAAGGTCCTTTGCTGTTGTTCTGGGATTGATTTGCACTTTTCGCACCAAAGTACGTTCAGGAGAAAGAACGTGTCTCCTTTCTGAGCGGTATGATGGCTGAGTGGTCCCATGGTGTTTCTACTTGCGTACTATTGTTTGTACAAATGAACGTGGTACCTTCAGGCGCTTGGAAATTGCTCCCAAAGATGAACCAGACTTGTGGAGGTATACAATTTTTTTTCTGAGGTCTTGGCTGATTTCCTTTGATTTTCCCATGATGTCAAGCAAAGAGGCACTGAGTTTGAAGGTAGGCCTTGAAATAGATCCACAGGTACACCTCCAATTGACTCAAATGATGTCACTCAGCCTATCAGAAGCTTCTAAAGCCACAACATAATTTTCAGGAATTTTCCAAGCTGTTTAAAGGCACAGTCAACTTAGTGTATGTAAACTTCTGACCCACTGGAATTGTGATACAGTGAAATAATCTGTCTGTAAACAATTGTTGGAAAAATTACCTGTGTCATGCACAGAGTATATGTCCTAACCGACTTGCCAAAACTATAGTTTGTTAACAAGAAATTTGTGGAGTGGTTGAAAAACGAGTTAATGACTCCAACCTAAGTGTATGTAAACTTCCGACTTCAACTGTATATTTGGATCATTATCACTGTCATCACCAGCATAGCTGACGATAGATACCCTAAACAGCACTTCATGATGACAAAAAGTCATTTAGTTCCGTTACCTGCTTTCTTGGATACAGGAACAATGGTGGCCATCTTGAAGCATGTGGGGACAGCAGACTAGGATAGGGAGAGATTGAATATGTCCGTAAACACTCCAGCCAGCTGGTCTCTGAGGAAGCGGCTAGGGATGCCGTCTGGGCCGGCAGCCTTGCGAGGGTTAACACGCTTAAATGTCTCACTCACGTCGGCCACGGAGAAAGAGAGCCCACAGTCCTTGGCGGTGGCATTCTGTTATCCTCAAAGCGGGCGGAGGTGTTTAGCTTGTCTGGAAGCAAGACGTCGGTGTCCGCGATGTGGCTGGTTTTCCCTTCGTAGTCTATGATTATCTGTAGACCCTGTCACATACGTCTCGTGTCTGAGCCGTTGAATTGCGACTCGACTTTGACTCTATACTGACATTTTGCCTGTTTGATTGCCTTACGGAGGGAATAACTACTGTTTGTATTCGGCCATATTCCCAGTCACCTTGCCATGGTTAAATGTGGTGGTTCGTGCTTTCAGTTTTGCTCGAATGCTGCCATCTATCCACAGTTTCTGGTTCGGTTTTAATAGTCACAGTGGGTACAACATCCCCTATACACTTCCTGATGGTATCAGTGTATTCGTCAATGTTATTCTCAGAGGCTACCCGGAACATTTCTCAGTCCGCGTTTTCAAAACAATCATCAAGCATGGATTCCGATTGGTCAGACCAGTGTTGAACAGTCCTTAGCACAGGTACTTCCGGTTTGAGTTTATGCCTATAAGGAAGGGAGGAGCAAAATGGAGTCGTAATCAGATTTGCCGGGGGGAGCGCCTTGTAGGCATCCCGGAAGATGGAGTAGCAGTGGTCCAATGTTTAAGTAGCGCGAGTACTACAGTCAATGTGTTGATAGAACTTCGGTAGCATTTTCCTCAAATTTGCTTTGTTAAAATCCCCAGCTACAATAAATGTGGCCTCAGAATTTGTGGTTTCCAGTTTGCATAAAGTCCAGTGAAGTTCGAAGGCCGTCGTGGTATCGGTTTGAGGGGGAATATACACGGCTGTGACTATAACCAAAACTCTTGGGAGGTGATACGGTCAGCATTTGATTGTGAGGTATTCTACAGTAGGTTGGGTGAACAAAAGGACTTGACTTCCTGTAATGTTATCACAATCACACCATGAGTAGTTAATCATGAAACATACACCCCCGCCCTTCTTCTTTCCGGAGATATTTATTCCTGTCTGTACGATTAACTAAGAACCCAACTGGCTGTACTGACTCAGACAGTATAATCCCGAGAGAGCCTTGTTTCTGTGAAACAGAGTATGTTACAATCCCTGATGTCTCTCTAGAAGGAAATCCTCACCCTGAGCTCGTCAATTTTATTATCCAGAGAACATTAGCGAGTAATATACTCGGAAGCGGTGGATGATGTGTGCACCTCCTGAGTCGGACTGGAAGTCCACTCCTAATACCTCTTCTCCGACGACGGTGTTTTGGGTCAGCCTCTGGAATCAGTTAAATTGCCCTGGGGGATACGAACAAAGGATCCGATTCGGGAAAGTCGTATTCCTGGTCGTATTGCTGGTGAGTTACCGCCACTCTGATATCCAAAAGTTCTTCCAGGCTGTATGTAATAAAAAATAAAAAAATCTGGGCTAATAATGTAAGAAATAATATATAAAAAAACAAAATTCTGCAAAGTTGCCTAGGGGCTAGAAGTACGGCTGCCCTATCTATCGCCCCCATTTTCTCAAACCACTAGATGTTAATTTTTGCAACGATGGGGCACACAGTTTAGCTTACATTATCAAAACTGGCCACGGCTTAAAGCCTGCATGCACACAAACTCACTTCCTTGACAACAGCTCTGCTCTGTGAAGCGCAAGAAGTATGAATGTACTGACGTCTGCAGTGGCCGCATTGCAATAAATGCTGTACGGCCACTGCAGACGTCAGATTGACGATGCAAAGCCTTGTATGTTGATGGATGGCCAAAGAGAGATCAACAAATACTTAGAACAATCATTGATATGCTCGGAAACAAATTATATTGCTTTACACAACATTATGGTCGGTATTGTATTTAACGTGTGTGTTTTGACAAAGAACATATCGCCCCATCTAAATCAACCTGCATGTGAATAACAGGTCATGAACTGCATACAAGACAACCTTCACACTGCTGTAAATAAAACAGTGATGTTGCTTTAAAGGCCACTGCACTTCACATCATTCAGTCACCCTCTGACCCTTTAGATCAGTGAGCCTCTCACACCTAACATGTGGGAAATGCAGTCACTCAGGTCTGCAAGCTGTGGCAGCAGTAGTGGGCCTTTGTACATTTCTGAGAATCAAACCATCTGTTAACATTTCATTTGAACTGTACATCATAATATGACATAACAAAAGTAGTAAGTCAAGATATCATTTGTCATGTCATGCTTATGCCAATAGTATGACACTGACGTACAGTTAAAATAAAGTGTTACCCCGTCTTTTCAGCTTTCATGTCAGCTTAATACAAATATTTATGAATCGAAATGGCATCATCCATGTCCTATCTATAACTATTGAAGAACAGACTTAATGTGAACAAACATGTTGTAGGCCTACTGGCCTAGTTAACACCACGGAGAACCCACCCGATGGTGAGGCCTAGTGCGGCCAGGCTGAAGAAGGTGCCGTAGTATTTGAGGAACTCCCTGGACCAGGCTATCTGCATGGCCATCTGTCTCTCTCTCATCTGATTCTGCATCAGGATCTGTCTCTCCATCTGGGGTTCGGGCAGGAAGGTCAGAAACACACTCCGTCAGAGCTAAGAGCGGGCAAAACTGGTTGCAATGACATCATTATGACATGACACTCAGTAAAAATACGTTTTGTTAAGCAGCAGAACTGAGCAGGCAAAACTGGCTGCATTATGACGTAAAAGGACGTTTTGCAGCAGCAGAAAGCCAAATTACAACCCAAAATATGTCTGGTTGCTAAGAATACATATTTTTGGATGTAATTTGGTTTTCTGCTGCTGCAAAACTTTGATCTCAAGGTACAGACCCTGTAAATGAATAGACTATAGCTGATGTATACATCTCTTCAACACAGATCTCAGAGTTATGTTCAAACTGTTGTATCAAGAGAGGAGAATGTGCATGAATGAAAGGAATAAAGAAAGGCATGGAGAAACATTTATGCACACTGTGGCTCTACTGGTGTAGCTATACCTATGGGGGATTGTGCCTCCCTGACAATAGACGTAATAACAGTAGGATAGCTAGGGGTAAGAGTTAGTTGAGAGAGGTGGGGTATTGGTGGGGGTCAGAGAAAGATGGAGGAGAAGAATTGATAATCTAGTGACGTAGGACTGGGAGAGTGGAGAGCCTGTGGCAACCACATCCTGGCTTGAACTGTGGAGTCACTCACCACCACCAGTCACACGTTTGAAAGTAATTATCATCGGCATCATAATTGAATTATGAGACGGGACCATACAGTGCATTCGGAAAGTATTCAGACCCCTTGACTTTTTCCATATTTTGTTACCTTACAGCCTTATTCTAAAATTGATTTTTATGCCCTCAATCTACACACAATAAGCTATAATAACAAAGCAAAAACAGGTTATATTTTTTGTGTGCAAATTTATAAAAAATGTACAACTGAAATATCACATTTACATAAGTATTCAGACCCTTTACTCAGTACTTTGTTTGAAGCACCTTTGGCAGCGACTACAGCCTCGAGTCTTCTTGTGTATGATGCTACAAGCTTGGCACACCTGTATTTGGGGAGTTTCTCCCATTCTTCTCTGCAGATCCTCTCAAGCTCTGTCAGGTTGGATGGTTGGGGAGCGTCGCTGCACAGCTATTTTCCGTTCTCTCCAGAGATGTTCAATCGGGTTCAAGTCCGGGCTCTGGCTGGGCCACTCAAGGACATTCAGAGACTTGCCCCAAAGTCAATCCTGCATTGTCTTGGCTGTGTGCTTAGGATTGTTGTCCTGTTGGAAGGTGAACCTTTGCCCAAGTCTGAGGTCCTGAGTGCACTGGAGCAGGTTTTCATCAAGGATCTCTCTGTACTTTGCTCATCTTTCCCTCAATCTTTAGTCTCCCAGTCTCTGCCACTGAAAAACATCACCACAGCATGTCACCACCATTCTTAACCATAGGGATGGTGCCAGGTTTCCTCCAGATGTAACGCTTGACATTCAGGCCAAAGAGTTCAATCTTGGTTTCATCAGACCAGAGGATCTTGTTTCTCATGGTCAGAGTCCTTTAGGTGCCTTTTGGTAAACTCCAAGCGGGCTGTAGTGCCTTTTACTCGATTCCTCAGTATGGCCGGGCGGCCAGCTCTAGGAAGACTCTTGGTGGTTCCAAACTTCTAAAATGTAAGAATGATGGGAGGCCACTGTGTTCTTGGGGACCTTCAATGCTGCAGAAATGTGTTGGTACCCTTCCCCAGATCTGTGCCTTGAAACAATCCTGTCTCGGAGCTCTACGGACAATTCCTTCGACCTCATGGCTTGGTTTTTGCTCTGACATGCACTGTCAACTGTGGGGCCTTATAGACAAGTGTGTGCGCCTTTCTAAATCATGTCCATGGAAACAGGATGCACCGGAGCTCAATTTCGAGTCTCATAGCAAAATATCGGAATACTTATGTAAATAAGGTATTTTTTTTATTATTATTTTTTATACATTTGCAAAAAAAAATCTAAAAACCTGTTTTCGCTTCGTCATTACGGGGTATTGTGTGTAGATTGATGAGGGAAAAAATACATGTAATCCATTTCAGAATAAGGCTGTAACGTAACAAAATGTGGAAAAGGGAAGGGGTCTCATTACTTTCCGAATGCAATGTATGTATCTTGCCCATGATGTAGGCCTATTTACTGTATCAGAGTAATTGACCTCACAATAAGCCAGATTCGAGTAACACATTGTGGTGCTGAAACTTGATGCCGCAGCCACGGAACAATCAATTGGAAATGGACAGTTCATGGATATGATAAAGGCTCTGAGACACATTCAGAGTGGATGAGAAAGCTTGCTATTTTGTCTTGTCACCTGTGTGAATATTATTAATATATTAATAATGGGAAACTTAAATCAGTTTTACCGAATTTCTATCAACATGTTAAATGTGCAACCAGAGGTTAAAAAAAAATCTAGACCACATCTACTCCACACAGAGACGCATTCAAAGCTCTCCCTCGCACTCCATTTGGCAAATCTGACCATAACTCTATCCTTCTGATTCCTGCTTACAAGCCAAAATTAAAGCAGTAAGCGCCAGTGACTCGGTCTACCAAAAAGTGGTCAGATGGAACAGATGCTAAACTACAGGACTGTTTTGCTAGCACAGACTGGAATATGTTCCGTGATTGGCATTGAGGAGTACACCACATCAGTCACTGGCTTTATCAATAAGTGCATCGAGGACGTTGTCCTCACAGTGACTGTACGTACATACCCCAAACAGAAGCCATGGATTACAGGCAACATTCGCACTGAGCTAAAGGGTAGAACTGCCGCTTTCAAAGAGCGGGACTCTAACCCGGAAGCTTATAAGAAATGCCCGCCGACGAACCATCAAACAGGCAAAGCATCAATACAGGACTAAGATCGAATCGTACTACACCGGCTCTGACGCTCGTCGGATGTGGCAGGGCTTGCAAACTATTACAGACTACAAAGGGAAGCACAGCTGAGAGCTGCCCAGTGACACAAGCCTAACAGACAAGCTAAATAACTTCTATGTTCGCTTCGAGGAAAGTAACACTGAAACATGCATGAGAGCATCAACTGTTCCGGATGACTGTGATCATGCTCTCCTCAGCCGATGTGAGTATGACCTTTAAACAGGTCAACATTCACAAGGCCGTTGGGCCAGACGGGTTACCAGGACGTGTACTCCGAGCATGCGCTGACCAACTGGCAAGTGTCTTCACTGACATTTTCAACCTCTCCCTGTCTGAGTCTGTAATACCAACATGTTTCAAGCAGATCACCATAGTCCCTGTGCCCAAGAACACTAAGGTTACCTGCCTAAATGAGTACCGACCCGTAGCACTCGCATCTGTAGCCATGAAATGCTTTGAAAGGCTGGTCATGGCTCACAACACCATTATCCCAGAAACCCTAGACCCACTCCAATTTGCATACCGCCCTAACAGATCCACAGAAGATGCAGTTTCTATTGCACTCCACACTGTCCTTTTCCACCTGGACAAAAGGAACACCTACGTGAGAATGCTGTTCAATGACTACAGCTCAGCGTTCAACACCATAGTGCCCTAAAAACTCATCACTAAGCTAAGGACCCTGGGACTAAACAGCTCCCTCTGCAAATGAATCCTAGACGTCCTGATGGGCTGCCCCCAGGTGGTAAGGGTAGGTAACAACACATCTGCCACACTGATCCTCAACACGGGGACCCCTCAGGGGTGCGTGCTCAGTCACCTCCTGCAATCCCTGTTCACTCATGACTGCACGGCCAGGCACAACTCCAACACCATCATTAAGTTTGCTGATGACACAACAGTGGTAGGCCTGATCACTGACAACAATGAGACAGCCTATAGGGAGGAGGTCAGAGACCTGACCATGTGTTTCAAGAACAACAACCTCTCCCTCAACGTGATCAAGACAAAGGAGATGATTGTGGACTACAGGAAAACAGGACCGAGCACACCCCCATTCTCATCGATGGGGCTGTAGTGGAGCAGGTTGAGAGCGTCAAGTTCCTTGGCGTCCACATCAACAACAAACTAACATGGTTCAAGCACACCAAGAGAGTCGTGAAGAGGGCATGACAAAACCCATTCCCCCTCAGGAGACTGAAAAGATTTGGCATGGGTCCTCAGATCCTGCCTGACGGGTTGCATCCCTGCCTGGTATGGCAACTGCTCGGCAGTTGCCATACCTGACCGCAAGGCACTACAGAAGGTAATGCGTATGGCCCAGTACATCACCGGGGCCAAGCTTCCTGCCATCCAGGACCTCTATACCAGGCGGTGTCAGAGGAAGGCCCTAAAAATCGTCAAAGACTCCAGCCACCCTAGTCATAGACTATTCTCTCCGCTACCGCACGGCTAGCGGTACCGGAGCGCCATGTCTAGGTCCATGAGGCTTCTAAACAGCTTCTACCCCCAAGCCATAAGACTCCTGAACAGCTAATCAAATGGCTACCCAGACTATTTGCACCCCCCCGCTACATCATCTCTGTTATTATCCATGCATAGCCACTTTAACCTGTTTTGGAGACTGGTTATTGTTCGGAATTTCAGATGACTGACATGCCCAAAGTAAACTGCCTGTTACTCAGGCCTAGAAGCTAGGATATGCATTGGATAGAAAACACTCTGAAGTTTCTAAAACTGTTAAATAATGTCTGTGAGTATAACAGAACTGATATGGCAGGCGAAAACCTGAGGAAAATACATCCAGATATTCTTTTTTTGAGGTCACAGGCCATTTCAGTGCTCGCCTATGGGAAATACAAATAGATAGGACCCAGATTGCAATTCCTATGGCTTCCACAAGATGTCAACAGTCTTTAGAAAGGGTTTCAGGCTTGTTTAAAAAAAAAAAGAGCAAGTAGTTGGAAAAACTACACAGTGTCTCATTAGAAAAGTAGTCTTGTTGGCGCATGAATGAGGTGCGCGCTCTTCGTTATTTATCTTCCCTATTGAACATACTATTCTCGTCTTAAATATTATCATTTATTTAGATATTAGAGTACCTGAGGATTAATTAGAAACATCGTTTGACTTGTTTGGACGAACTTTACCGGTAACTTTTTGGATTCGTCTGTATGCATGTTGAATGAGTGGACTACTGAGATCATTGGCACCAACTAAATACTTTTTTGGATATAAAGAATGACTTCATCGAACAAAATGACCATTTATTGTGTAGCTGGGACCCTTGGGATTGCAAACAGAGGAAGATCTTCAAAGGTAAGTGATTTATTTAAATCGCCATTTGTGATTTTGTGACACCTGTGCTGGTTGAAAAAGTATTTGATGTGGGGCGCTGTCCTCAGATAATCGCATGGTATGCTTTCACCGTAAAGCCTTTTTGAAATCTGACGACGCGGTTGGATTAACAAGAAGTTAGTCTTTTAAATGATGTACGACACTTGTATTTTCATGAATGTTTAATATTATGATTTTTTAAATTTTGCGCTCTGCAATTTCACCGGATGTTGTCGTAGATGTCCCGCTAGCGGTTCATGCGCCCAAACAGGAGTTATCAAACCTACCCGCATGTACATAATTATCTCAATTACCTCGACACCAGTGCCCCCGCACATTGACACATTGACTCTGTACCGATACCCCCTGTATATAGCCCCGCTATTGTTATTTACTGCTGCTCTTTAATTATTTGTTTTTCATCTCTTCCTTTTTTCTTAATTATTTTTTTGTTGTATTTTCTTAACTGCATCGTTGGTTAAGGGCTTGTAAGTAAGCATTTCACTGTAAGGTCTACACGTGTAGTATTCAGCGCATGTGACAAATCCAATTTGATTTGAGGACAAAGGTTCATTTGCCACATTTTTTGCAGTTTTACTTAAGTGCCTTATTGCAAACAGGATGCATATTTTGGAATATTTTGTATTCTGTACACGCTTCCATCTTTTCACTCTGTCATTTAGGTTAGGATTGTGGAGTAACTACAATGTTGTTGATCCATCCTCATTTTTTCTCCTTTCACAGCCATTAAACTCACCATTGGCCTCATGGTGAAATCCCTGAGCAGTTTCCTTCCTCTCTGGCAACTGAGTTAGGAAGGACGCCTGTATCTTTGTAGTGACTGGGTGTATTGATACATCATCCAAAGTGTAATTAATAACTTCACCATTCTCAAAGGGTTACTCAATGTCTGTTTTTATGAATTTTTATTTTCCAATGGATGCCATTCTTTGCAAGGCATTGGAAAATCTCCATGGTCTTTGTGGTTGAATCTGTGTTTGCAATACACTGCTCGACTAGAGATAATTGTATATGTGGGTTAGAGATCATAATCATTCAAAAACCATATTAAATACTTATTGCACACAGACCGAGACCATGCAACTTGTGACTTGTTAAGTAAATGCTTACTCCTGAACTTTAGGCTTTTCATTTTTTATTAATTTGTAAAAATGTCTAAAAACATAATGCCACTTTGACATTATTGGGTATTGTGTGTAGGCCAGTACCACAAAATCTCAATTGAATACATTTTAAATTCAGGCTGTAACACAACAAAATGTGGAAAAAGTCAAGGGGTGTGGATACTTTCTTCAGGTACTGTATACAGGGATCCAAAACTATTGACACCCTTGATAAAGATGAGCAAAAAACACTGTATTAAATCATTAAAATACTGAGTTGTATTGTATACAAAAAATGTTGGGGGGTGAAATTATATTATACTAATTCATTTTCTCAATAAGTTCAGCATTCTGAGTTGGAGAACACATTGGGAGGGATCTTAGACCAAGATCCCTCCCAATGTGTTCTCCATGGGTTGTTCCATCTCATTTCAGCAAGCCATGACACAAACCATCTCAGATCGTGTCTGTAGTTAGAAACAGATAAGATTAGCATTCCTGAAACATTATTTTAATTAAATTGTTTTTGATCTCTAATCAATTAAGCTAATTGATTACACCGAAATTTGCCATTTTAATTAATATGATTCATATGATCTTTAATAAATATAGTACAAAGTATCCGATTTAGACCATCATTCTTCCGAACAATGAGTATCCAATAAAATGGTCAAAAGCCATCCACAGACCCACCCACACCCCAATCCCACCCCAACAACCAGTATACAGTCTCAGTTCTCTATGTTTGACTAGTATAAATGTGGTTTTGAATATTGGTCCTTCATCCTTGGCAATGTATATCCTGTGAATCTGGTCATGTTTTATTTTTATACCCCCTTTTTCTAACCAATTTCGTGATTACGATCTTGTCTCATTGCTGCAACTCCCCAAAGGGCTTGGGAGAGGCGAAGGTCGAGTCATGCGTCCTCCGAAACCTGACCCGCCAAGCCGTGCTTCTTAAAACCCGCTCGCTTAACCCGGAAGCCAGCCGCACCAATGTGTCGGAGGAAACATCGCTCAACTGACGACCGAAGTCAGCCTGCAGGCACCCAGCCCGCCACAAGGAGTTGCTAGAACGCGATGAGCCAAGTAAAGCCCCCCCGGCCAAACCCTCCCCTAACCCCAGGCTGTAGTGACGCTGCAACACTGTGATGCAATGCCTTAGACCGCTGTGCCACTCAGGAGGCAATCCATAGCTTTTTTAAAAGGGAATAAACCACACACACACGTCTGTTTCCTGGACGCAAATTAAGCTGAAAACTGAATTGCTATCATGGAGGACTAGCTTGAATTGTGAGGTTGACAGCACAATGTATTTTCATCATGAGAAAAAGCTATTGGTAAAATAAAATGTTGTGGTCTATTTAATAAACACAAGAGACCAGCAAAATGGATAGAAATATCAGGAACAGCGGCATCTAGTGGGCAAAACTGGGTACTTTCACACAAATGTATGGTAAATAATGAAATCGACTTCAATTACTAATTTCTCTGAACAGTGGGGGAAAGAACATCACCAGATTCACAGGGAGTACATTTGAAGAAGCAATACTCCAAGCAGCAGTGCCATACTACTTGTCAGACAGAGATGTGATACTGTATACTGGTTGTTGGGGTGGGGTGTGATCAGCGGGTGGCTTTTTAAAATGTTATTGGATTTCTCATGTCTTACCCATTGTTAGGAAGAATTATGGTCCAAATCAGATGTTAGGTATTATATTTACTGAAGACTATATGAATCCTATAAATTACAAATGGCCAATTTGGGTGGAGTCTATTAGCATATTTTCTCAGAGATCAAATTATATTTCAAGAAAATGTTTCAGGAATGCTGATCTTAGCTGTTTCTAACTACAGAAACGATTTCAGAACAATCAGATGGTGGGTGTCAAAATCCTCTTGTGCTTTTTGAGGTGGAATGACTCCCATGTCATAAAACATTTTAGAAAAAGGCTGTGCCATTATCCTCGCGTGGTGAGGCATTGAAATGTATTGAAAACAGGGGTGTCAATCATTTGAAAAAATATATATTACTTGTTTAACAAAATCTCTTTCTCTGAGCAATTGTATTAGCATAAAATAGAATTGTAAAACATTTGAGCATACAATAAAGCTCTGTATTAGAATTTTTTTATCAAGGGTGTCAATTTCGGATCCCACTGTAAAAAAGACATAAATTATAGTATGTCATGTGACGATGATTTATGACAATTATATTTTTTGGGTCATTTGTGGCAACACATTGAATATTGGAACAGTAAGTGGGCCAGAATTGACAGAGCACTAGACAACATGGTAAAGGACATATAATGAAGAAAAAAAATATCACTGATATAGACTGACTGTCTGAACATTTAGGCATGGTTAAAAAACAAGCTCAACGTCGATCTCCATTGAACGTTATTTTTAGTGTAGGACTAGGCTTCATCTAGTCCAGACAATTGTTATATTCCAAGATTTCAAATGGAATTTCATAAAAACAAAGCTTTACATTTCTGCAAACAACAGATGTTTCGTCCACTCTTTCTCGTGTGGTGATCTGAATGACGAGAGGTAGAGTGAGACTGATTGGCTCAATTTGAGACTCATTAGTCATTACTCAATTGATTTTAGTCACACAACCCATTGTGAAAAGGGCACATAACCAATCAATCATGAAAGCCATTGTGTCCCCAGGAAGCTGGAAGTATCATATCTGCCTGATTGCCCGAGTGTCATTAACGCCATTAACTGAGTGCTGTTAACTCAGAGTTGCTGAATAGAGCATAGAGGTGTTGTGACGTGAGAAGAGGGGAGCTCATTGGTGGTTCTAGCCCGAATAGATCACCTCCTCCGTCCAGTCAGGAGGCCTCTCCCTGGGCCGGGTCACAGAGTAGAAAGTGAAGAGTAATCCAGTGAAGGTGTCCCAAATGGCATCCTAATAATAGTTGATTGGATTTATATAGCGCTTTTCTACCAACTGAGGTACTCCTAGCGCTTCACATTGGTGGTGGATTAGGTGAGTTTCCACCTATGTGCTGCCCGGTGACCATTTTTGTGCCAGAACACTCACCACACATCAGCTATCTGGTACGCCAATTAGAAATTAGGGGGATGATTAGGTGGCCATTATGGAATGGGGCCAGGTTGGGAATTCTTCCAGGACACCAGGGTTAACCATCAGGCAGGTGGGGGAATTCTCATCTGCAGTCATTTAAATGGGCTTAACACTTTAGACTGTGTGGCCACCAGACATCGATTTCAGCATGTTTTGCCATCAACAACGTTGCGTCATCGAACTGGAGATGGCGAAGCAGAACCCCCCCCCCCCCCCCCCCCCCCCCCTTCCCCACAAAAAAAGAGAAAACACCACAGAGGAAAGATGTACAGTTAAGATGAAGTATAGTGTATTTTAAAGGCTCATTCCCGGCAGTGTGTAATGCATTTTCATTAGGTCCACGTAAGGTAGTGGGCCCACTTAACTGTTTATATACCTCAGAGCGCAAAAGGGGGTCACCAGGGCATTCGGGCAGATAGGAAAGATTTCTTCCTGTGTATACCACATTGATGTCTGAGTAAGGCATTAGGCCAATGTTTTGTGGGACTTTGATTGCATGGGGCTTTACCAAATCCCTGCAGCCAAGACATAGGCCTATGAAGAATCTTTACCTTTGTCAACTCAAGCCTTAAGTCAAAGTCATGCTCAAATATAATCTGTTCTGAATAGTCAGATGGGGGTTAGGGATCAGGGAGGCAGGGGAAGTCGAGGGAGGAGTATGGAGGTGACGAAGTGGTTATTCATCTGTGGAGGAAGCTCACTGACATTTCCTAAAGGCCGTGTGGAGGGATGTTCTTGACCGAGCAGTAAACCAAACGCAAACAAGAGACCTTCTCAAATAATCAAGACAAGTTTCTCAAGCAACTTTTATTTTTAGTGTGTCGGGTCTAGGCAGGAGAGAGAACTTTTTGATTGTGATAAGGTTTTATCATCTCACATATCGTCATACGCAGGGAAATAATTTGAGCTTTGTGAAAGACCAGACATTGAGGGGTGTGAATGACTGTCTTAAAACACTAAATTATGAGAGCAATAAATCATCTAGATTCAATGCTGTTCCACCTTCCTCAGAACATCAGGACACACACACCCCTATAATTTGAGGGCTATTTTCCCCATATTTTGATAATGATGAATAAAAAACAAATGTCATAGCCTTCAATCATGCATGACACACCATAAAAACTGACCACTTAATAATCAAATCATAGACAATAACATAAAACGTTTTTGAGATTCCACTACAATGAGCAGTGACGTAGGTTTGACATCTTAATGCAGGAGAGAGGGAGAAGGCATATGCTAGATACACCAGCTATCCTTTTAAAATTGCCAGGCCGATTCCATTCATTACCAAGTGTCAGATAGTAATTTACATCGACATGGAGATGGCTGCAGTACAGTAATGTTGTTCTATTTCTAGGTGATTCTGTCCTCACATTACCTTTAAGAATTATTTTTTTTAAATCCATAGTTACAGTAATGTTGCCAGAGCATTAGGCACATAACACAATGGCGTGTTTTACAGTATGTATTTTTACAACGATGATGTCTGGCATTAATAAGTTTGTCACCACCTATGGGCACTTGTCTGATAATGACATTGTTCTGCTACAAACAATGATCACAGGTGCTGATTGCCTCACAGGCAAAAATACAAAATGTATTGTTCCACAAAATGGAGGGGAAAAAAGCTTTTTAACTTGTTGTAAAAAGCCACCTCTAACGATTGCAATAAAACCGTTGTTTTACAACCTGCTTAAACTAGCCCCGAGAGGATGGAAGCGCCTCACTTCATCTTAGAGACTGCGTTGCTGTGATATTCTAGAATCTAGGGGAAACTACTGAGCACAAATAAAATGTGTGCTACTCAGTGGGCAAAACTCGTTTAAATGACATCTTTACAACCAGAAACCTGGCAAAACTGGTTGAGAAGATGCCGTTACAACCGTTGTAATGACGTCATTTCAACCAGTTTTGCCCAGTTTTACACACAGGCACACCTGAAACGTCTGTACCTTTCCTCCTCCAAGATACAGAAATAATGGCCACAAATTGTATAGGTTTATATATGAATCTTTGTAATGGCTTTCGCATTCGTGAAGACATAACAGACCAGGGGTGTAAGCACTGAGCCATTTACACTTTTCTAACATCAAATAAGGCAGTGGTTCTCAAACTTCTCGTGGGGACCCGCACCTGTTCAATGTGCATTTGATCAATTCTAAAGCTAGCACAGCTGATTCTACTTGTCAACTAATCACCAAGCCCTTGACTGACAGCATGCCCAAACTGGACGCAAATTGATTTTGTCCCCCCCACACCAAAAGCGATCACGACACGCAGGTTGAAATATCAAAACAAACTCTGAACCAATTATATTAATTTGGGGACAGGTTGAAAAGCATTAAACATCTATGGCAATTTAGCTAGCTAGCTTGCGGTTGCTAGCCAATTTGCCCTGGGACCTAAACATTGAGTTGTTATTTTACCTGAAATGCACAAGGTCCTCTACTCTGACAATTAATCCACACATAAAACGGTCAACCGAGTCATTTCTAGTTATCTCTCCTCCTTCCTAGGCCTTTTCTTCTTTGGACTTTATATGGCGATTGGCATCCAACTTTCCTAATAAGGTGTATTACCACAACCGACCGACCTCAGTTCATCTTTCAATCACCCACATGGGTATAACCAATGAGGAGATGAGGCACGTGGGTATATGCGTCTAAAAGCCAATGAGGAGATGGGAAAGGCAGGACTTGCATCGCATTCGGAGTCACAAATAGAAGCAACTTCTATTTTAGCGCTTGGCAATGCAGACGCTCGTTGGCACACGCGAGCAGTGTTTTTATTTTACCTTTATTTAACTAGGCAAGTCAGTTAAGAACAAATTCTTATTTTCAATGACGGCCTAGGAACAGTGGGTTAACTGCCTTGTTCAGGGGCAGAACGACAGATTTGTACCTTGTCAGCTCGGGGATTCGGTCTTGCAACCTCCCGGTTACTAGTCCAATGCTCTAACCACTAGGCTTCCTGCCGCCCCGTGTGGGTGCAATGATTGAATAACATGTATGTGTACATTTATTTTGCAGCGCTCGCGACACGTCCGGTTTGGGTAGTGTGTAAGTGAATCAGGTGAGCTAGTTCAGGGCTCCAACAAAATTGTGAATCTTCTGGGGGTCCCGGGTTGAGGTTTGAGAACCACTGCAATAGGGGGAAATCAGTGGTAAAAGTGGTTGAGTAGCCTATTACGTCAAATCAATTAACTAAATAACACATCAAACATTAAATTGATTATAAACTGCTATATCCCCATTTCAGGTAAGTCTAATGTTGAGGCCATGGGAATGTAATCAGACATTTTATATAATTACCTTATTTTGAAAAGCCCACCCCATGTTCTATGGCTCTGGTGCTGGAGCCACACTTCACACACTGCTTATCAAATGTTTTTCAATTCATCGGCCTACATAACGGTAACTAAAATCATCTCCTTGGCTTCCAACTGGTGAGATATGATGTAGTCTAATTCAGGGGTTCTCAAAGGTAGGGGGTAGGGGGAGACAACCAAGCCCCCAGTTTGGGAACCACTGGTCTAATTGACAAGTTTTTTTAATTTAACCTTAATTTACCTAGGAAAGTCAATTAAGAACAAATTCTTATTTACAACAAGTGTGGCATCAGGCTATATTTTTTGGCTGTATTTACTGCTATGTGCAGCACTGCCTCCTAGAAGTAGAAAAATACATAGGGAGACTTAACATCTTAGATAATGTAAATATTCTCAGAATGACCATAATTATTTATAATGTTAACATTTTTACTGGTACGTATGACCGGCATGTCAGTAGAGATGATTCAGACTCTGTATAATCTGTACAAGTTTATTATACCACCCTCTCACATGGGGAAATTCATTGGAATCGTTGGAATCTTTTGTTGCTTCCAGCCTACAAACAGAAACTAAAACAAGAAGCTCCCGCGCTCAGGTCTGTTCAATGCTGGTCCGACCAATCTGATTCCACGCTTCAAGACTGCTTCGATCACGTGGATTGGGATATGTTCCGCATTGCGTCCAACAACAACATTGACGAATACGCTGATTCGGTGAGCGAGTTCATTAGAAAGTGCATCTGCGACGTTATACCCACAGCAACGATTGAAACATTCCCAAACCAGAAACCGTGGATTGATGGCAGCATTCGCACGAAACTGAAAGCGCGAACCACTGCTTTTAACCAGGGCAAGGTGACCGGAAACATGACCGAATACAAACAGTGTAGCTATTCCCTCCGCAAGGCAATCAAACAAGCTAAGTGCCAGTATAGAGACAAAGTAGAGTCGCAATTCAACAGCTCAGACACAAGAGGTATGTGGCAGGGTCTACAGTCAATCACGGATTACAAAAAGAAAACCAGCCCCGTCATGGACCAGGATGTCTTGCTCCCAGACAGACTAAATAACTTTTTTGCTCGCTTTGAGGACAATACAGTGCCACTGACACGGCTCGCTACCAAAACCTGCGGGCTCTCCTTCACTGCAGCCGAGGTGAGTAAAACGTTTAAACGTGTTAACCCTCGCAAGGCTGCAGGTCCAGACGGCATTCCCAGCCGTGTCCTCAGAGCATGCGCAGACCAGCTGGCTAGTGTGTTTACGGACATATTCAATCAATCCTTATCCCTGTCTGCTGTTCCCACATGCTTCAAGAGGGCCACCATTGTTCCTGTTCCCAAGAAAGCGAAGGTAACTGAGCTAAACGACTACCGCCCCGTAGCACTCACTTCCGTCATCATGAAGTGCTTTGAGAGACTAGTCAAGGACCATATCACCTCCACCCTACCTGACACCCTAGACCCACTCCAATTTGCTTACCGACCCAATAGGTCCACAGACGACGCAATCGCAACCACACTGCCATAACCCATCTGGACAAGAGGAATACCTATGTGAGAATGCTGTTCATCGACTACAGCTCAGCATTAACACCATAGTACCCTCCAAACTCGTCATCAAGCTCGAGACCCTGGGTCTCGACCCCGCCCTGTGCAACTGGGTACTGGACTTCCTGACGGGCCGCCCCCAGGTGGTGAGGGTAGGTAACAACATCTCCACCCCGCTGATCCTCAACACTGGGGCCCCACAAGGGTGCGTTCTGAGCCCTCTCCTGTACTCCCTGTTCACCCACGACTGCGTGGCCATGCACGCCTCCAACTCAATCATCAAGTTTGCGGACGACACTACAGTGTTAGGCTTGATTACCAACAACGACGAGACGGCCTACAGGGAGGAGGCGAGGGCCCTCGGAGTGTGGTGTCAGGAAAATAACCTCACACTCAACGTCAACAAAACAAAGGAGATGATTGTGGACTTCAGGAAACAGCAGAGGGAGCACCCCCCTATCCACAACGACGGGACAGTAGTGGAGAGGGTAGTAAGTTTTAAGTTCCTCGGCGTACACATCACGGACAAACTGAATTGGTCCACCCACACAGTCAGCGTTGTGAAGAAGGCGCAGCAGCGCCTCTTCAACCTCAGGAGGCTGAAGAAATTTGGCTTGTCACCAAAAGCACTCACAAACTTCTACAGATGCACAATCGAGAGCATCCTGTCGGGCTGTATCACCGCCTGGTACGGCAACTGCTCCGCCCACAACCGTAAGGCTCTCCAGAGGGTAGTGAGATCTGCACAACGCATCACCGGGGGCAAACTACCTGCCCTCCAGGACACCTACACCACCCGATGTCACAGGAAGGCCATAAAGATCATCAAGGACAACAACCACCCGAGCCACTGCCTGTTCACCCCGCTATCATCCAGAAGGCGAGGTCAGTACAGGTGCATCAAAGCAGGGACCGAGAGACTGAAAAACAGCTTCTATCTCAAGGCCATCAGACTGTTAAACAGCCACCACTAACATTTAGTGGCTGCTGCCAACATACTGACTCAACTCCAGCCACTTTAATAATGGAAATTTATGTAAAAATGTATCACTAGCCACTTTAAACAATGCCACTTAATATAATGTTTACATACCCTACATTACTCATCTCATATGTATATGTATATACTGTACTCTATCATCTACTGCATCTTGCCATCTTTATGTAATACATGTATCACTAGCTACTTTAAACTATGCCACTTTATGTTTATATACCCTACATTACTCATCTCATATGTATATACTGTACTCTATACCATCTACTGCATCTTGCCTATGCCGTTCTGTACCATCACTCATTCATATATCTTTATGTACATATTCTTTATCCCTTTACACTTGTGTGTGTATAAGGTAGTAGTTGTGGAATTGTTAGGTTAGATTACTCGTTGGTTATTACTGCATTGTCGGAACTAGAAGCACAAGCATTTCGCTACACTCGCATTAACATCTGCTAACCATGTGTATGTGACAAATAACATTTGATTTGATAGGCTATGTATAAGCATCTCACCTGGAGCCGTGCGTTGTGTAGCATGAACTCCTGCTGCTTCTTGAAGTTCTGGTCCATAGATTTAGACAGCATAAAACCCATGGTGCTGGTTTAGATAATAAAATGGAGCCACATGTTATGAGATAAAGCAAGGGTCAGGGCCCTGGGTTTATCCTGGAAGTGGAAAAACTCAGGGCCCTATTAAAGTAAGATGTGCAAACTACTGTAGGTGGCTGGGCCACCAACAAAACAATGAGGATTTCTATGGTAGCAACTGCTGCTAGCTAAACAATATATGTAGCTATAGAGCACTGCTCAATGAATGCCATTCCATGGGTGCAAAAATACGTTTGTTAAATGTATAGCTAGGTAAAACTGTTTACGCGTGACACTCGACGCCTGCTAACAGTAAGTGGCTAGCTAGTGGTGCATTGAATCATTATTAGCTAGCTAAATCAGCTAGCTACTAGTAGTAGTTGGCGCGTTAAGGCAAACATTTCCACATTTGAAATTATTGCATGCTGTACTGAAAAGCCACGTCGATTCGCTGTGGCAGTGGAAAAACATACCTTTTATTTTACGTCGCTATTCTATGAATGTATTTATTTAGCTAGTTAGTTATGATTAGTGTGTGCTGCTCCGCTAAAGTTTCCTTTTCCCAAGTTCTATGGGTATGTTCACGCAAGCATGCGCTACCCACAACACAAAGGCGTCTCACTCATTGGTCAGAGTTTTGACATTGAGGGACTTATTTTATGCTGTCCGGAATTGAACTGGGCAAAAGCCGAACGCGGGGAGGGAGGAGAAGGTAACATGGTGCATCGCTTTTGCATAAAATATGATTGTTATTGATGAAGATCAGATCAAATTTTATGACCAATTTATGCAGAAATCCAGGTCATTCCAAAGGGTTCACATACTTTTTCTTGCCACTGTATCTGTTTTCGAGTGCACTTGAAATATTCATTATGCAATACGAATTGCTTTGATCGTATGAAGAGGTAACTCCATTTAGCCAATGTATTGAAAGCTAGCCAATGGTAGTTTGACTAGCCTAGCCAGCTATTGTAAATGTCATCTTTTTCACTCTGTCAGTGAATTCACATTTTTAATTATGTTTTGTCTTATTTCAAGTAACTAGCTGCAGGCTTAAAGAAACATTGAATTAAAGAAACATTACTTTGCACAGAAACCCAAATAAAAGCATGTAGATAGAACGATGTGTGTGTCATGTACGCTAGAATGGAGATTTAAAAACAACAGCTGCATATACTGTACACATTTTTAACCAGGCAAGTCAGTTAAGAACAAATTCTTATTCACAATGACAGCCTACTCCGGCCAAACCCTAACCCGGATGACCCTGGGCCAATTGTGCTCAACCCCATGGGATTCCCAATCACGGACGGTTGTGATACAGCCTGGAATCGAACTAGGGACTGTATTGAAGCCTCTAGCACAGATTGCAGTGCCTTAGACTGCTGCACCACTCGGGAGCCTAGAACATAATGTATACCTTGCAATACAAACTTCTTTAAAAACAGTTGTAGAATTGTAAAATGTGCCTTGCAATAAAATAACCAGAGTTTGATTTCTAAACCAGATGAGTTCTCAAATAGCAGCTGCCCAGTATGGGGCGGTAGGTAGCCTAGCGAGATCCTATTGGTGGGTTCTAGCATTAATTTGCATATCTCCACTAGGGTTCGCCTACTATGTGAAGTGCGCGTGTGCAATAATTCAATTCACCCTTGCACTCCTAAACGCCGCAATTTTTAGAAACTTTGGCGAAGGGTAAAGTCTACAAGACACAGTCCACTCTGTTACAGATGATAGTTTTGGAAACAGAAAATTGTTTGGAGATAAAATGTTTCGTCGTTGAGTAAAATTGCAGAATTTCGGCCAAAATCCATCTTTCGGCATATTCTCCCACTGCCGGCCACTGGGCTTCCTCTCGTCACCATATATGGTAGTGAGTGGAAACGCCAACCAAATGCTTCACATTTATACATCCGGTGACATGTCTGGCTCATTGTTCTGTGGTTGCTATTCAAAATAACTGTTCGTCACTTGTTTGTGTCACTTGCTAGCTAGGTAACCAACTTCAGCTAACTGTCACGTCAAACATTGAACCTGGAATGACAGTACACTAGCTGCATTTTCGTTTGTTTTAACTTTTTTTCTATTGGCATTTACTTGGATATGTCCATGATAATGACGTTGATGCGAAAAAAGTTGTCACGTCTGGGCACTGTTCACCATATTTATGGTACTACAGAGATTGAAATTGAAACATTGAGGTCAGACAGGCAGACAGCGAGGCCTATATTAACCCCTGCTGTACCGAACAAAATGCTAGACTAGAAGCAAGGATAAATAATGTGCGAGTTGAGATAAATACAAGAGAAGATTCGGACAGCAACATGAACATGATATTCGTATGGAGGTGCAGTGTTCATTTTTAGATGGAACTGTTAGCAGGCATAGGTTTGTCTGTTACAGCAAGGCTTGGAACAATGCTCATCCAATCAGCATCCAGGATCCAAACAACCCGTTCTATAAATGTAAATGTCATGCATATACATTTATTGAGTACTGAGTCAAATAGCAAAAGGTGTCTCAGGCAGTATTTTAAGTATCTAATGTTGTTACATTACAGCCTTATTCTAAAGTTGATTACAAAACAATTTGCCCCATCAATCTTCACACTACTCCACAATAACAAAACAAAAACAGGTTAAGACAGTTTTGCAAATTTATTACAAATAAAGTATTCAGACCCTTTGCTCAATACTTTGCTGAAGCACCTTTGGCAGCAATTACAGCCTTGAGTCTTCTTAGGTATTACGTTACAAGCTTGGTACACCTGTATTTGGGGAGTTTCTACCATTCTTCAAAGCAGATCCTCTCAAGATCTGTCAGGTTGGATGGGGAGCAACGCTGCATAGCTATTTTCAAGGATCTCTCTGTACTTTGCTCCGTTCATCTTTCCCTCGATCCTGACTAGTCTCCCACTCCCTGATGCTGAAAAACATCCCCACAGCATTATGCTGCCACCACCATGCTTCACCGTAGGGATGGTGCCAGATTTCATACAGATGTGACGCTTGGTATTCAGGCCAAAGAGTCCCATCTTGGTTTCATCAGACCAGAAAATCTTGTTTCTCATGGTCTGAGAGTCTTTAGGTGCCTTTTGGCAAACTCCAAGCAGGCTGTCATGTGCCTTTTACATAGGGGCGCTTCCGTCTGGCCACTCTACCATAAAGGCCTGATTGGTGGAGTGCTGCAGAGATGGTTGTCCTTCTGGAAGGTTCTCCCATTTCCACAGGGGAACTCTGGAGTTCTTTCTCCCCCGATTGCTCTGTTTGGCCAGGTGGCCAGCTCTAGGAAGAGTCTAGGTGGTTCCAAACTTCTTCCATTTAAGAATGATGAAGGCCGCTGTGTTCTTGGGGACCTTCAATGCTGCAGACATTTTTTGGTACCCTTCCCCAGATCTGTGTCTCGACACAATCCTGTCTCGGAGCTCCATGGACAATTCCTTCGACCTCAAGGCTTGGTTTTTGCTCTGACATGCACTGTCAACTGTGGGCCCTTATATAGACAGGTGTGTGCCTTTCCAAATCCAATCAATTGAATTTTCAACAGATGAACTCTAATTGACTTGTAGAAACATCTCAAGGATGATCAATGGAAACAGGATGCACCTGAGCTCAATTTCTTTCGAGCCTCATAGCATCTGTACACTTATGTAAATAAGGTATCTATTTTTTAATACATTTGCAAAAATGTATAAACCTGTTTTTGCTTTGTAATTATGGGGTATTCTGTGTATAGATTGAGAATTTTTTTATTGATCCATTTAAAATAAATAAACAAAATGTAGAAAAAGTTAAGGGGTCTGAATACTCTCCAAATGCACTGTATATCAAGTGCCATGGATGGCACAATCTTACTATTTTATTTAAGCCTTATTTAACTAGGCAAGTCAGTTAAGAACAAATTCTTATTTACAATGACAGCTTAGGAATAGTGGGTTAACTGCCTTGTTCAGGGGCAGAACAACAGATGTTTTACTTTGTCAGCTCGGGGATTCGATCTAGCAACCTTTCGGGTTACTGGCCCCACACTCTAACCACTAGGCTACCTGCCGCCCTACAATATTGCAGTCGAGAAATGAGAGCTTTACCATTTATGCCAAAAGCCTGGGCATCTGATGGAGACTGTAGAACTGTCATCAACGCATGCTTCAGTATTTCCCCTTCTCTCTATGTGTGCCCAGGTCCCATAGGCATATCGAAAGGATCCCACCCTGGTCACCAATGTAGCTGACTGATGTAGAGAGAGACAAGGGCCTTAGCATAATGCAATCTAAAGCTTGTGTGGTCCAGAGATGAGAACTCTGGGCTCCTGAAAAGGAGAATGGAATTCTCCCCACTGCATGTTACAATAGTAAAATAATCTCTTTTGTCATCTGTTAAACTGATTCTACATAGAATTTAGTCTTTGAGATGCTCAAACAAGCACGTGTATCTGTAGTGGGTGTTTTTCAACTCTAAAATGCACCAGACTGTGTAAGACAAAATCCACAAAGAAAAGACAACAGGCAAATGCATATGTGGTCCTAATGCCTAAATAGTGACGGCAGGCCTAGTTCAAACTGCAGTAGGATGGTTGTCCTCACAGGTGAGTGAATCAGCCCATGCTTGGTGAATAGCACTTGGTTGATCTCTGGGAGCAGGACACAGGAGAGCTAAATATCATGTAAGACAAAGGTGAAAGACAAGAAGTTATCAAATAAATCATCAATGTAGCTTGTGAGCTAGAAAATGAACATCCAGACAGTCTGAGGCAGGCTGCACTGCATTCATCCTACTATTGATAGGGATAATGTGTCATTTCATATTTGGCAGTATGAATGAAATGAGTGTGTCACGCCTTGATGACTATTAGATTTACACTACTTGTCCTATACATGGCTAATTTAGGAAAGGGACAATTTTAGTTAGCTGGCTAGCTAGCCACCGGAGGACAACAACACAACGAGAAGCAACTATTAAAAGTTTTTCTGTCAACGACGTTTCTGTCTATCTTCTTACTGTACTGTCTTTGATAGTACCGGAGATAGTAAACGGGTTTTGATTGGTTTACAGGTAAATACTCAGCGGCGTTTGCCTGTCCATCCACATACAGTATTTTGAAAAAGTGTGCAAGAATTGACAATGCCAACAAACATAAATGTTTTCAAATAAATATACACACTATATAAATAACAGCTCCTCCCTTGACAGAGATCGATCATCTAAAAACTAAAGCAGATAGCTTGATACGGCCCACCTGAGTTATAATAAGAATAAGAGTTATAATATAACCTCCTATAGAGGAAGGTTCATAGGGATAGTCAGATAGCTTTGGTTGAGGAAATGGCGCCCACTAGTGAAGATTATATTGTATTCATGATGACGATTTATTTATATATATTTTTTAATTCACCTTTATTTAACCAGGTAGGCTAGTTGATAACAAGTTCTCTTTTAGAACTGCGACCTGGCCAAGATAAAGCACAGCAGTTCGACACATACAACAACACAGAGTTACACATGGAATAAACAAACATACAGTAGAAAAAATAAAAATCTATATACAGTGAGTGCAAATGAGGTAAGATAAGGGAGGTAAGGCAATAAATAGGCCATGGTGGCGAAGTAATTACAATATAGCAATTAGACACTGGAATGGGAGATGTGCAGAAGATTAATGTGCAAGTAGAGATACTGGGATGCAAAGGGGCAAGATAAATAAATAAATACAGTATGGGGATGAGGTTGTTGGATGGGCTGTTTACAGATGGGCTATGTACAGGTGCAGTGATCTGTGAGCTGGTGCTTAAAGCTAGTGAGGGAGATATGGGTCTCCAGCTTCAGTGATTTTTGCAGTTTGTTCCAGTCATTGGCAGCAGAGAACTGGAAGGAAAAGTGGCCAAATGAGGAATTGGCTTTGGTGGTGACCAGTGAGATATACCTGCTGGAGCGCGTGCTACGGGTGGGTGCTGCTATGGTGACCAGTGAGCTGAGACGTTACTGTTTTATATGAAGGAAAATGTATCTCCAGTCTCATACAATTTGGATTTATTTGTAAAGGGAGGGTTGGTACGGTTATTGTAGTTTAGGTTAATTAGTAACTTTGGCAATAAACAACTAAATTGTCTGGGCAGGCTTTTCCTTTGTAATAGGTCCTTTTGACTCACTGCCTGTTAAGGCTATTCATAGTACACTGCTGGGCTTGCCCCTTCACTGTAAATTCAGAATTCTTCCTTGTAAAGGAAATAAGGGATTTGATCATAGTTACTACTAGGTACTCGGCAACTTTGTGTCCAGATTTCACATGCACAGTCACTACCAGGAAACTGCATGGTTTGGGGGGGAGGAGAATTACAGTATGGGAAGTAGATAGGAATATAAATACTGCGCTACAAAACAATATATCTCACAGCTGTGATATGATTATGAAAGAAGGAAGGAAGGAACAAGAAATACTTCTATTAAGGTAGAAGACTGCATCTACTGCATTTAGTGAGTGCTGAACTTCATTTCGTTTATGTGTCAACATATTTGGCTTAAATGCTTTTATTTTCAAACGTGGTGGTAGATTATGCAGACTCATAAGATGCTTCTAAAGTTATCTTTATGTGTATGCAAGTAGGGTAATGATGGTCTAGTATCTTTTTTTTAAATCCATTATTTTTTTTGTTGACTTTTACTTTTTTCCCAAATCCACTATTCTCAGGTTAAATACAGAAATGCTATTGTTATGTTTCAATATTCCCTCTGCTTTTTCTACATATATATTTTCCATGGTATATTATTGTGCTGTGATATAGTCCTCAAATGGACTATATCTCTTATCCAGATTATATATATACAGTATATATAATCTTTTTTTGATCAATTGTTTTATTATATGTTCAAGCAAAAGGCAGAATAAATCATTGGACAAATAACAATTAGAATGTCAGCACACCCCAACAGATTTTTGAACGTGGGTTTATTGTATTGATTTAAAAGTTGAATTTATGCAATTCACTAAGCTGTACTGAGCCTGATGTGTTCCTTTTGTTTACATCCACTATTCTTGACCAGTGTGTGTGTGTGCGGGTATGCTGACTCATACCAGTATGGTCTAATCATGAGGTTGTATGTCAAGTTCGAATGATGACTGTGCATGAAATGTTTGCAACATAACAAGAGATTAATAAATACAGTGCATTCAGAAAGTATTCAGACCCCTTGCCTTTTTACACATTTTGTTACGTTATAGCCTTATTCTAAAATTGATTAAATACACATGTTTCACATCAATCTACGCACAATACCCCATAATGACAAAGTGAAAACAGGTTTTTAGAAATGTTAAAAAATAAAAAACAGAAATACCTTATTTACTTAAGTATTCAGACCCTTTGCTATGAGACTCGAAATTGAGCTCAGGTGTATCCTGTTTCCATTGATCATCCTTGAAATGTTTCTACAACTTGATTGTAGTCCACCTGTGGAAAATTCAATTGATTGGACATGATTTGGAAAGGCACACACCAGTCTATATAAGGTCCCAAAGTTGACAGTGCATGTCAGAGCAAAAACCCAAGCCATGAGGTTGAAGGAATTGTCCATAGAGCTCCAAGATCAGGATCATGTCGAGGCATAGATCTGGGGAAGGTTACCAAAAAATGTCTGCAGCATTGAAGGTTCCCAAGAACACAGTGGCCTCCATCATCCTTAAATGGACGAAGTTTGGAACCATCAAGACTCTTCGTAGAGTTGGCTGCCCTGACAAACTGAGCAAATCGGGGGAGAAGGGCCTTGGTCAAGGAGGTGACCAAGGACCCGATGGTCACTCTGACAGAGCTCCAGAGTTCCTCTGTGGAGATGGGAGAACCTTCCAGATAGACAGCCATCTCTGCAGCACTCCACCAATCAGGCCTTTATGGTAGAGTGGCCAGACGGAAGGCACATGACAGCCCACTTGGAGTTTGCCAAAAGGCACCTAAAGGACTCTCAGACCATGAGAAACAAGATTCTCTGGTCTGATGAAATCAATGCCAAGCGTCACGTCTGGAAGGAACCTGGCACCATCCCTAAAGTAAAGCATGGCGTTGGCACATCATGCTGTGGGGATGTTTGTCATTATGGGGTATTGTGTATAGATTGATGAGGGAAAAAAACGATTTAATCCATTTTAGAATAAAGCTGTAACGTAACAAAATGTGGAAAAGTCAAGGGGTCTGAATACTTTTCGAATGCACTGTAGGCACATATTCTTTTTCCTTTGGGTCACCCGTTGCTGACAAGCTCAGACCAGCCTTATAAAGATGTAGGATCTTAATTTGATCACTCTTTTTGGTGAGCATTTTCCTGTTGCTGCAGGATTATTTTCCTGCTGTAACAAACTGGCTCCAATTAAGGTCCTACATCTGTACAGTCGTTTTGGTGTGTTCTATTTAAATAGACTGACTCATAATTCCACTTACAAAAGGATGTGGTTGCAACATTTCAAATGTTTTCGTTCTTCTCTAGTTAGAATGGAGCAGGCCTTTCTTTTGGTTTTACAAGTAGTCTTATGGCCCACTCTTGCAGGTATGTTATTGATGTTTTTAAGTACTCAATGCAATACAATACAATAGAGACTCAGGGCCACATTTAAAAGTTTTGTGTATTTAGTTCATAGAACCCCCCCCCCCCCCCCCCCCCCCCCACACACACACATCTTTTGTTCTCTCTTTCCACACAGCCTTGTTCACAGTGGAGGTGGACAGTCCTTTCCACGTGGCAGAGTTCCGCGGTGTAGTCACCATGGGTTGCAGGTTCCAACCTGGGGGCCAGGGCCCAAACTTGTCAGTGATATGGCATCGCATCTGGCCTCCTCCAGTTGTGGAGGTGTACAGGCTGGAGAACAGACAGGAAGACCTCACTTCCCAGAATCCCCAGTACCGTGGCAGGGTACGATTGGTGACGGAGGAGATGACCAATGGGTGGGCCAAGCTAGAGGTGTCCATGCTGAGGATCAATGACTCTGGGACCTACCAATGCCTCGTGGAAATGGCGGGAGCTGATTACAAACAGACAACTTTGACTGTTAAAGGTCAGTCATGAATCTGTCAGTGTAACAGAACATTACTCTAGGCTAATTCTAATTTCCAGTCTTTCAGTATTGAGTAATAAACTTTAATAAACTTTAAAATAATTGTGGTAACACTTTTAGTTGCTCGTAAAACTATGTAGTAATGCTGTAATTACACTTTATATTATCATGTTGTTACATAGTAAAGTTTTTATCTATCTTTTAGCCTCCTATAAAACTATTGTTAAAAGCATGAAGAGACGTAGAGGAGATGAGGTAGAGCTGGTCTGTGAGTCTGAGGGCTATCCTCTGGCCACTATGACCTGGAAAGACAGGAGTCTTAGGAACATAAAGTCCAATGACACCACTGTTAGAACTCCAGACCAGCTTTTCCAAGTCGCCAGCAAGATAACAGTGAAATCCTCTGACAAAAACAACTACACCTGTGCCTTGGTGGAGGAAGGGGAAGTTCCAAAGGGTCCATCAGCCAGGTTTGACATCCCAGGTATGAAGTGAATTTGATCATGTTTGATAACACTTTATTTGAAGGGTACCTCAATCAGGACTTCATAACACATTCATAACTCATACATAACACATTAATAAGCCGCTTATGCACTGCTTCTAAATGTGTTGTGAAGTCCTTATGTAGGTACCCTTCAAAATGTGTTACCCCTGTTTTTATTTTCACACCTCTTAGCTTGACACCGATACCCTAGAAATGAGACTCTGTGACGTTGTACTGACTGCACAAGGTAATGGAAACTAGGAGGTTATGGTGAGGCCTACACCATTTTTTTTTTAACGTTGAGTGTAGATGTGTTGTTGATTTAAAAGGTACTATAAACGGGTGCATTCCTCAATGATCATGGCGTCAAAGCGTAATATTTACCCTTCCATTCAGCAAAACACATGTTGTAGGAGGTCTACGTCAACGTGGGAGGAAAATGGCTTTAAAGATGGTAATGGAGATAGTGGAGATAAAGAGCATCCACCTTTCCATGAAAACCAAATTTCATCCATTTCACACATCTGAACTACTGGTGGTCACTGTCGGTTAAGATTTAGGGAAGTTCTGTTCCCACCGGCCTATCTGGTGTAATATCGGGTTATTTCCAAAATGCTTGTTTTTGTTTTGCACTTCTGACTGAGAACATTTGCAACTTCTTGTTGTGCATTATATATTTGACGATGCAAAATAACATTGTTTGCCTCTCAATCTTTTTTCTTCACAGATGAAATAGACCTACCAGCAATTCATAGTCAATGTAACACCCTTTCTATTGCATTGGGCACGTCACTGACAGTCATTGCTGCTGCCATGGCCATTGCTGCTGCCATCTTTGGCTATCGCAGATGGAGAGGTAACTTTTCTGCTGTTCTTACTTGATTTGCACACATTTCTGTCTCAGGTTTACTACAAAGAGTTTCCACTGTTTGTTGGTTTGCTGAGATCGAGACGAGATGATGCTACTGTAAACTCTAAAGGTGTAGAGATGCTGTTGAGAGCAGAATAATCAATGAGACGGTGTTTTTCGACTCACGATCTTGTGACAATGACTTAGCATGCGAGAACATGTGTGCACGTTCTTAACCTATCCGAACTGCGACGTGTGAAAACACCCCCACAGACACGATTTCTCCTTTTGTGTCAGGGGGATTTTACATGTTGTAAAGTCATGTGGGTGGTTTCTCAATATAGGCCTTGTCATTCCTTATATTTAGAATAGTCCCCTATCAGTCTTTTGGTTCAATCTTTACGGTATTGCATAGTATTTTAAGACTGCGTGTTAAAATGAGTTAGAAAGAGGAAAGTCCCAAACTGCCTTTGACAGTAAATTCTAGACAGTGACAAATGCAGTTACTGCTTAGTAAGTAATAACCGTAGTAGGTACAGCAAAATATCTCTTGCAACATGGAATGGAACAGAATATATACTATTGTAAACTATATACCCTGCTTTATCTTTCTGCTCACAGGGAGGCCCAGGGATCCCAGCACCCCGAGCACTAACACCCTCCAGGCTCAGCAGAGATGGGAACTGGACCCTTTTATTGTCTAGCAGCTTCAACTGGCCCTGGTAATAAACTGTCAGAGGGTCACACAGATGACCTGTTCCAGGAGGTAATAGAGAAGGAGCTTGTCAGGACTGTGCTGTAGCTCCTCACTGAGACTGAGACTGTAAACTGTGTGCAAAGGACTGAGGACACAAAAGACTCATGCACACACACATACACTCACATTGACTCTGTCAGATAAAGTTTTAATCGTGTTACATTTACTGATACCTCAAGAACATGTTTTACGTTTTTATATTAACATTTCAGAATTGTTTTGATAACATCAAACCACTGATAATGTGGTTATACCCAGTGGCGATTTTAGCATGTAAATCTTGGTGGGGCAAATGCCACAATTTTTAAAAATGCACACCAACAAAGCCACAACAATACACAACACTAAACAATACATTAATTGCACGCTAACAGTGACAAACGGTGCCCACAAACTGTTAGGACCTACATAAAGTTGTCCCAACAGCAGAGCTTTCTTTTCAGCACCATGAAGTGAATCCTTACCACCGCTACACCTGGCTATCAGTGGAGCCTTGTCTGGCAGCGAAACAGTTAATTCAGCCCCATTTACTGACTTTTTAAAAACATAGCTTATACGGCTGACTTTCTTAAACAAATGTGGTGTCTACTCACTCCTTGTGGATTTGTGTAAGTCGATAAGAACCTCATTCTCCTTTAATAGTAACGAACTCCAACATGAATTTTGAATTTTGAACCATACACAAACATTATTACATTTATGTTCAGTAAATTCATAATGTCTGTTCTTATCATTAACACTTAATTCTAAGTGCAAGCAAACGAGCTGCAACGAGGTAGGCCTATTCGGTCAGCACTTTCAAAATGGACACTGACAGAAATTCAGATAGTGAGAGAGATGCAGTTATCCTACCATTTGAAGTATTTTATTTGGCCTATGTGGTCTAAAAAGGAAGGAAAATACAATCATAGACAATATACCGACACACAGACAGCGCAAACAAAACGACCCTTGCAATATATACTGGAAATACATGAACTTTTTGTTGAAAACAAATATTTGAATGGGAAGAGCCAGTCACTGGCAACAGCGTTTACAGACCGAAAAACATTATATAGTATCCCCTCCTCATGAAGAAAAGCACATGAGCTAATTTATGCAGCAGCATACAAGATGTTTTTGGACCATTGTTGTGCTGTGCTCACTTGAACAGGAAGGTGGCACGGTGTTCCTTCTTGTGGGAAAATTTTGTCGTCTAAGGTGCTTTCAAGACAACTGGGAACACTGAAAAAAACAAGGTTGAATCATGACGTCAGTGATCTTCAGGTCGGAACTTTAGTTCCCGGCTTGGAATTCTGAGTTGGATGACCGTTCAAAACGTATTTTCCCAATCTGAGCATGTTTTTTTTCTAAGTTTCCAGTTGTCTTGAACTCACTGAAATCTGAGATTTCCCAGTTCCGAGTTTCCATTTGTTTTGAAAGCGGCAGAAGTCATGCTGGATTGACAGCATGGACAATGTATTCAACCTTTTCTGGCACCCATGGTGTTGCACCCATGGTGTTGCGAGTGAATGTTTATGCTTTTAAGCTTGGAAAAGACACAATTTCAGACAGATGTTTTAAATCCTTAAACCCAGACTTGGACCATACACCCTGTCCACTGAATAGCAGGCAGGGGAAGCAAAATAGGGATTGCTTTGCAACGCTTGCAGTTAGCCACTGATTCCTTCCCAAGCACTCATTGTTGAATTTGCGATTTCCGACTTGTTGTATAATGTTTATGTCCAATGGCCGTTTAGCACCGATACCTTTTATCTGTAATTTATCTTCATATGACAAGGATTGAAAAGGATTTGCCAGTAGATTTCGAAGTGATTCATGATGATAACTGCTTGTCTAGCAACTAGCTAAGATTTTGAACGTAACATCAGTTCAATCAAAGCTATAACATGATTTGGCATAATTTTATCTGTGGCCAATGACCTTGGGCCTTCTTGGATGGGCACTTCTAATGTAAATCTACGGCAGCACCCAAGGGGGCTAGAACTGCCTAGCTCTCCCTGTAGATTTCTGCAGCGACGTAGTGTCCCCAGGAGTGACAGAACACTGAGCCAATCACGGCGCAACTAGAGAACATTACCAATGCCTACATATTCGTCTGGCTGTCCCTCCACCACAGAAAGCACTGAGCTAGGCTGAAACACTTGCATTTTGGAGCTGCCTTACTAAAGAAACAGACCACGTTTGTAGGCTGCTTTATTAACTCTGTGACATAAATTTGTGCCAAAATAATATTTTTTTTTTGCTTAACAGGTGGGGCTCAAAACAGGTGGGGCTCTGCCCCCTCCTGCCCTGAATGACGGGTCGCCACTGCTTATACCACATTTACTTGCTGTATATGCTGTACCTTTACTATGTATAATACAGAGATAATTACATGTTTATACAGAGATGTCCCATGTTGGGGGATGTTATTGAAAAACCAGTTCACCTCCATGCTCACCATGAAACTCCAGAAAGCAAATGAGTGATTTCAGCTACAGTTTTAGTATTGCTCATATTAATGCAGTTATCTACAGTACCTCGAGGATTTAATGCTGTTTGAAACTCATTATGAGTCTAACCATTTGCTGACCACACAGTTTCATTTTCAGTCCAATGTACAATTTCCTGTAAAACAAACTGCCTTAAAGACAGCTGTGCTAAAGACAAGGACATGCTCTTGATTTTTCCCACAAAATAAAACATTCAGTCATCAAACAAACTCAGTCATCAACTCTGCTCTTCTTTCTAATTCCCATAATATAACATTGTAAAACAACTGACACGTGATGTGCCTTGATAACAGTTTGCTATTTGTGACAGTATGCTTTGTTACACAAGGAAACAGACAATGATTTCCCAGTATCTCCACCCTGTGAGGATCTTTTCCTTATTGATGTGTCTTACCTCAGATATATATATATGTCTTTCTTCTGTTGTCCCCAATTGATCTATTGTTCTACCATGGTGTTAAATAACATAAGCCATTAGCTTGGAAGGGCATTTTTCTTCTGTGCATAATCATAAGGATGACAATTAAAATGCTCTCTTTCCTCTGCATTTCAAACAAATGAAACAGTGTGTGCAGTGAATTACTGGTCAACATGCTCTGTTGTTGCATTAAACTAACCACCAAAGTACGATTATCCTACTGAAAAGTCTGGCGGTTTCCAGTGCCTCTGACCTCCACTGTGTAGAGCACCCATTAGTGGTCATTACTCATTATTGCAATGCTCGGCTCAAAATGGGAGTCAAGCCTGGGCTTCTGAGGCTAGAATAAATCAAGAGTTATTTATGTAATGTATGTGGGGTTTGTGAATAAATGCCTGACATCATCACATAAGAGCTTGGTAGTCAGGAAGCCCATACGCCAGCAATGTAACAAATGGATACATGAGTCATCAGAGCTAATCTAAAATACATATATCTATTTTATGTGTTGTACACGTCTGTAGCGTCCGAACTGTTTGGGCTACAAACCCCACTATGGAAAGGGGAGACTCATGAACACAACGTTTTTTTCTATTTTGCTCTACATCACGGGACTCGTCTGAAAGTAACCTGTTACCGTTTTTTTTAAATTATGGAAGTAGTTTTGTGCCAACAAAAAAAGGGGTTAAATATGTGTCCAAAAAATGAAAATATTTCCTGAGCTTTCATATGTTTTCTTGATATAGGACAGACATTTCAAAACCTTATTCATTGTGATACATTTTTTGACTGTCTGTTTTACCATTTATGTGTTATTCAATGCATTTCACGGCATTTCTATGTATTTTGGGGGATACCTACAGTGGTCAAATAGCTAAATGAGCCTAAGTAGAGCACACTTTTTTATGATGTCATTTCTCAATCAAAGTTTGTACTGATGGATGCAGCCTATTGAATATCATTGTAGAATAAGCCTATGCATAAAATGCATCCTCCAATTGCAATGTTTTCCTATGCCCACACATACAGTTGAAGTCGGAAGTTTACATACACTTAGGTTGGAGTCATTAAAACTCGTTTTTCAACCACTCCACAAATGTCTTGTTAACAAACTACAGTTTTGGCAAGTCAGTTAGGACATCTACTTTGTGCATGACACAAGTCATTTTTCCAACAATTGTTCACAGACAGATTATTTCACTTATAATTCACCGTATCACAATTCCAGTGGGTCAGAAGTTTACATACACTAAGTTGACTGTGCCTTTAAACAGCTTGGAAAATTCCAGAAAATTATGTCATGGCTTTAGAAGCTTCTGATAGGCTAATTGACATCATTTGAGTCAATTGGAGGTGTACCTGTGGATGTATTTCAAGGCCTACCTTCAAACTCAGTGCCTCTTTGCTTGACATCATGGGAAAATCAAAAGAAATCAGCCAGGACCTCAAAAGATGTTTTGGAAACCTCCACAAGTCTGGTTCATCCTTGGGAGCAATTTCCAAACGCCTGAAGGTACCACGTTCACCTATACAAACAATAGTACGCAAGTATAAACACCATGGGACCACGCAGCCGTCATACCGCTCAGGAAGGAGATGCGTTCTTTCTCCTAGAGATGTGCAAAGCAAATCAATCCCAGAACAACAGCTAAAGACCTTGTGAATATGCTGGAGAAAACAGGTACAACAGTATCTATATCCACAGTAAAACGAGTCCTATATCGACATAACCTGAAAGGCCGCTCAGCAAGGAAGAAGCCACTGCTCCAAAACCGCCACGAAAAAGCCAGACTATGGTTTGCAACTGCACATGGGGACAAAGACTTTTTGGAGAAATTCCTCTGGTCTGATGAAACAAAAATGGAACAGTTTGGCCATAATGATCATCGTTATGTTTGGAGGAAAAAGGGGGAGGCTTGCAAGCCGAAGAACACCATCTCAACCGTGAAGCATGGGGGTGACAACATCATGTTGTGGGGGTGCTTTGCTGCAGGAGGGAGTGGTGCACTTCACAAAATAGATGGCATCATGAGGAATGAAAATTATGTGGATATATTGAAGCAACATCTCAAGACATCAGTCTGGAAGTTAAAGCTTGGTCGCAAATGGGTCTTCCAAATGGACAATGACCCCAAGCATACTTCCAAAGTTGTGGCAAAATGACTTAAGGACAACAAAGTCAAGGTATTGGAGTGGCCATCACAAAGCCCTGACCTCAATCCTATAGAACATTTGTGGGCAGAACTGAAAAAGTGTGTGCGAGCAAGGAGGCCTACAAACCTGACTCAGTTACACCAGCTCTGTCAGGAGGAATTGGCCAAAATTCACCCAACTTATTGTGGGAAGCTGGTGGAAGGCTACCCGAAACGTTTGACTCAAGTAAAACAATTTAAAGGCAATGCTACCAAATACTAATTGAGTGTATGTAAACTTCTGACCCACTGGTAATGTGATGAAAGAAATAAAAGCTGAAATAAATCATTCTCTCAACTATTTTTCTGACATTTCACATTCTTAAAATAAAGTGGTGATCCTAACTGACCTAAAACAGGGAATTTTTACTTGGATTAAAAGTCAGGAATTGTGAAAAACTGAGTTTAAATGTAATTGACCAAGGTGTATGTAAACTTCCGACTTCAACTGTATTGTCAGAAGAAAAATGTATATTATTAATCCGGAGCTCACGGTCAATCGTGAATTATATTTCTTTACATTTTTCCGGTGAAATGTCCAAACTGCATGCCAATCATTTGATCTCAGTCAGTTTCATGGGAATATGCATTTAAATATTTTACTTCCGTGGGCTAAATCAGGGTCACACAAAGTGCTTATCGGTAATCTTAAACATATGTACTTTGAAACAAAAGTATACATCTCACACATGGTTATGAGCTTAAAAAAAGTAGACACATGTACCATGTCAGATATAGAGTTAAAATGTATTCAATTTAGAGTTTGCATCCCAATATTACACTTTATATACTGTGTATTCGGAAAGTATTCAGACGCCTTCCCTTTTTCCACATTTTGTTATGTTATAGTCTTATTCTAAAATGGATTAAATAAAACAAATTCCTCATCAATTTACACACAATACCCAATAATGACAAAGGGGAAAACAGGTTTTTAGAATTTTTGGAAAATGTATAATAACATAAAAAACACATACCTTATTTACATATGTATTCTCAGACCCTTTACAATGAGACTCGAAATTGAGCTCAGGTGCATCCTGTTTCTATTGATCATCCTTGAGATGTTTCTACAACTTGATTGGAGTCCACCTGTGGTAAATTCAATTGATTGGACATAATTTAGAAAGGCACACACCTGTCTATATAAGGTCCCACAGTTGACAGGTCATGTCAGAGCGAAAACCAAGCCATGAGGTTGAAGGAATTGTCTGTACAGCGCCGAAACAGGATTGTGTCGAGGCACAGATCTGGGGAAGGGTACCAAAACATTTCTGCAGCATTGAAGGTCCCCAAGAACACAGTGTCCTCCATCATTCTTAAATGGAAGAAGTTTGGAACCACCAAGATGGTCACTCTGACAGAGCTCCAGAGTTCCTCTGTGGAGATGGGAGAACCTTCCAGAAGGACAACCATCAGGCCTTTATGATAGAGTGGCCAGACATAAGCCACTCCTCAGTAAGGTATAAGGTATAAGGTATATATGACAGCACGCTTGGAATTTTCCAAAAGGCATCTAAAGAACTCTCAGAACACGAGAAACAAGATTCTCTGGTCTTGTTGGAAGGTTCATCTTCCAACAAGACAACACAGGAGTGGCTTCGGGACAAGTCTCTGATTGTCCTTGAGTGGCCTAGCCAGAGCCTGGAATTTAACCTGATCGAACATCTCTGGAGAGACCTGAAAATAGCTGTGCAGCGACGCTCCCCATCCAACCTGGCAGAGCTTGAGAGGATCTGCAGAGAAGAATGGGAGAATCTCCCCAAATACAGGTGCACCAAGCTTGTAGCGTCATACCCAAGAAGACTTGAGTCTTTAATGGCTGTCAAAGGTGCTTCAACAAAGTAGTGAGTAAAGGGTCTGACTACTTATGTAAATGTGATTTTGCACGTTTTTTTGTTGATATGCAAAATTTCAAAAAACGTTTTTTGCTTTGTCATTATTGGGTATTGTGTGTAGATTGAGGGGGGAAAAAACGATTTAATACATTTTAGAATAAGGCTGTAATGTAACAAAATATGGAAAAAGTCAAGGAGTCTAAATACTTTCTGAATGCACTCTACATCACAGAAGACTGAAATATAACAAAACCGTTTGATATAGAAACACTGGGCGTCCGGCATTTAATTATTACATTTTTATTAATTATGAAATTCCGAAGATTTTTTTTTATAACATTCCACCCATGAGGCCACTAGAGGGCGATTTGGTCATATGACTTCAGGAAAGGGCTACAGCTTATGGTGTTAACAAACTATTAGCGTTTCTTTTAGGCCAATTTTTGTTTCAATCAAAACATAGGCCTATATCCTGCCTAGTTGAGCACACTTTTCAGGTAATTCTCCAGAAATATTTTTACCAGCTCCGTATATTCTCAATTTGAATTTTTTGGGGGAGCGCCACTCCTCCGCCCTACGGCAAGACTACATCCCTAGTAAATATTTACCATGACTGGCAGAATACCCACTATTTGCCCTTCTTCAACACAAAACCACGTCAGCCCATCCTCTTTATATTTACTGTACACTGTGTGCAGTCAAATATCAGAAACTGAGCTAAGTTTTTTGTGCAGGTCTTTTGCAGGTTTTACTATATAAATTCTTAGATCCTAGCCAAATTCCCTCATCTGCTTGCATGCGCCTCCCCTATATCAAGGTGTTTTGGTACTTTCTTTATCAACCTGGTCTCAGAGCATTTCGTATTATTCTGTACGTAAATCGAGGCACTCCATTTAGTGTGATATATTATGTTTGGTGTGGTTACATAAGAAAGATGGGGACTAAAAATAAAAGCAGGGTGTTTTTTTGGTTTCGCCGACCAAGCAAGGAGTTTTTGCATGGTGGTCAATGAGTGTCGATTTTGGTCAACAACAAAAATGTATGGCTTATTTGCTACTTATTTGATCAAATAGAAGTTTCGTGGTGCTTAAGTTATCAGTGTACTGATATACAGTAAGTAGGACACATGACATCCCAACATCTTTCAGAAGAATTGCGGTGCAAGTCCTGCCTCTCCCATCTTCTCATTGGTTTATAGAAGCAGGTACCCACGTGCCATCTCCTCATTGATTATACCCACTTGGGTCACTGAAAGACGAACTAGGTCAGTGGCGGTAATGCACCTAATTTATGAAAGTTGCCAATCGCAATATAAAGTCCAGAGAAGGAAAAGCCTGGAAGGAGGAGAGATAACTAGAAACGATTCGGTTGACTGTTTTATGTGTGGATTCATTGTCGGAGTAGAGGACCTTGTGCATTTCAGGTAAAATAACAACTCAATGTTTATATCCCAGGACAAATTAGCTAGCAACAGCAAGCTAGCAAGTGCAAACTAGCTAGCTAAATTGCCATACATGTTTAATGATTTTCGACCTGTCCCCAAATGAATGTAATTGTTTCAGAGTTTGTTTTGATATTTTAACCTGCGTGTCGTGATCGCGTTTGGTGTGCGGGGACAAAATAAATGTATGTACGATGGCGCACGCGCGCAGCCGGTTTGGGATCCGTGTTTGCAATCTCCACATATTACCATCAGAGAGCAGCAATGAGCCATTCAAATTTGAAGTTCACGAGAAAATGAAGTCAGATATCAACATCTCGTTCGACGCAAACTTCACACCGGGCGGGGGAACCTATGTGAAATAGCCACAATAAGGATTAGCCATAATAGTGGAATTTACGGTCGACTTCAAAATAAAAGTCGACCGTAAATGGCTACAAATAGTGCAATCGTGTCATTTGGACTAGCTAATCCTAAACAAGTTTGGAACGTTATATAAATTCAACAAAAGACAATAGTTAATTTGAAAATGTTATTTGACAATATTTAAAATCGCACATTGTGTATTAGACTTCAGAATTGCATTGGGGGCATACTTATTCCACTATATAGCCTTACCTATGGATTGTTGATCAATGAAATGGGGTATCAGTGAACTCAGTGACACCCACAGAACACAACTGTGAAGAATTTACACCAATATTTGCATCGTAGCTCAAAGTGCGGGACTCTGAAAGCACTGTGAAGTTTAGTTTTAGTTTATTAATTTGACCATTTAAAAAAAACAAGCACACAACTTGAAAAAGCCATACATGCACATGAGTAATTTCAGTGAGGATATCACACAAAGTCTGGGACTTTTTGTGGTCCTCTTGAGATAAGATGTCTAGGCAAGATCGAGCACGGTTGAACACAGTTTGACAGCGAGATAATAAAACATAAAAACAAAGAGGAAAATCTATTTCATCATTGCAGTTACATCATAGGGTACATGCATATGGGCACAGCAGACATCCCACAGTTTTTAAAAAACTTTTATTTTTAAAGCTGCCCAGAGAGGACATCGTTTTTATGGGCAGAGTGCTCCAGTATACAAGAAAGTACCATTCCCAGCATTACTCCTGAACCTGTATAAGCACACATTAGCAACACCTGATCTGGGGCTGTGATTGTGTCCATCCCTAATATGGGGAAAGTAATCAGTTAGATATCTGGGCGCAGAACCATAAATACTCCTGTAAACCAATCTAATCTGAAACACCCTAGCCTCAACAGGCAGTCAGTTGACTTCCTGAAAGCAGCTCCTGCCTATGTGAGTACGTAGACTTACCTTCAATACTGCCCTGCCCTGGAGTCCTTATCAAGCAGATTGGACTTTCTAGCCAAAACGCTAGTCCTGGCATTAACCTTGCCTAGCACTTTAGTGGCCATGCTCACACCACCTAAGCTTCCATCAAGGATGCATCCCAGGTAGCTAACAGAGGTTTTTGTAGTGAGCCACATTAAGCTTACCAGTCAACCTACTATGTGTATTGGGCATGCATATTGCACTGTACAGCCTCACCTATGGATTGTGGATCAATCAAATTGGGTATCAGTCTACTGTGACACCCACAGAACAAGTGTGAAGAGTTTAAACAAATATTAGTGTCGTACGGCTGTACAGTGGTTTCAGAGTCCCGCAATAAGAGCTTCAACACTAATATTTGTTTAAACTCTTCACAGTTGTTTTCTGTGTGTGTCACTGAGTAGACTGATACCCCATTTGCTTCATCCACAATCCATAGGTGAGGCTGTACGGTGCAATAGGCTGACTGGGGAGGTTATTTACGACAGTCAAAGTTCCACAATAAGAGCTATGATGCTAATATACTGAACAAACATATAAACGCAACATGTAAAGTGTTGGTCCCATGTTTCATGAGCTGAAATAAAAGATCCTAGACATTTTCCACACGCACAAAAAGCTTCTTTCGCTCAAATTTTGTGCACAAATTTGTTTACATCTCTGTTAGTGAGCATTTCTCCTTTGCCAAGATAATCCATCCACCTGACAGGTGTGGCATATCAAGAAGCTGATTAAACAGCATGATCATTACACAGGTGCACCTTGTACTGTGGACAATAAAAGGCCACTCTAAGATGTCTACAGTAGTGAGGGAGCATGCAATTGGTTTGCTGACTGCAGGAATGTCCACTAGAGCTGTTGCTAATTTCTTATGGTAAGCATTGTTTTATAGAATTTGGCAGTACATCCAATCGGCCTCACAACCACAGACCACGTGTAACCACACCAGCCCAGGACCTCCACATCTGGCTTCTTCACCTGCGGGATCATCTGAGACCAGTCACCCGGACAGCTGATGAAACTGAGGAGTATTTCTGTCTGTAATAAAGCACTTTTGTGTGGAAAAAATCATTCTGATTGGCTGGGCCTGGCTCCCAAGTGGGTGGGCCTAAGCCCTCCCATGCCCATCCATGGCTGCGTCCCTGCCCAGTCATTTGAAATCTATAGATTAGGCCCTAATTCATTTATTTCAATTGACAGATTTCCTTTAAAGGATCTGTAACTCAAATCATTGAAATTGTTGCATGTTGCATTTATTTTTGTTCAGTATGTATGTGTAAACACTTCACAGTTGTGTTCTGTGGGTGTCACTGAGTAGACTGATACCCCATTTCAGTAATCCATAATCCATAGGTAAGGCTGTACAATGAAATAAATATTCCCCCAATGAAATTCTGAAGTGTAGTACATCCACGGTGCAATTTCAACAGATTTTTAAAATATTTTTTTCTCCCATTAACTTAATTCGTTATTGTCTTTTGAATTTATATATCAAATCTCCAACCTTGTTTAACATGATTTATTCCAAATATGACATGATTTCGCTATTTTTTAAACATTTGCATTAATTTCAGTGAGGGACTTTTATTTAGAAGGCGAGCCGTAAATTCCAATATTGTGGCTAGCTTCACATAGGTGGGCAGAGAGGCATGGGATAGCGAATCGGATCCAGGATAGCTAGCTAGAATCGATAAAGATGGCGACAGCGAGAGACACCGAAGATAAAATTATTATCGCTAATAAAAATAAGACATGTTTATTCAGATAGGTGCAGAAATGATACCTTTATAACAAAAATAAATTCGCTCATACTGTTGCATTTTGTTTTTAACTTAAAGTCCCGTGTGCGCAAGCGATTTGTTTTCAGAGGAGCTCCACAGTTCTATGTCAAGTTAGCTGTGTTGGCTAGTTAGCCTAATTGAATCTCAATCGCTTATGGATTTCTAGGATCAGGACGAATGTCGTTTGACTGAAAATCGACTTTACGCGGGATTGAATTTGCTACAAATTGTTCATGAACCGATTGGACAACATCGTTTATTTTACGTTGGGAATATAGCCATTCCACTGGCCCGGTGACACGGAGAGTGTCGAGTCGGAGTGCCTGACCGTCATGTATTTTTTAACTGGCTGGCCCCGGAGGCTACTTTGTCCACTGAAAAGTGAAGAGGAACCGTTTCATATTCAACCCAACTCACAGAGGTTTTACTTCGCTGTGTTGTCAGAGACTCAACTAAGCATCTGGTTTAGTCGGGTAAGCAACCACTTAATCGCCGATGAGCTGGGTAACCGCTACCTAACAGTTGTTAGCCAGTTAGCTAGTAGCAAGCAAGCTAAGTTTTGTCTGCACACTGGTTGCCTCGTCACCGACTTTATCATGGCATGGTATATTTAGCTAGCTAACTGTCATGGCTATCATTGCATACAGGGACTTGGAAGAATGTTAGCTAGTTAGCTAGCTGACGTTAGTAGCTGGCGCAACAAGCATCAGCTGTTTGGCAAAAGTACTAGCTAGCTAAGCTAACGTTGCACAAATCATGTACTCAGTCCAGTATTATATTAAAGTATGTAACGTTACCAAACTAACGTTACTTTGGCTAGCAGTAGCTAGCTAGATAAGTACATGGCAAATCACAACATTTTGAGTTATTGGCACTAATATTTAATACGTTAATGCAGTTTAATGAGGATTATGTAAGAATGATATTTAATGAACTCGCTACTGTCCAAAGTATTTAGCTAGGCCGGCTTTTGTAAGAGCTGCAAATCAGAGCTATAATTTGGTATACTCAGTTCTGCTTTAAAAGCAATGTTTATTTTACTCCCCTAACACCCTACCATAGCTCTGGTGCAAATTCCTTCACAGTCACTGGGTGCCCCATGAAACTATCTTGAGTTAAAGGAGATAATTGTTATGTATTTAGCTATAACAATGTGTAAATTAGAGTTCCAGTGAATTTGAATACCTCCATGTGCGTCATTCTTCTTCCCATTCCTCTCATATCATCATGCTACTACAAATATCGCAATATCTGATATAATCGTTTTACGTTGTTAATGACTAAATCATTACAGACTGTGCGATATCTGTGCATATTAACGATATTATAGTCGCATTCGCATTGAATAATTTTAGTATGGTAAAGTAAGGCTTAGTTAATGATTTTAGACTTCATTTTCAACTGATCAAACTGCATAGTTTTGATTTGTAAACCTCAAATATAATAATCATGCACATCACAATATATCTTCTTGCACTTCACAGTATACCATCAATGTCAAAATCTGCAAATACAGTTATGTCAGCCCAGGTGTAAAATTAGCTCTGCCTCCATGACTAGGTTGCACAAGAGTGTAAAAGCAAGAGTGCTACAAATATATCAGATTTAGATGGTTCTGCATTACATCATTCATATATAGTGTAAATCTAGGCTGGTATTTATTTCCCTGTCTTTACAGGAAGTATCCTGTTGAGCTTCCCAGTTTTTCTTATTTTCTCCAGTGGCCTGAACATAAACTGGGAGAAACGATAGAGAATGGACAGGATGTCCAGGAAAGGTCCACACAGGACAGGAATGTGGGTGCTGCTATAACCCTAACTTAGTCGCCGGTCCAGGCCCCCCTTGCCTTCTGTTTGCTCTGCATGCCTTTTAGTGTTTTAAAGCAGCCAGGCATGTCCAAGACTCAAGGCCTCTTTGAAGGTCAGCCAATCTGACTGAACTAGGCACCAAAGCACAGATCTAGGGCTATCTGATCTAGAAGTCATGTCAACCTCAACAGCTGGGCATGAACTGATCCCATAACGGATGGTATGTAAAAAATTCATGTTATCTACAGTTTATAGCTCAGACGGTCCCTTTCCCCCAGAAGTTATCAGGTCTGAGCTTGGGACTTTCCTAGTCTCCAAGTTGGATTTCTGCCCCTGGCCCCATAAATGGATCACCTCTTGCACACTTCAGTACTAGTTTCCTTCCTCCTCCATGGGAGCAGTTTCCCTCCATGGGAAACTCTCCTACTGCCTGCTCCTCCTCTGTCCTCTTGCCAGTTCCTTCTCTCTCCTATCTCTCTGTTTATCAGCCATCTCCTATGACCCCCCATGACTCCTCTAAAGCCCATGGCTCTAATCCCATCTCTCATCAGCTTGGCCTGCCTGGCCCAAGCAGAAATCCATGTATGGGAGCAGCTTAGTCATGTAGTCTTGCTGTCACCCTGCCCTGCACCTTGGATTTTGCACGTGCCAAAATGTGTGGGAATTAACTAACTGTGAAACTAGGAAAATATGGAAGAGGTGGCGGTTGACAGGCAGGACCAGATTTGGGAAACACTGTTCTAGACCTCTGGGACCTCTTCAATTACACTGATTTAGTAGAATGTGTTGTGATATTGCATATTATATTGGAGGTTTTGTCTGAGGGGCCTTGGTGTTTGGTGTGCAATCACACAAGCGCAATTTGGATTTTGAGAACAGCACTCGGTATCAGTTGACATAAAATGGAAAGACAGTTTAGCATAAGGGCATTTGCTGAGTGAGGGTTGTTTATTGGTTCAGCAGAGGGAGGCTTGTTGGGGTTGATTGAGATGTTCTCTATCGTGCAAGAATGCATCATTCCCTCAGTAAAGAGGGCAATGAGTGACCCTGGTATCCAATTGGTTGTTAGTCTTGTCTCATCGCTGTAACTCCCGTACGGACTCGGGAGAGGCGAAGGTTGAGAGTTGTGCGTCCCCTGAAACCCAACCAAGCCGCACTGCTTCTTGACACAATGCCCACTTAACCCGGAAGCCAGCCGCACCAATGTGTCGGAGGAAACGCCGTACACCTGGCTACCGTGTCAGCATGCACTCCACCACAGGAGTCGCTAGTGTGCGATGGGACAAGGACATCTCTGCCGGCCAAACCCTCCCCTAACCCGTACGACGCTGGGCCAATTGTGCGCCGCCCCATGAGTCTCCTGGTCGCGGCCGGATGCGACAGAGCCTGGACTCGAACCCAGAATCGCTAGTGGAACAGCTAGCACTGCGATGCAGTGTCTGAGACCACTGCTCCACTCAGGAGGCCGCGAAGGAGCAACTCTACCTCCCCACAGAGAAGAGGGGTCCACTGAGGTCTGTCTGGCTCAGGCATTCCTTTCATATTAGGCAGTATACAGTTAGCTGATTTTTGAGGTGTTCTGGATGGCAGTCTACTAACCCCTTCCCCCTAAGCTTAAAGATGTCCTCCAGCAATTTGAACTACTGTTGAAAAGCGATATCCCAAGTATAAAAACAGTAATATACTCCCACTAAAGGGTTAAAAAAATTTTTTTACAAAGGTTTTATATTTTTTATTAGACTGCAAACTTCGGGGAGTAGGGAATTGAAGGAGTTGGTCTGATGGTGATTCGTGATGTCATCGGCCTCCCCTATTGCTTAAAGAGATTCTTCTGTACTTTTGTATACTTTTTAGCCAGTAGTTCTGAAAGTAGCACACCGAAAATTGCATACTATGTCACGTATGTGCAGATATGTGCACCGCGTCCTTTCTCGCTCTCTCTCTCGTTGATTGGGTTAAATGCGGAAGACACATTTCGGTTGAATGCATTCAGTTGTGCATCCCCTTCCCCCTCTCTCTCTCTGCGGTGTCCGTTTGAGCTGTTGCACCCACCCTGCAACCTCATTGGAGAACGCTAGGTAGGCCTTTTGCTAGCTGTCACTCAAATGCGAGGGGCTGAAACGTATTGGCTCGAACTGGACTTGCTAGAGGGCTGGCCCGCGTGGGGGGGAAATGTAGGAGGTCATTTTGCAGGGCTCTGGCAGTGCTCCTCCTTGCACAAAGGCGGAGGTAGCGGTCCTGCTGCTGGGTTGTTGCCCTCCTACGGCCTCCTCCACGTCTCCTGATGTACTGGCCTGTCTCCTGGTAGCGCCTCCATGCTCTGGACACTACGCTGACAGACACAGCAAACCTTCTTGCCACAGCTCGCATTGATGTGCCATCCTGGATGAGCTGCACTACCTGAGCCACTTGTGTGGGTTGTAGACTCCGTCTCATGCTACCACTAGAGTGAGAGCACCACCAGCATTCAAAAGTGACCAAAACATCAGCCAGGAAGCATAGGAACTGAGAAGTGGTCTGTGGTCACCACCTGCAGAATCACTCCTTTATTGGGGGTGTCTTGCTAATTGCCTATAATTTCCACCTTTTGTCTATTCCATTTGCACAACAGCATGTGAAATTTATTGTCAATCAGTGTTGCTTCCTAAGTGGACAGTTTGATTTCACAGAAGTGTGATTGACTTGGAGTTACATTGTGTTGTTTAAGTGTTCCCTTTATTTTTTTGAGCAGTGTATATATGTCGCCAAAGTACCGGAGCATGTCTTTAAGGAACACTAGAGGAGCAATAGAGAACAAAAGAGGAAAGCTGGAGAGGAGACTAGAGTAGGACTTCTAAGCCTAACAAATGTCAATACCTATGCATTTTCATCTGCCTGCTAGTTGAATATCCTCTTCCGTCATATTATTCTCAGGACCTATCTGTGTGATTCCGATGGGAATAGGAATCCTCACTGCAGCAAGGTCATCTGAGACCTTTGTAATATGGCTACTGTATTGAAAATGTATGTTTGAAGTCGGGCCCTTGGGGTTATTCTAGCTAATTAGCATTAGTGCTAGGCTAGCTGGGTTTGTGCTTGACTGAATTAATTGGGTTGTGGGGGAGGTTTGGTTTAGAGTTACTACCCCTGTGCCTTGTTACCCATCCCCCGCATGCGAAGAGTCCCACTGGGGCAGTTACAGTACAGTCCCTGTCTACATCCCACCCTATCTATGTGGAGTATATACACTGAGTGTACAAAACATGTCAGACTGACCAGGTGAATCCAGGTGAAAGCTATGATCCCTTATTGATGTCACTTGTTAAATCCACTTCAATCAGTGTAGATGAAGGGAAGGAGACAGGTTAGATAATGATTTTTGGTTCCAACTGCTGTGTCTTTGTGACGCAGAGTAGGTGAACGGATTATCTCCGCATGTGGTTCCCACCGTGAAGCATGGAGGTGTAATGATGTGGGGGTGCTTTGCTGGTGACACTGTCTGATTCTATTTAGAATTCAAGACACTTAACCAGCATGGCTACCGCAGCATTCTGCAGCGATACGCCATCTGGTTTGCACTTTGTTTTTCAACAGGACAATGACTCAAAACACACCTCCAGGCTCTGTAAGCGGTATTTGGCCAAGGAGAGTGATGGAGTGCTGCATCAGATGAGCTGACCTCCACAATCACCTGACCTCAACCCGTTTGGGATGATTTGGACCGCAGAGTGAAGGAAAAGCAGCTAACGAGTGCTCAACATATGTGGGAACTCCTTCAAGACTGTTGGAAAAGCATTCCTCATGATTGAGAGAATGCCAAGAGTGTGCAAAGCTGTCATCAAGGCAAAGGGTGGCTACTTTGAAGATTCTAAAATATAAAATATATTTTGATTTAACACTTTTTGCTAACTACATGATTCAATATGTGTTATTTCATAGTTTTGATGTCTTCACTATTATTCACAAACTTTTGACTGGTACTGTATATACGGATGCTTTATAAAGCCAGGCATATTTAACAGTTAGGCTATTGATTATAGACCTAATTAAGTTGCGGTTTCCTCTCCTCACTTAGACAATTACGGCAAGGGCTACTTTTCGTCTCTTAACTATTATTACCGTTCTATCAACACACTTGTCAAACACTGATGCAGCGGTCTAAGGCACTGCATCTCAGTGCTAGAGGCGTCACTACAGACCGTGGTTCGATTCCAGGCTGTATCACAACCAGCCGTGATTGGGAGTCCGATAGGGTGGCGCACAATTTGCCCAGCGTCGTTATGGTTGGCCCGGGGTAGGCCGTCATTGTAAATAAGAATTTGTTCTTAAATGACTTGCCTAGTTAAATAAACTCGTTACTCCCGTTCTACAACTAATTACTTTGGCACAATAGGCATCAAGTCACTTGCAGATAATGTTACGTAAATCATGTATCATTTTCACTGAACACAATCAGTCAACATACAGTAGGCCCTAAATCTTTCAATTGCTGAACTTCGAGGCATGCCCAAAAATAACAGAATTTTTATAATATTACAGTTCACCAAAACGCTCGTAATTCCCGTTCAACAACTCTAAATCGCTTAGGCATGCGCTCCAAAGGGATAACATGATATACAGTGCTTTCGGAAAGTATTCAGACCCCTTGACCTTTTTCCCATTTTGTTATGTTACAGCCTTATTCTAAAATGGATTGAATAAAAACTATTCCTCAGCAATCTACACACAATAATGACAAAGCGAAAACTGGCCTCCCGGGTGGCGCAGTGGTCTAGGGCACTGCATCGCAGTGCTAGCTGCGCCACCAGTGTCTCTGGGTTCGCGCCCAGGCTCTGTCGCAGCCGGCCGCAACCGGGAGGTCCGTGGGGCGACGCACAATTGGCATAGCGTCGTCCGGGTTAGGGAGGGTTTGGCCGGTAGGGATATCCTTGTCTCAGTATGTAATATGTAATATGTAAAAAAATAAATAAAAAAAAAAGTAAAATGTAATAAAATGTATGCACTCTACTGTAAGTCGCTCTGGATAAGAGCGTCTGCTAAATGACTAAAATGTAAAATGTAGAAATGGTTGCAAATGTATTAAAATATACAGAAATCCCTTATGTATTATTGACTACCTGGCCTAATGACTCCTTGCTGTTCCCAGTCTACCTGGCTGTGCTGCTGCTCCAGTTTCAACTGTTCTGCCTGCGGCTATGGAACCCTGACCTGTTCACCGGACGTGCTACCTGTCCCAGACCTGCTCTTTTCAACTCTCTAGAGACAGCAGGAGCGGTAGAGATACTCTTAATGATCGGCAATGAAAAGCCAACTGACATTTACTCCTGAGGTGCTGACCTGTAGCACCCTCGACAACACGTGTAATTATTATTTGACCCTGCTGGTCATCTATGAACATTTGAACATCTTGGTCATGTTCTGTTATAATCTCCACCCGGCACAGCCAGAAGAGGACTGGCCATCCCTCATAGCCTGGTTCCTCTCTAGGTTTCTTCCTAGGTTCGGGCCTTTCTAGGGAGTTTTTCCTAGCCACATGCTTCTACACCTGCATTGCTTGCTGTTTGGGGTTTTAGGCTGGGTTTCTGTACAGCACTTTGACATCAGCTGATGTAAGAAGGGCTTTATAAATGCATTTGATTTATGTAAATAAGTATTCAGACCCTTTTCTATGAGACTTGAAATTGAGCTCAGGTGCATCCTGTTTCCATTGATCATCCGTGAGATGTTTTTACAACTTGAATGGAGTTCACTTGTGGTAAATTCAATTGATTGGACGTGATTTGGAAAGGCACACCTGTCTATATAAGTTCTCATAGTTGACAGTGCATGTCAGAGCAAAAACTAAATCATGAGGTCGAAGGAATTGTCCGTAGATTGTTTCGAGCCACAGATCTGGGGAAGGGTACCAAAATATTTCTGCAGCATTGAAGGACCCCAAGAACACAGTGGCCTCCATGATTCTTAAATGGAAGATGTTTGGAACAACCAAGACACTTCCTAGAGCTGGCCGCCCGGCCAAACAGAGCAATCGGGGGAGAAGGGCCTTGGTCAGGGAGGTGACCAAGAACCTGATGGTCACTCTGACAGAGCTCCAGAGTTCCTATGTGGAGTTGGGAGAACCTTCCAGAAGGACAACCATCTCTGCAGCATTCCACCATTTCCGGTGTTTTTTCATACTTTTGCAAACATTTCTGACCTGTTTTTGCTTCATTATGGGATTTTGTGTGTAGATTGAGGTAAACATTTTTAATCAACTATAGAATAAGGCTGTAACATAACAAAAAGTCAAGGAGTCTGAATACTTTCAGTCAAGTCAAAGTTTATTTGAAACGTGTCGACCTTATAGTGAAATGCTTACTTGCAGGCTCTAACCAACAGTGCAAAAAAGGTATTAGGTGAACAATAGGTAAGTAAAGAAATAAAAATAACAGTAGCGAGGCTATATACAGTAGCGAGGCTACATACAGGCTCTGGTTAGTCGGGCTGATTGAGGTAGTATGTACATGTAGATATGGTTAAAGTGACTGCATATGTGATGAAAATAGAGTAGCAGTAGCGTAAAAGAGGGGTTGGCGGGTGGTGGGTGGCGGGGCACAATGCAGATAGCCCGGTTAGCCAATGTGCAGGGGCACTGGTTGGTCGGGCCAATTGAGGTACTAGGTACATTAATGTATAGCTATAGTGACTATGCATATATGATAAACAGAGTAGCAGCAGCGTAAAAGAGGGGTTAGGGGGGGCACACAATGCAAAATGTCTGGGTAAAAACTGTTGAGAAGCCTTTTTGTCCTAGACTTGGCCACTGCGGTACTGCTTGCCATGCGGTAGTAGAGAGAACAGTCTGTGACTGGGGTGGCTGGGGTCTTTGACAATTTCTTTGGGCTTTCCTCTGACACCGCTTGGTGTAGAGGTCCTGGATGGCAGGCAGCTTAGCCCCAGTGATGTACTGGGCTGTACGCACTACCCTCTGTAGTGCCTTGCGGTCGGAGGCCGAGCAATTGCCGTACCAGGTAGTGATTTAACCAGTCAGGGTGGTCTCGATGTTGCAGCTGTAGAACCTTTTGAGGATCTCAGGACCCATGCCAAATCTTTTTAGTTTCCTTAGGGGGAATAGGCTTTGTTGTGCCCTCTTCACGACTGTTTTGGTGTGTTTGGACCATTCTAGTTTGTTGTTGATGTGTATACCAAGGAACTTGAAGCTCTCAACCTGCTCCACTACAGCCCCGTCGATGAGAAGGGGGCGTGCTCGGTCCTTCTTTTCCTGTAGTCCACGATCATCTCCTTAGTCTTGATCACGTTGAGGGAGAGGTTGTTATTCTGGCACCACACGGCCAAGTCACTGAACACCTCCTTATAGGCTGTCTTGTCGTTGTATGTGATCAGGCCTACCACTGTGTCGTCTGCAAACTTAATGATGGTGTTGGAGTCGTGCCTGGCCATGCAGTCGTGGGTGAACGGGGAGCACAGGAGGGGACTGAGCACACACCCCTGGGGGGCTCCAGTGTTGAGGATCAGTGTGGCAGATGTGTTGCTACCTACTCTCACCACCTGGGGGCGGCCTGTCAGGAAGTCCAGGATCCAGTTGCAGAGGGAGGTGTTAAGTCCCAGGATCCTTAGCTTAGTGATGAGTGTTGAGGTTACTATGGTGTTGAACGCTGAGCTGTAGTCAATGAATAGCATTCTCACGTAGGTGTTCCTTTTGTCCAGGTGGGAAAGGGCAGTGTGGAGTGCAATAGAGATGGCATCATCTGTGGATTTGTTTGGGCGGTATGCAAATTGGAGTGGGTCTAGGGTTTCTGGGATAATGGTGTTGTGAGCCATTACCAGCCTTTTAAACCACGTCATGACTAAAATGGCGCCGGAAGAAATGGCAGCAGTTTTACGGGCGCCCAACCGTGCTATTATCTGTTATTTGTAACTTATTTTGTACATAATGTTTCTGCAACAGTATTTTACGGCAACAAAGAGCTTCTGGATATCAGGACAGCGATCACTCACCTCGGATTAGACTAAGATTTTTTTCTTCAACAAGCAGGACGCACAGGACGTTCTCCGAACACCCGACAAGGACAACATCCCAGTTATTGGCAAGAGGAAGAGACGCAGGTAGAGAGGGGGATGCCTCGTGAGGATCCGAGGATCCGCAAAAGGCAAGTGGGAAAGCTGCCGTTACCGTCATTACTCGCCAACGTGCAATCATTGGACAATAAATTAGACGAGGTACGATCACGAATATCCTACCAACGGGACATCAAAAACTGTAAAATCTTATGTTTCACGGAATCGTGACTCAATGATGACATGGATATTCGGCTAGCGGGATATACGCTGCACCAGCAAAATGGAACAGCACACTCCGGTAAGACGAGGGGAGGCGGTCTGTGTATATTTGTAAACAGCTGGTGCACGAAATCTAAGGAAGTCTCTAGATTTTACTCTACTTCAGGCCAGCAACATCTAGAGATCTTGTGATAAATTGCAGGCCACACTACTTGCCTAGAGTTTTCAGCTATACTTTTTGTGGCTGTTTATTTACCACCACAGACGGATGCTGGCACTAAGACCGCACTCAGTCAGCTGTATAAGGAAATAAGCAAACAGGAAACCACTCACCCAGAGGCAGCGCTCATAGTGGCAGGAGACTTTAATGCAGGGAAACTTAAATCAGTTCTAATTTCTATCAACATGTTAAATGTGCAACCAGAGGGAAGAAAATTATAGATCACCTGTACTCCACACACAGAGATGCGTACAAAGCTCTCCCTCGCCCTCCATTTGGTAAATCCGACCACAACTCTATCCTCCTGATTCCTGCTTACAAGCAAAAATTAAAGCAGGAATCACCAGTGACTCGGTCTATAAAAAAAAAAAAGTGGTCAGATGAAGCAGATGCTAAACTACAGGACTGTTTTGCTATCACAGACTGGAACATGTTCCGTAATTCTTCCGATGGCATTGAGGAGTACACCACATCAGTCACTGACTTTATCAATAAGTGCATCAAGGACGTCGTCCCCACAGTGACTTTACGTACATACCCCAACCAGAAGCCATGGATTACAAGCAACATTCGCACTGCGCTAAAGGGTGGAGCCGTCGCTTTCAGGGACTCTAACCCGGAAGCGTATAAGAAATCCCGCTATGCCCTGCGACAAACCATCAAACAGGCAAAGCGTCAATACAGGGCTAAGATTGAATCGTACTACACCGGCTCCGACGCTCGTTGGATGTGGCAGGGCTTGCAAACTATTACATACTACAAAGGGAAGCACAGCTGCGAGCTGCCCAGTGACACGGGCCTACCAGACGAGCTAAATCACTTCTATGCTCGCTTCGAGACAAGCAACACTGAGGCATGCATGAGAGCACCAGCTGTTCCGGATGACTGTGTGATCACACTCTCCGTAGTCGACGTGAGTAAGACCTTTTAAACAGGTCAACATTCACAAGGCTGCAGGGCCAGACAGATTACCAGGACGTGTGCTCCGGGCATGTGCTGACCAACTGGCAGGTGTCTTCACTGACATTTTCAACATGTCCCTGACAGAGTCTGTAATACCAGCATGTTTCAAGTAGACCACAATAGTCCCTGTGCCCAAGAACACGACGGCAACCTGCCTAAATGACTACAGACCGGTAGCACTCACGTCCGTAGCCATGAAGTGCTTTGAAAGGAATACACTGTATATAGTATATATCACCAGTAGAAGCCTACATTTAACGTTAATTCCCATAATATCTCATCTGCAATGTTTGTTTTAATTTTAATGTTTTAATTTTAATATTATTATTTATTATTATTACAGTGGTTTACCATTCTCATTGTCTGACTGGACACATAGGTTGTGAATTGTGCAAACAATGCTACATTCTTGAGACAAGTTCTTGTTTATTTCATTCCATTTACGAGTTTTGTCATTTCAGTCATCTTTTGTTTGAAATAATGCTCCTGACAATGTTGAGTAACATTGACCTGATTACGCATAGAAATAGAACTAGTCTACCTGGCCTGCACGCAAATTAGGCCTATAAATGTTCCCTTTTGGGGATGTCTGATTTAGTGTTTCTGATTGTCTTATCTCACCACCACTAATGAGCTGAGGAGCTTCTCAAAGTAAGTTTTTCTTCACCTCAAACAGCAAGGTAACTAAGTCTGCTTTTAGAATCAATTGAGAATGATAATAGTTCCTCAAAGTATTGGACAAATATTTCCAGCTCTCTGCCTTTCGATAACCACTTGGTAGTAAAGGGAAAAATGTAATGCTCTGATCCAGTGGAAATGTCATAACATTACTTCTTATCCCTTGTACAAATAGCCTAGGGTTGTGCCACTGGTGCGGGAATTTTGTTATGCAAGTTTGTAAGCACGAGTTTCGGGCTGACCCAGTTGATAGTTGATACGTTTCAAGTATCAACTATGCGATGGTCTTATTTGTTTGCTTTATGTAGGCTATTTTTATATAGCTGGCAATGGCAATAAGTTACTTATTTTAGATATAGACAATGATTTTGAGATACAAAGACTATAAATGAAACTGTTACACGGAATCCAAACCGGCTGTGCGTGTACTCCATCGTGCACAAATGTATTTTGTCCCCCCACACCAAACGCGATCACGACACGCAGGTTAAAATATCAAAACAAACTCTGAACTAATTATATTAATTTGGGGACAGGTCGAAAAGCATTAAACATTTATGGCAATTTAGCTAGCTAGCTTGCACTTGCTAGCTAATTTGTCCTATTTAGCTAGCTTTCTGTTGCTAGCTAATTTGTCCTGGGATATAAACATTGAGTTGTTATTTTACCTGAAATGCACAAGGTCCTCTACTCCGACAATTAATCCACACATTAAACGGTCAACCAAATTGTTTCTAGTCATCTCTCCTCCTTCCAGGCTTTTTCTTCTCTAGACTTTATATTGCGATTGGCAACTTTCATAAATTAGGTGCATTACCGCCACCGTTCATCTTTCAGTCACCCACGTGGGTATAACCAATGATGAGATGGCACGTGGGTATCTGCTTCTATAAACCAATGAGATGGGAGAGGCAGGACTTGCAGCGTGATCTGTGTCACAAATAGAACTGACTTCTATTTTAGCCCTTGGCAACACAGACGCTCGTTGGCGCGCAGTAATTGTATAATATAGATTTCTAAATTTATTTTGCAACGCTCTCGCACGCAACACGAGCGGTGTCAGCCTGTTACATTAAAATGTGCATATGAAAATCATAACCGGCACACAGATTGGTAGAAATGGTAAGATAAATTGGCGCTCCAGATGCAAAAGGTTGCCGACTGCTGGTGTAGCCTATTACCTGCAACTTCAGGAGCATAAAGGAAGAATCTGCGAAGGCCAGCTGGAGGAAGAGGTTCTTGTTAGGCTTTCTTGATCTCTGGCTCCCTCTTGAGTCATTTGTGTGTCTTAATTATTTAACCAAACAGCGTGTTTGAGCATCAGACAAATTCAGTACATGTAGTTGATTTTATTAAAACACATGGTGTGTCATATAAAGAAACGTCCTCTCACTGTCAAATGTTTATTTTCAGCAAACTTAACGTGTAGATATTTGTATGAACATAACAAGACTCAACAACTGAGACATAAACTGAACAGGTTCCACAGACATGTGACTAACAAAAATGGAATTATGTGTCCCTGAACAAAGGGGGGGGTCAAAATCAGGAAATCACGCACAGAACGAGCAGTATAGCGGGTGGCATTGTCATGCTGGAGGGTCATGTCAGGACGAGCCAGCAGGAAGGGTACCACATGAGGGAGGAGGATGTCTTCCCTGTAACGCACAGCGTTGATTGCCTGCAATGACGACAAGCTGAGTCCGATGATGCTGTGACACACCGCCCCTGACCATGACGGACTCTCCACCTCCAAATCAATCCCGCTCCAGAGTACAGGCCTCGGTGTAACGCTCATTCCTTCGATGATAAACGCGAATCCGACCAATCACCCCTTGTGAGACAAAACAGCGACTCATCAGTGAAGAGCACTGTTGCCAGTCCTGTCTGGTCCAGTGACGGTGGGTTTGTACCCGTAGGCGATGGTGATGTCTGGTGAGGACCTGCCTTACAACAGGCCTACGAGCCCTCAGTCCAACCTCTCTCAGCCTATTGCGGACAGTCTGAGCACTGATGGAGGGATTGTGCGTTCCTGGTGTAACTCGGGCAGTTGTTGCCATCCTGTACCTGTCCCGCTGGTGTGATGTTCGGATGTGCCGATCCTGTGCAGGTGTTGTTACACGTGGTCTGCCACTGCGAGGACGATCAGCTGTCCGTCCTGTCTCCTTGTAACGCTGTCTAAGGCGTCTCACAGTACGGACATTGCAATTTATTGCCCTGGCCACATCTGCAGTCCTCATGCCTCCTTGCAGCATGCTTAAGGCACGTTCTTGCAGATGAGCAGGGACCTTGGCCATCTTTCTTTTGGTGTTTTTCAGAGTCAGTAGAAAGGCCTCTTTAGTGTCCTAAGTTTTCATAACTGTGACCTTAATTGCCGACCGTCTGTAAGCTGTTAGTATCTTAACGACCGTTCCACAGGTGCGTGTTCGTTGTTTATGGTTCATTGAACAAGCATGGGAAACGGTGTTTAAACCCTTTACAGGGAAGATCTGACGTTATTTGGATTTTTACTAATTATCTTTGAAAGAAAGGGTCCTGAAAAAGGGCCGTTTATTTTTTTGCTGTGTGTGTGTGTTTTTCAAGTTAAAACAATCAATTGATCGAAAGAAAAGACTACTCTTGGTCAAACAAGATTTGTTTTTGTCTAGTAAGGATACTCTTTCTTTTTGTCTCTTTTCTGTATCTTTCTCCCTCCTTTCTGCTCTGAAGCGTGTAGAATTGAATATCTGGTCCCTTTTTATGGAAACACTGGTGTTGGCATAGGCAGCTGATTGTGTGAGAATGGGATTACATGGTGCAGTGTGGTGCTGATGAATAGTCTCCTGTTGGGCCGAAGAGTACTTGTGACACACAGAGGGTGAGAGGGTATTCTTCACATTAATCAACCATAATCCCAACTCATAACTACCCTGCATGGATCTACAGGTAGCTAGCTACAGGTAGCTAGCTACAGGTAGCTAGCTACAGGTAGCTAGCTACAGCTAGCTAGCTACAGCTAGCTAGCTACAGGTAGCTAGCTAGGTAGCTAGCTACAGCTAGCTAGCTACAGGTAGCTAGCTAGGTAGCTAGCTACAGCTAGCTAGCTACAGGTAGCTAGCTACAGGTAGCTAGGTGGATCTGGATGGATCTACAGGTAGCTAGGTTCAATGTTAGCTAGCTAACATTAGACTATAACTAGCAATGCAAGTGGCTCTGAGATACGAATAATATTACTGCACAGATCATGCATGTAACAATAGCTAGCGAGCCAGCCAACGTTAGGCTTGCTCGCTAACAGTATGCTTTAACTTGCAATGAAAACGACTTTCTGACAAAATTAGAAAGGTATAGTAACTGAAAATGTAGCTAAGTAGACTCCACCTGTATACATGGATGTTCTCTTCTTCCTCTGTCACGGATGCCATGGTTGACCTTAGTTTGAAGATGTAATCCGGAGACAGGTGTTTTATATAACTGTTCTCTTTTCGACACCCTCTGCATTTGCAATCAAACACCTGAATTTTCTCCATCTCCTTAGCTATCATATTCTGCTTCCACCGGGCATTACACTGATTTCAAAACTCGGCCATCTAGAAAGTGGAGAGCCTTAAGGTGGACCTTAACCCCCCAGTCTGAGGTCCTGAGTGCTCTGGAGCAGGTTTTCATCAATGATCTCTCTGTACTTTGCTACGTTCAACTTCCCCCCTCAAACCTGACTAGTCTCCCAGTCCCTGCCACTGAAAAACATCCCCACAGCATGATGCTGCCACCCAGGCTTCACCGTAGGATGGTTCCAGGTTTCCTCCAGATATGACGCTTGGCATTCAGGCCAAAGAGTTCAATCTTAGTTTCATCAGACCAGAGAATCTTGTTTCTCATGGTCTGAGAGTCTTTTTTACCGAGGAGTGGCTTCCGTCTGGCCACACTACCATAAAGGCCTGATTGGTGAAATGCTGCAGAGATGGTTGTCCTTCTGGAAGGTCCTCCCATCTCCACAGATGAACTCTGGAGCTCTGTCAGTGACCATATGGTTTTTGGTCACCTCCCTGACCAAGGCCCTTCTCCCCCGATTGATTAGTTTGGCCGGGTGGCCAGCTCTAGGAAGAGTCTTGGTGGTTCCAAACGTCTTCCATTTAAAAATGGAGGCCACTGTGTTCTTGGACCTTCAATGCTGCAGAAATGTTTTGGTACCCTTCCCCAGATCTGTGCCTCGTAACATTCCTGTCTTGGGCTCTATGGACAATTCCTTCAACCTCATGGCTTGGTTTTTGCTATGACATGCACTGTCAACTGTGGGACCTTATATAGACAGGTGTGTTCCTTTCCAAATCATGTCCAATCAATTGAATTTTCCACATGTGACTCCAATGAAGTTGTAGAAACATCAAATTCAAGTTCCATAGCAAAGGGGCTGAATACTTACGTAAATGGCCCCGTGTGGCTCAGTTGGTAGAGCATGGCGCTTGCAACGCCAGGGTTGTGGGTTCGATTCCCACGGGGGGCCAGTACAAAAAAAAAAAAAGTATGAATGTATGTACTTGTAAGTCGCTCTGGATAAGAGCGTCTGCTAAATGACTTAAATGTAAATGTAAATAAGGTATTTCTGTTTTGTTTTTAGAAAAAAACAACTTCTTTTGTCATTATGGGGTATTGTGTGTAGATTGCTAAGGAATTGTTTTAATTTAATCAATTTTAGAATAAGGCTGTAACTTAACAAAATCTGAAAAGTCAAGGGTTCTGAATACTTTCCGATGGCACTGTATATCATGTTATTTGAAGTTATCCCTTTGGAGCGCATGCCAAAGCGATTTAGATGTTGAATGAGTTTCAAACATTTTCGCTTTGTCTTTATGAGGTATTGTGTGTAGATTGCTGAGGAATTTGTTTTATTGTATCCATTTTAGAATAAGGCTGTAACGTAACAAAATGTGGAAAGTCTGAATACTTTCCGAAGGCACTGTATGTATTTGAAGGTTTTGTCAAAAAGTGATTGAATTCAAATGGATTTATCAAATTCTGTTGCCAAATCGTTAACGGTTGAAATTTGGTCAGTCTGCCCTGGCCGGACCAAATCTGACCCAATCATAGACATTTATATTTCAGAAGTTTTGAGCGCACAGTACAGTAAACAATGTACTGAACATATCTACTGTACGGTGCTGTAATGTAATGTCCAAACTTGTGAAATGTAGACGTCTATGATTGTTTCAGATTTGGTCTTGTTTAGGGTGGAGCTCATTACAATAATAGCCAGTGTGTAGAATAATACCCAAATATGCAACAGGATATTGCATATTTATACCTCAGTGTACCTATTCATGGCCATAATTATGCATTTCTGTATAGTACAGGTCAAGGACCCATGATGTGATTCCGTTACCAGATGTAAATCCACTTCACCTACTGTAGTTAAATAACCCAAATAAAAATGTTCTAATTCAAGGTGTCATGTCAAACCAGACATCTTTTGAATCTTAATTCAGAGCAGATATTTAAAGAACAACTGCCCCTATAAAAAGCATTTAATACCTTTGCCAATGTGGCATTAAAATGAGTCACAAACATTTGTGGACATCTACTTTGTGCATGACATGTCATTTTTCCAACAATTGTTTACAGACAGATTATTTCACTTATAATTCACTGTATCACAATTCCAGTGGGTCAGAAGTTTACATACACTAAGTTGACTGTGTGTTTAAACAGCTTGGAAAATTCCAGAAAATGATGTCATGGCTTTTGATAGGCTAATTGACATAATTTCAGTCAATTGGAGGTGTACCTGTGGATGTATTTCAAGGCCTACCTTCAAACTCAGTGCTTCTTTGCTTGACATCAAGGGAAAATCAAAGGAAATCAGCCAAGATCTCAGGGGGGAAAAATGTAGACCTTCACAAGTCTGGTTCATCCTTGGGAGCAATTTCCAAACGCCTGAAGGTACCACGTTCATCTGTATAAACAATAGTACGCAAGTATAAACACCATGGGACCACGCAGCCGTCATACCGCTCAGGAAGGAGACGCGTTCTTTCTCCTAGAGATGAACGTACTTTGGTGCGACAAGTGCAAATCAATCCCAGAACAACAGCAAAGGACCTTGTGAATATGCTGGAGGAAACTGGTACAAAAGTATTTATATCCACAGTTAAACGAGTCCTATATCGACATAACCTGAAAGGCTGCTCAGCAAGGAAGAAGCCCCTGCTCCAAAACCGCCATAAAAAAGCCAGACTACGGTTTGCAACTGCACATGGGGACAAAGATTGTACCTTTTGGCGAAATGTCCTCTGGTCTGATGAAACAAAAATAGAACTGTTTGGCCATAATGACCATCATTATGTTTGGAGGAAAAAGGGGGAGACTTGCAAGCCGAAGAACACCATCCCAACCGTGAAGCACGGTGGTGGCAGCATCATGTTGTGGGGGTGCTTTGCTGCAGGAGGGACTGGTGCACTTCACAAAATAGATGCCATCATGAGGCAGGAAGATTATGTGGATATATTGAAGCAACATCTCAAGACATCAGTCAGGAAGTTAAAGCTTGGTCGCAAATGGGTCTTTCAAATGGACAACGACCCCAAGCATACTTCCAAAGTTGTGGCAATATGGCTTAAGGACAACAACGTCACGGTATTGGAGTGGCCATCACAAAGCCCTGACCTCAATCCTATAGAACATTTGTGGGCAGAACTGAAAAACCGTATGCGAGCAAGGAGGCCTACAAACCTGACTCAGTTACACCAGCTCTGTCATTAGTAATGGGCCAAAATTCACCCAACTTATTGTGGGAAACTTGTGGAAGGCTACCCTAAACGTTTGACCCAAGTTAAACAATTTAAAGGCAATGCTACCAAATACTAATTGAGCGCATGTAATCTTCTGACCCCCCCCAAAAAGCTGAAATAAATAATTCTCTACTATTATTCTGACATTTCACATTCTTAAAATAATGTGGTGATCCTAACTGACGTAAGACAGGGAATTTTTACTAGGATTAAATGTCTGGAATTGTGAAAAACTGAGTTTAAATGTATTTGGCTAAGGTGTATGTAAACTTCCAACTTCAACTGTATTTTAGTGTCTCGATTGACCACAAAGTGTAAATAGGATAATTTTGGTCATTAATCAGTCTCGTCTTAAACAGACTTTGGATCCTCGATGTGTCACGAGTAAATAAAGGTTGGGTTCGGATGACAATTATATCAACAAATCATGCCCCCTTTTGCCAAGCTCCACGTGCAAATCGTCACTCTCTACCCTCTCCGCTTTCCTTCATTGAATGGGAATGTTTTTTATTTGAGATTCTTCAAAGTAGCCACCCTTTTCCTTGACAGCTTTGCAGCCTCACCTCTTGCCTGCTCACCAACGGTTGTTGATGGGGAGACCAGAATTGGGTAGGCTTCGTCTGACTTGTTCAAACTTCAACCAAGAATATGTGTGTTTGTCAGATATGACCTATCCTTACTGCCATTGGTAATAGAACAGTGACTGTATGTGATCACAGAAACATGTATGTAGCCAGCACATGGAGACTTGCAAGATGTTCAGACTGATGTCTGTAAATGGAGAGACATGGCACTCGGCATTAATGTTACTGGATGCAAATTTTACTTGTATTGTATTTTTTTATTATTGAATTGCATGGTTTCAGTCTATGGGGAGGGAGCACCAGGATTAGGGAACTGCTGTTGTATACGGGACATTTTACATTACATTTAAGTCATTTAGCAGACGCTCTTATCCAGAGCGACTTACAAGTTGGTGCATTCACCTTATGATATCCAGTGGAACAACCACTTTACAATAGTGCATCTAACTCTTTTAAGGGGGGGGGGGGTTAGAAGGATTACTTTATCCTATCCTAGGTATTCCTTAAAGAGGTGGTGTTTCAGGTGTTTCCGGAAGGTGGTGATTGACTCCGCTGACCTGGCGTCGTGGGGGAGTTTGTTCCACCATTGGGGTGCCAGAGCAGCGAACAGTTTTGACTGGGCTGAGCGGGAGCTGTACTTCCTCAGAGGTAGGGAGGCGAGCAGGCCAGAGGTGGATGAACGCAGTGCCCTTGTTTGGGTGTAGGGCCTGATCAGAGCCTGAAGGTACGGAGGTGCCGTTCCCCTCACAGCTCCGTAGGCAAGCACCATGGTCTTGTAGCGGATGCGAGCTTCAACTGGAAGCCAGTGGAGAGAGCGGAGGAGCGGGGTGACGTGAGAGAACTTGGGAAGGTTGAACACCAGACGGGCTGCGGCGTTCTGGATGAGTTGTAGGGGTTTAATGGCACAGGCAGGGAGCCCAGCCAACAGCGAGTTGCAGTAGTCCAGACGGGAGATGACAAGTGCCTGGATTAGGACCTGCGCCGCTTCCTGTGTGAGGCAGGGTCGTACTCTGCGAATGTTGTAGAGCATGAACCTACAGGAACGGGTCACCGCCTTGATGTTAGTTGAGAACGACAGCGTGTTGTCCAGGATCACGCCAAGGTTCTTAGCACTCTGGGAGGAGGACACAATGGAGTTGTCAACCGTGATGGCGAGATCATGGAACGGGCAGTCCTTCCCCGGGAGGAAGAGCAGCTCCATCTTGCCGAGGTTCAGCTTGAGGTGGTGATCCGTCATCCACACTGATATGTCTGCCAGACATGCAGAGATGCGATTCGCCACCTGGTTATCAGAAGGGGGAAAGGAGAAGATTAATTGTGTGTCGTCTGCATAGCAATGATAGGAGAGACCATGTGAGGATATGACAGAGCCAAGTGACTTGGTGTATAGAGAGAATAGGAGAGGGCCTAGAACAGAGCCCTGGGGGACACCAGTGGTGAGAGCACGTGGTGCGGAGACAGATTCTCGCCACGCCACCTGGTAGGAGCGACCTGTCAGGTAGGACGCAATCCAAGCGTGGGCCGCGCCGGAGATGCCCAACTCGGAGAGGGTGGAGAGGAGGATCTGATGGTTCACTGTATCAAAGGCAGCCGATAGGTCTAGAAGGATGAGAGCAGAGGAGAGAGAATTAGCTTTAGCAGTGCGGAGCGCCTCCGTGACACAGAGAAGAGCAGTCTCAGTTGAATGACTAGTCTTGAAACCTGACTGATTTGGATCAAGAAGGTCATTCTGAGAGAGATAGCAGGAGAGCTGGCCAAGGACGGCACGTTCAAGAGTTTTGGAGAGAAAAGAAAGAAGGGATACTGGTCTGTAGTTGTTGACATCGGAGGGATCGAGTGTAGGTTTTTTCAGCAGGGGTGCAACTCTCGCTCTCTTGAAGGCGGAAGGGACGTAGCCAGCGGTTAAGGATGAGTTGATGAGCGAGGTGAGGTAAGGGAGAAGGTCTCCGGAAATGGCCTGGAGAAGAGAGGAGGGGATAGGGTCAAGCGGGCAGGTTGTTGGGCGGCCGGCCGTCACAAGACGCGAGATTTCATCTGGAGAGAGAGGGGAGAAAGAGGTCAAAGCACAGGGTAGGGCAGTGTGAGCAGAACCAGCGGTGTCGTTTGACTTAGCAAACGAGGATCGGATGTCGTCGACCTTCTTTTCAAAATGGTTGACGAAGTCATCCGCAGAGAGGGAGGAGGAGGGGGGGAGGGGGAGGAGGATTCAGGAGGGAGGAGAAGGTGGCAAAGAGCTTCCTAGGGTTAGAGGCAGATGCTTGGAATTTAGAGTGGTAGAAAGTGGCTTTAGCAGCAGAGACAGAAGAGGAGAATGTAGAGAGGAGGGAGTGAAAGGATGCCAGGTCCGCAGGGAGGCGAGTTTTCCTCCATTTCCGCTCGGCTGCCCGGAGCCCTGTTCTGTGAGCTCGCAATGAGTCGTCGAGCCACGGAGCAGGAGGGGAGGACCGAGCCGGCCTGGAGGATAGGGGACATAGAGAGTTAAAGGATGCAGAAAGGGAGGAGAGGAGGGTTGAGGAGGCAGAATCAGGAGATAGGTTGGAGAAGGTTTGAGCAGAGGGAAGAGATGATAGGATGGAAGAGGAGAGAGTAGCGGGGGAGAGAGAGCGAAGGTTGGGACGGCGCGATACCATCCGAGTAGGGGCAGTGTGGGAAGTGTTGGATGAGAGCGAGAGGGAAAAGGATACAAGGTAGTGGTCGGAGACTTGGAGGGGAGTTGCAATGAGATTAGTGGAAGAACAGCATCTAGTAAAGATGAGGTCAAGCGTATTGCCTGCCTTGTGAGTAGGGGGGGAAGGTGAGAGGGTGAGGTCAAAAGAGGAGAGGAGTGGAAAGGAGGCAGAGAGGAATGAGTCAAAGGTAGACGTGGGGAGGTTAAAGTCACCCAGTACTGTGAGAGGTGAGCCATCCTCAGGAAAGGAACTTATCAAGGCGTCAAGCTCATTGATGAACTCTCCAAGGGAACCTGGGGGGCGATAAATGATAAGGATGTTAAGCTTGAAAGGGCTGGTAACTGTGACAGCATGGAATTCAAAGGAGGCGATAGACAGATGGGTCAGGGGAGAAAGAGAGAATGTCCACTTGGGAGAGATGAGGATCCCAGTGCCACCACCCCGCTGACCAGAAGCTCTCGGGGTGTGCGAGAACACGTGGGCAGACGAGGAGAGAGCAGTAGGAGTAGCAGTGTTATCTGTGGTAATCCATGTTTCCGTCAGTGCCAAGAAGTCGATGGACTGGAGGGAAGCATAGGCTGAGATGAACTCTGCCTTGTTGGCCGCAGATCGGCAGTTCCAGAGGCTGCCGGAGACCTGGAACTCCACGTGGGTCGTGCGCGCTGGGACCACCAGGTTAGAGTGGCGGCGGCCACGCGGTGTGAAGCGTTTGTATGGTCTGTGCAGAGAGGAGAGAAGAGGGATAGACACCACACAGGAAGGTATGACCTTTGCCAAGGTAGCCCCATTACCACCAGACAAAATGAAGATATGTGCAGTATCTGTTTCGGCTTGGAATGGAAGGTGCAGATTGTTATATTAGCATAAAACCGCTTCTATGGTATTATGTAAAGGGTTGTTTATTCTACATGGACCTGTGACTACATTTGAAAGTTATCAAACCACTTAGTTAAGAGTATCTACATAAATTCAGCAATTTCATTCTTATGATGCTCTGTAGGCTACTTACCTACTCAAAGCTTCCTCTGGCACCTCACCATACGTCTGCCTGTAGTTATTGAACTCTACCTGCAGGAGATTTGCTTGTTGTGATTGAGTGGTGGGAAACAGCTTCGGGCAAGGTTCTTTATAGATGGGTGTATCTTGGTAGCAAGGACACGCCCAAGAAACACCCACATCAAACCACAACCCCAAGCCAACTCACTTTTGGCTTCTGTCATGGCCGCCAGCATTTCTTGAGTAGCAAGCCGGAAAATGAGTCCAAATCAGCTGGTGCAGTTCCTCTTTAATGGTGCGATATGCAGAAATCGCTCCGCCATTTCCTGGTTGTTAAAATTTGAATATTTACCTAATTTCAGTTTGACAAAACAAGCAAGGTGTAGTGTACAGAATTATTGTACCATCTAAACATCTGTGATTATATTTTTTCAATAACCCAAAATATTGTATTTTCAGCTGTTTTTGAAGCTGGTGTACAAAACCGAAAGCAAAACTTAAAAACAGGACGCACAGACATATCCTACATAGAAAAGGTCTACTGCTTCTTAGACTTGCTTTCATTGAGAATGACAGATCTGTAACTCACATTTCTATGTGCATTTGGTCGGGTCGCCCAAAAAGTTGCATATTGTAAAATGTGGTCGCATATAAAAATGAGTTTACTGTAATTCTGTTACCAAACTGCACAGTTCATCCAGTAAATGTGTTTTGTGAAAATCTGTGTAAATTGTTAGTGGGGAGAACAAGTATTTGAAACACTGCCGATTTTGCAGGTTTTCCTACTTACAAAGCATGTAGAGGTCTGTAATTGTTATCATAGGCACACTTCAACTGTGAGAGACGGAATCTAAAACAAAAATCCAGAAAATCACATTGTATGATTTTTAAGTAATTCATTTGCATTTTATTGCATGACATAAGTATTTGATCACCTACCAACCAGTAAGAATTCCGGGTGTCACAGACCTGTTAGTTTTTCTTTAAGAAGCCATCCTGTTCTCCACGAGTTAATCTGGCTCTGTGGAAGTAGATAAAGGGCTTCAAAGGGCAAATCACAAGTATCCCTTTTAAAGACAAACTTTACTAAGCATCTTGAGCTAGTGTCAGAACTCGTTAAGTTCTGCCTTGAGAGGCATGGTATGCATCCCCGCATTCAGCCAGGGCAAAATGTTGTTTAATAAAGAAAGTCCAAATATTTCCCTTTTTTTTTTTTTTTCACGCCGCCGCCTCGCTATTAAATCTAGTTATCGTCACTAGGGTATGTAGCGTCCCACCTAGTCAACAGCCAGTGAAACTGCAGGGCGCCAAAGTCAAAACAACAGAAATCCCATACTTTCAAATTCCTCAAACATACAAGTATTTTACACCATTTTAAAGATACACTTGTTGTAAATCCAGCCAAAGTGTCCGATTTCAAAAAGGTTTTACGACTAAAGCACACCAAACGATTGTTAGGTTAGAGCCAAGTCACAGAAAAACAGCCATTTTTCCAGCCAAAGAGAGGAGTAACAAAAAGCAGAAATAGAGATAAAAATAATCACTAACCTTTGATCTTCATCAGATGACATCAGATGATTAGGCGGGACGCTACTGTCTCACTTGGCAAAAAGACAGAAAATGCAGAGGGACAAATTCAAATTAATTACTATAAAAGTCAAACTTTCATTAAATCACACATGAAAGATACCAAATTAAAGCTACACTGGTTGTGAATCCAGCCAACATAGGCTTTTCGGCGAAAGCAAACGATGCTATTATCTGAGTATAGCACCATTGTAAACAAAGAAGCATATTTCAACCCTGCAGGCGCGACACAAAACGCAGAAATAAAAATGTAATTCATGCCTTTGACGAGCTTCTGTTGTTGGCACTCCAATATGTCCCATAAACATCACAAATGGTCCTTCTGTTTGATTAATTCCGTCGATATATATATATCATAAATGTCCGTTTATTTGGCGCGTTTAATCCAGAAAAACACCGGTTCCAACCTGTGCAACGTGACTACAAAATATCTCAAAAGTTACCTGTGAACTTTGCCAAAACATTTCAAACTACTTTTGTAATACAACTTTAGGTATTTTTTAACGTAAATTATCGATACAATTGAAGACCAGATGATCTGTGTTCAATACAGGATTAAAACAAACTGTAGCTAGCTTTCTGGTCACGCGCCTCTAACAAACAGTACACTTCAAGTGACCCTCGTTCAAGTTGGCCGTACTTCTTCATTACACAAAGGAAAAAACCTCAACCAATTTCTAAAGACTGTTGACATCCAGTAGAAGCGGTAGGAACTGCAAGAAGGTCCCTTAGAAATCTGGATTCCCAATGAAAACCCATTGAAAAGAGTGACCTAAAAAAAAAAAATCTGAATGGTTTGTCCTCAGGGTTTCGCCTGCTAAATAAGTTCTGTTATACTCAGACATGATTCAAACAGTTTTAGAAACTTCAGAGTGTTTTCTATCCAAATCTACTAATAATATGCATATCTTATCTTCTGGGGATGAGTAGCTGGCAGTGGAATTTGGGTATGCTTTTCATCCAAACGTGAAAATGCTGCCCCCTATCCTAGAGAATTTAAGGAACAAATCGATGGTTCTGCAGCCTGAATGGAAAATGTTTTATGTGGACAGCAGTAGAGCTGACTCCATTTAGTCGACTGGTCGATTGTTTGGTCAATAGGCTGTTGGTCAACCGAGATTTCATTAGTCTAGCAGTCGCGATACTTTTTTGTTTTTTTTGTTCATGGTGCACAAGACACCTGTCTGATTCGCCCGTCTGTGGTCTAATCCATTGTGGAGACCACGAGGATGGCACAGTCCATCACTCTAAGACGTGTGGTACTGAAATTGCATATGGTTATATTATGTAAAGATAATGGTGCAATACTAATAAATATATTTTATAACGAATGTGCTTTCTCCCGCGATGGATACGGTCGCCGTCCACAGCTCTGAAACAAAATCTTCAGTGCGTCTCCCTATGTTGCTATGTCCATAGTAGCAAAGTTAATCAGCATAGTGGGATTGAGAACAATGCGGCGGAGGCAGCAGCGGCAGCAGCAGCTGTGACGAGGAAACAGCCATTGTCTTAGCCTAATTGTCCACGAAAATTGAGGAGAGGAAACCCCAACGTAATTAGGTCTATAATCAATAGCCTAACTGTTAAATGTGCCTGGCTTTATAAATCATCCATATATATCTACAGAAATAAGACAGATCCTGCTTCTGTTGCCTGTTTGAGTGTTTAACTTCTACTTCATCACAATCCCGGATCCGGGAGCACCCCCATCAGTAAAAAAGCTGACTAGCATAGCCTAGCATAGCGTCACAAGTAAATACTAGCATCTAAATATCATTAAATCACAAGTCCAAGACACCAGATGAAAGATACACATCTTGTGAATCCAGCCATCATTTCTGATTTTTAAAATGTTTTACAGGGAAAACACTATGTATTTCTATTAGCTAACCACGATAGCAAAAGACACAACTTTTTTTTCCCACCATTTTTTTCCTGCATAGGTAGCTATCACAAATTCGACCAAATAAAGATATAAATAGTCACTAACCAAGAAACAACTTCATCAGATGACAGTCTGATAACATATTTATTGTATAGCATATGTTTTGTTAGAAAAATGTGCATATTTCAGGTATAAATCATAGTTTTACATTGCAGCCACCATCACAACTCTCACCAAAGCAACTAGAATAACTACAGAGACCAACGTGAATTACCTAAATACTCATCATAAAACATTTATGAAAAATACACAGCGTACAGCAAATGAAAGACAAAGATCTTGTGAATCCAGCCAATATTTCAGATTTTTTAAGTGTTTTACAGCGAAAACACAATATAGCATTATATTAGCTTACTACAATAGCCAACCACACAACAGCATTGATTCAAGCCAACAATAGCGATAACGAATAAACCAGCAAAAGATATACATTTTTTCACTAACCTTCTCAAACTTCTTCAGACGACAGTCCTATTACATCATATTACACAATACATATAGAGTTTGTTCGAAAATGTGCATATTTAGCGGCACAAATCGTGGTTATACAATGAGAATAGTAGCCAAGCTGCCAACAAAATGTCGGGAGAAATCTTGGGAGAGGCACCTAATCTAATCATTAACTAATCATAAACTTGACAAAAAAATACAGGTTGGACAGCAAATGAAAGATACATTAGTTCTTAATGCAACCGCTGTGTTAGATTTTTAAAATTAACGTTACTACGACATACAGCGTGCGTTAAAGCGAGACCGCACCGAAATTAATGGCGGAATAGGAGTTTTACATTTTTCAACAGAACAACGAATTAACATCATAAATAGTTCTTACTTTTTGATGAGCTTTCATCAGAATCTTGGGCAAGTTGTCCTTTGTCCAAAAGAATCGTTGCTCGGTTGTAGATTGTCGCCTTCAACTTTGGAATTAGCAGGAAACATTAGCCATGTGGCCCAGACGTGCCCAACTCACTATAACGCAGCACAAAGAAATATCCGAAAATCGCAATATACTGATATAAACTGATATAGCTCGGTTTAAAATAACAACATTATGATGTCTTTAACACCTATATCGAATAAAATCAGAGCCGGATATATCTAAGGCCTATAACGGGAGCTTTCCAGAACGCCATCCTGAGGTCTGTCTTGCGTCATGACGAACGTTGAAAAGAGTGCACCCCACGTTCCAAGACCATTTATATGGCCTCAGATCTGCCTAGCAACTCCATTCCAATTCTCACTATTTGCTGACATCTAGGGGAAGGCGTATGCAGTGCATCTCGACCAATAGAAGACATGCAAATTAATAAACTGACCCCAGAACAGCCTGCCTGATTTCAGATTTCTCACTTCCTCACAGGAAGTTTGCTCCAACTTGAGTTCTGTTTTACTCACAGATATAATTCAAACGGTTTTAGAAACTAGAGAGTGTTTTCTATCCAATAGTAATAATAATATGCATATTGTACGAGCAAGAATTGAGTACGAGGCAGTTTAATTTGGGAACAACATTTTTACAAAGTGAAAACAGCACCCCCTATTAAAGGTTAATAGCCTACTTATTCCGTGAGCACCAAGCCTCATGCAATGGCCAAATGTCAGATATAGCAATTTCACAGATTTTTGTACTTTTTTTTAACAGGATGGTATTACTTTGAATTTATTTAGTGTTCCAAACAGGCAGAACATTTTTATTGTAATCTAACAGCACCTGTTTGTCACACATAATATGCACGCAGCTCTTGCTCCTATACCCTCCTTTTTCTTGATCGCCTTATTGTTATTACTATTATTATTATGATCATGATAATAATGTACTTATCATTAGTAGCCTTGTTATAACCGCCATTGAGCTGTAGGCCTAAGAGCGCATCCTGTTTAGTCTCAATATCGTAACTTACTTAGGCCTATTTCAATATATAGGCTACTGTATCAATTATTCGTTCACGCCATCACACAGCATAAGAGGCTTTCATGCTTTGAAGTCAAGCATTTTAGTTTTAAAATTAAATAACAATAACTTAATTAGCCTAAACAATAAATAGACAACAATTCACGAATGCATGCAACTTTTTTAGTCTGCTTTATACATCTTATTGTTTTGTTAGGACAGACTCTCGAACACTTATTTTGTGTGTACACTGTTCTAAATGGTCAGAAAAAGTAATAATGTTGCAATCTAACAGCAACACATAATACTCATGTAACGCTTCCTCCTATACCCTCCTTTTTCTTTATCTCCAGTAGCTTCCACAACTAAGTCGGTCTTCCACAGATCGGACTTCCCCTTTCCCTCCTGAGCAACCAATAAACATTAGCCTGTTTTTAGTTTCTTTTTCACGCCCTCCACGTCCGTTTTGCTGTCACGTGTTACTGTGTTCGTAGTTTGTTATAACCAATTTATTGATGTGATTTATGATCGACTATTGGTCACATTCATGCGACGCTTACATGTTGCGGGTAAGGAGAACAAGGGTTGATGGAACAGGGAATGTTTTTCCTAAGCAAATTAGGGATTTCGGGAGGATAGCTTTTCAGTCAAACAAACACTTTCTGTGCTGTGGTGCCTTTATCATGCAGTAGCGAGGAGAGCAAGAACGTGCATCAGTCACACAGGCACTCGCTGTCTTTTTTTTTTTTTTTTTTTTTACACAGTGTGACCATTGGGTCATTTGTGTCTTATTTAATCAAACTGTGTGCTTAAAGCATCAGCCAAGCTCAGTGCATATGTAGAGGATTTTATTCGAACATAAAGGGTGTGTCTGTCTATATATGGAAAAATGTGTTTAAACATTTCGACCTGTCGATAGAACAGGGACAACTCTCGGTCGACCAAGATTTTTTTGCTGTTGGGGACGGCCCTAGATAGCAGTGTATTACTGGCTGGCCACGTCAAGCCCAGACAATAGTGGAGACCCATAAAGCCCACTAGCGGCTGCCCAGGCTAATGTTACTTGTGATGTACGCCACATGGTGTGATATTTCAGGGGTTGTTCGGTTGTACTATTTTGTGCAAGTTTCCGGCAACCATGTTGCCTGCGTTCTTCAGAGCCTGCTTCATGGGACACTGACTACTTTATTACTGTGAAACACTTCAGCTGTAGATTTTATACAGGGCAAATTCTAAAGTATTGTAGGATAATCTCAAAAGTCTCTGTCTCTCACGCTCTGTTTTTCTCCGTCTCTTTCAGCCCAGTGTTCTGATAGTGAGCTACATAGAGTCAGTGAAAGCAGCAGCCCAGTTTGGCTTCTATCAGCAGGCCGAATGGAAGCCGGACGATTCCATGATAGCAGTGGCGGTGAGTAATGCAACTTCTCTCATTTTAGTAATAATCTCCTCCCCTCTCTTGCTCACACGTCCCTTTTGCGGGCCCCCATCATTTGTGTTGTGTGTGTGTGGTTCGGCCCCCAACGAAGGGTTCATTGGGTTCAGTTGGGTCATTAGTGTGTGTTCACATCCCTTCAACCCAAATGCCCGCTCACTTCCCCTGCAGTGAAATTCCAGGGGGAATTTCAGCTCCACCGCGCCAGGTCCACTTAGAACCTTTTCACACTACTGAGATGAGCTGTGCTTTACGTGTTCGCCACAGTTGCTGTAACCGTGCTGGAAACGATCACGTGAAAAAGAAAATATCTGAGCCAGTACAGCAGGATAGTGTAGAAAGGGTCAAACAGAGAGTGAGGCTCAGACCTTCAGTCAGTCCTGCTTGCGAGCCCATCTCCCTAGCCTTGAGACTGTCTGTCTGAACAGAGCTGCCTATAGGCCTACTATAGCGTCAGCGGCGATAACAATCATTGCCTATTGCTCAGAGAGGGTGCAAGTCACAACAGTGTTGTTATTGCCTAGCCAGGCTCTGACCTTCTGCCTGCAGGCACAACTAACAGCTTGTGTGCCATATTAGCTAGTAGCTATAGTAGGTGGAGATTAAAGGATCCAGAAACCGCAGCTATTCTGAGAGGCTGTGGAGACACACACAGAAAGAATGTGTAGGATAGGATTCCAGCTGTTTTCATGTAAACCGTATCTCTCTGACTCTGTCCCCTATGTGTTTCTTTCATATCATTATGACGACTGAAACTCTGGATTTATTTGGCAGTTCTAACGGAGCAGAATAGTGAACGAAGTGGCTGGCCCGGTGCCAATGGGAGCCCAGTTCAGGTCATTCTGTTCTTCCTATTGGCTCTGGACTGTCAAGCTGACCTTCCTACTGGGGCATGTATTTGTATGTGCCCAGTTCAGACGAGGGCACTGGCAGACACACAGAGGAAGTTACTGCAGTCAAGGGTCACAAGGCCTATTGGGCCATTACTCATAAAGGTCTTTTAATGTGGTTAAGTCTAATGTTGTCTCGCTCAACGCTGCCAGGATGAGAGCAAAGCTTATTGGGGGAATATAAAAAGCTACTTTTTGTTTTGGTTCATTTTTTGTTCCCTGAGGCATGTTTGCATATTTGTTTGACTTTTAGGATGGATTACTGTGGATATTTAAAATGGTCGGCCAAACATGGTTTTGAAATTGTATTAAGATTTTAAGGCGGAAATAAGTAACAAATTGCCTCTAAGGATCACCTTCTTGGCCAAAATTATCCCCCCCCCCCCCCCAACAGGGAAGTTGGATAACCACGACTAATGTTATGTTTATATATATTTTGTTCTTTGCATAGTACATTTTCTGACCTCATTTTAAAGTCTTTCAAAACTAAGTTTGTGATCGTAAGGCTTGAACAAGAATTTGGTTCTTATTCATTTAGTCAGCTGAACTTCTTACCACTTGACTTTCAGTTCTACTGCTGAAAACTCACATCTTGGCTGTTGAGGGAAACCGGTCCTAGTGCAGAACACTCACGGCGCCCGATCTAGGTGTGCAGCTCACCGCGGTGGTTTATTCTGTCCCTTTGTTCCCATTGTTGCTCAGCTTCTAGTTCCATCACAGCTGCATTATTTATTTTGTAGTAGGACGGCCTAGACACGGTCGCTGAAAGATCTGAACAGAATGGAATGTCCTTTGAAACATTTAAAAGACATGTTGCGTAAGGATACAAATACTTCACGCATCGGTTCTAATACCAATGTGAGAACCTTTTCTGTTGTTCTCACTCAGTCTAGGACATACTCCAGAGACCCAGACTGTGACCGCTGTTGTTTTGTGTGACACCGGCTGACCCTGGTCGATCTGTTGATCGGCACAGCGGCTTTAAGAAAGACACCGGAGCTCTGAGTTTTCCGTTCAGGCTGTCGTCAAGGCAACGGGCGTCTGGAGTTTCACAAGTGGAGCGTACATTTCGGGACGGCATGGGGGACCTGCGTTGGTACATGTCACTCACACAGTCACAACAAAACTGCCAGGGAGGGGGTTTGGAGGAATGAGCAGGGTGAAGGCCAAGAACAGTCTGCCTTTGCGTCCCAAATGGCACTCTATTCCCTATGTAGTGCACTACTTTTGACCTGAGCCTGGGCTCTGGTCAAAAGTAGTGCACTATATAGGGAATAGAGTGCCATTTAGGGCTTTTAGGACACAGCCTGTCTGCTTGCTGTCTTGTTTACTTACCCCTGCTCTGAGACGACGACTACCACATGCTCAGTTGTTGAGAGGTTTTTATTTGTGATGGAATATTAGTTACACAGCATCCTAATTGCAGCTAATCCTCTAAATCCCCCAGTGTGAACGCAAATGTGTGTGTTACTGACTGGAGCCTAATTACACCAAGACGGTCTGGCCAGAACTAACTTCCACTCTTAACATAATTGCCTCAGACAGATGGTTTCAATTCGGGCAGAAATGAAAGATGGAAGTAGCTGATGCGGTTGAGTTCCTTCTGACGTTTGATTTCTGACTTTAGTGACTTTTGGCCTTGCATTATAGTAAGTGAAAGAAGTCGCCACGCGACTAGACTCAAGTCCCCGCCTAAACTCTGGTGCTGCGCTGCAGGGCTGCGTTCTTGGAGACAGGAGTGTGTGTGACAGCATACAGGCACTATACTCAAGTCCCCAATTGACCCCTCTGGTCATGTGCTGGGGGTTTAAAGACAGGAGTGTGTGAAGCTATGAAGCTTTTTGGTAACTGACCCAGTCCCCCCTCTGTTGCTATTTTTAATAACCTCTGCATCTGCTCCCTCTGTTGCGTTTGGCTCGTTGGGCCTGATGGTTTTCGCACATTCCTAGCGGTCACCGAGGAGGGATTTGGCTCTTGTGGAAGTTGAAACGGACAGTCCTGGCCAGGAGGACATGTTAGTTAGTTAGGCTCTCTCCTAAAAGCCTCCACCTTCCTCGTAGTGAAAATATTTCTACGCTCCGACTGAACATTCCGTTTCAGTTTGGATGAAAGTTTCCTTGGGTTGGCTTGGCGTTGGTTTCTCCTGTCTGTGTATTGCGAGTCCATGACCCTGAATCGCACTCTGTTGCAGATGCATTCATAATATCTTGTCTTCAAGGTTGGACATTGTTTTGGGACAAACAGACCATCGCTGAACCTTTGTTTGAGTCAAGTGAGTAAGGCGTGATGACCGAAGCTTTGAGACCAGTGAGGCATGGTGACTCTAAGCCAAAGGTTATCTAAATACACAGATCCCTGTACATCATAAAATAGAGTTTAATGCAGCCTTTATCTACCTAAAATTTCACTCAGAACTTTCAGTTAAAAGGTTCGGACTCCTCCAGAGAATAAACGTCTGCTGAGTTGAAGTAAAGTCTTCATGCTCAAGTAATCTCTTTTAGTCCCTGTCGATTACTCGCTTTAATACAGTGTAGATATTTGATGATCCTTGATTTTCCTCTGTGCGTTTCTGCTTTCTTGACAGCTTATTTATTTTCCTCGTGGTCGTGACCTTGCAAATCGTATTCCCCCTCCCCCCAACCCTGAGGTAAAGTTCAGGATGACAGCATCCAAAGAGGTGTGTTTTTCAACCTGAAGAAATCATCTTGCAGAAAGAATACAGGACAATTGTTTTCAAATCAGCTCTCTTGCTGTGTCCTCTCTCTCTGTCTTACCTAGAGTAACTAGGCCAATATGAGCAAACTCGAAGCTCTGTTACATAATGAAGACTCCATTTGTTTTTCGACCGTCTCTTGTATTAATTAATTCAGCACACAAAAGAAGCTGACGCAAACAGATACCTCCAATGCAGTCACTATATCCTAATTGTGTGCAAACTTCTACTTTTTCCTTCGAGCCGTATTGAGAGTGAAGACCGAGCTGGCTGGCTGGCTCCTGGCTGAGCTTTCAAGTACATTTTTTAAAATGTATTTTTTATCTGTAACATGAGAGATAAAAACAGCTGGCTTGATGTTTTGTCTGGAAACCCTGTGCCATTTACATTCCAGGCGCACAGAGCATGAGATGGCTGGTCAAAACCCCTTCTCTCCCACACTCTCTCCCAACTTTCTTCCCCTACTCAGAGAGAGCTCTTACGCAGAGCTCTTAGACTTACCCAGAAAGACTCACTGCTGTAATCGCCGCCAAAGGTGCTTCTACAAAGCATTGACTCGGGTGTCAATACTTATGTAAATGAGATTTTCTGTATTTCATTTTCAATAAATGTACTAACATTTCTAAAAACATGTTTTCATTGTCATTATGGGGTATTGTGTGTAGATGGATGTGTGAGAACCCACATCGATTTAATCCATTTTGAATTCAGGCTGACTAAGTCAAGGGGTATGAATACTTTCTGAAAGCACTGTAAAACCCCTGCTCGTCTGGCCATATCGACAAATACACCGGACTAGGAACCTCGGTCTTTCCTGGGTCTTTTTAGGGAAATAGAAAAGGGAAATAGAAAGGGGATACATAGTCCGTTGCACAACTGAATGTATTCAAACGAAATGTGTCTTCTGCATTTAACCCAGCCTTGATCAACGTCGTCGGCGCCCGGGGAGCAGTTGTTGTGACGGTTAACTGCCTTGCTCAAGGGCAGAACGGCAACATTTTTCACCTTGCACACTCGGGGATTCAAACAAGCAACCTTTCGGTTACTGTCCCAATGCTCTAACCGCTTGGCTACCTACCTAATCATCACTGCTTGTCTGGCTATTCGTCTAACTATAACGCCCGGTTATAGTACAGCCCACGGTCTGTCTTTTTACCCCGAGGAGTGTTTTTCTCAGAGAAGGGCTGGAAGTAAAAACTCAAACTGAACTCCCTGGCCCTCCCTCGGTTATGGAGTGTTGAGACTTGGGGACGCATAGTCCTGCTGGAAACCCCAAACTGGAGGAGAGCAGACCAAAGCTCCCAGGAGGAACAGCTGTATTCCATATGCGTTTGTACCATGATTCCGGCCGGGTAAACGTAATCACACCAGACCCAGGCAAAGTTTATCTTTAGGAGAGGGAGAAAGGAAAAAGAAAGCTGTGTGGAGAGAGGGGGAGGAGTTCTTGTCGCCATTTTATAATTTTTTGTGTTTTTCTTCTTTTTTCCCCCTTTTTTCTGTGTTCAGTGTGTTTCTGTTCATCTTAACTGTCTGACCACAGTTTGGCTCATAAAACAGGATTTTTGAAGTAGACCAGTAGAGATGCTTAGTTGCACTACACTATATATGCTGGGTAAACCATTATATTATTAGGTTTAGGCCCTAACGACTGAATTGTTGAGATTATACATATAGTGTGCTCCCTCCTTTTTATACAGTTTAGTACTCTCCGTTAGTCAACACTTCTACAAACATCTTTCGGTGTGCGTCAGCTCATGCTTTTTACCATTGAAGAAGTAATTAAGCGATAAGGCACGAGGGGGTGTGGTGTATGTCCAATATGCCACGGCTAAGGGCTGTTCTTATGAGAGGTCGACCGATTTATGATTTTTCAACGCCGATACCGATTACTGGAGGACCAAAAAAAGCCGACATCGATTAATCGGACGTTTAAAAAAATATATATATATATTTGTAATGATGACAATTGCAATAATACTGAATGAACACTTTTATTTAACTTAGTATAATACATAAATTAAATCAATTTAGAGTGACACAATTTCCCTAGTTAAAAGAAATTCATGTTAGCAGGCAATATTAACTAAATATGCAGGTTTAAAAAACAACTTGTGTATTGATTTTAAGAAAGGCATTGATGTTTATGGTTAGGTACATTGGTGCAACGACGGTGCTTTTTTTTGCAAATGCGCTTGTTAAATCATCACCCGTTTGGCGAAGTAGGCTGTGATTCGATGATAAATTAACAAGCACCATATTGATTATATGCAACGCAGGACAAGCTGTATAAACTAGTAATACCATCAACCATGTGTAGTTAACTAGTGATTATGTTAAGATTGATTGTTTTCTATAAGATAAGTTTAATGCTAGCTAGCAACGTACCTTGGCTCTTTGCTGCACTCGCGTAACAGGTGGTCAGCCTGCCACGCAGCCTACTCGTGGAGTGCAATGTAATCGGCCATAAATGCAGATTACCGATTTGTTATGAAAACTTGAAATCGGCCCCAATTAATCGGCCATGCCAGTCAGTCGACCTCTAGTTCTTAAGCACGATGCAAAGCGGAGTGTTGGATACAGCCCTTAGCCGTGGTATACTGGCCATATTCCACGACCCCCAAGGTGCCTTATTGCAATTGTAAACTGTGTACCAATGTAATTAGAGCAGTAAAAATACATGTTTTGTCATACCCATGGTATACGGTCTGATATACCACGGCTGTCAGCCAAATTAGCATGCAGGACTCGAACCACACAGTTAATAATCAACATTAGAGAATAGACTACAGAGATGAGAATTGACAACATTCTGATTCTAGAGACCTGCTGTGATCTGTATAAATGTCACTGTTAAGTGATGTACTAATTAGCCTGCTGTCACTATCTTTGAGCAGGGGGGGAAATGAAATATTAGGAAGGTGTTTGTAATGTTTGGTATGCTCATTCTATATGCCATTTAGCGGAATTTTTATCCAAAGCAACTTAGTCATGCGTGCATTCATTCAAGTCCTGGGAATGGAACCCACTATCCTGGTGTTGCAAACACCATGCTTTACCAACTGAGCTACAGAGGACTCTGCTGACTTCATGTCTCTCCAACAGTCAGGAAGTTCAATTGGTTTCCAATGCTTGGGCGTAGTTAAGAAGTAGCTGAGGCTATGCTAGTCCTGCATGTCCACTCCACGCCTATACATTTTTGTAGATCTGATCGTGTTACTTAATAATGTTCAAAGGAAAGAAAGGCTGGTAGCTGCAGGGATAGAAGCCCTGGAGACGAGTAGGTGGCCTTCCTCACAGCACACACAAACACACACCGAGCTCGCTGCCATCCAGGACCTCTATACCAAGCGGTTTCAGAAGATTCCGCTGTTGGTGTACACCTGGTGTTTACGAAACGTGCCAAATAAAACCACACAAACACACACACTGTTATCTACCCAGTGGGAGGAAGAACAGCACTCCCTCTTTACACTTTATTGCAGATCCTGTACCCACTTAGCAATTGCGGACTGCACCTTTAGCCCACTGCATCGTGCCCTCGGCTGAGTCACAACACCAAGAAGGGTAGATGGCCTTTCAGTTCTGTTTTCTCAACAATGTAGCCTGTCAGCTTGATAAAATAACAAAACAGAAAGCAAGGCCCTTTGCCAGATCCAGATATATTCTTTGAGGTAGGCTTAGTTAAAGCTGCAATATAACTTCTTGGACGACCCGACCAAATTCCCATAGAAATATGTGTTTATAGATCTGTCTCATTTGAAAGCAGGTCTAAGAAGCGGTGGTTATGTTATATGTGCGCTATTTCTATGCTTCCCATTCTTAAGTTATGTTTTTGCGTCTTTTGGTTTTGTACAATAGTTGAAAATATACTTTATTTCACAGCGGTTTAGATGGTACAGTGATTCTCTACACTTTGTCACAAACTGAAATTACACACACTATTTGAATTTTAGCAACCAGGAAATGGTGGAGACGGAGCAATTTCTCCATATTGCACCATTTAACAGCTGCTGCCAAAATACCATCGTTGTCTTTTGTAGAATTATTATTATCTATGTCTAACATGCATTTCCACGGTAGCTGTTTAGAGGCTAGCTACTATGTTAAGTGTTTGAAGGGGGACCTTTGATGCTCAAGATTAAGATCATCACAGGTGCTGCTGTCCATTTGTAGCTGTGTGTTTGAAACATCAGAAGCATTCCTTGTTTTATAACATGCTCAAGCTCTTTTGATATACGAGTTTTTTCCGAGAGCTCATTTTGGCTCCCAGTAAGCAGTAAGACTGACAGTGAAATGAATGATCACATTGAAAGTTCTTCCAAGGAGCCCACAACCAGTTGTGTGTTTGAATGAAATGTGCAAATGCAACAAAGTCAAACATATGTATAAAAAAAAGAAATAAAAAAAAAGATATATATCAATATATTTTCCACAGTAAGTTATTTTGTTAGATTGAGTTGGTGCAGTCGGTTTAGTTTCACAACAGTCCACCGTATCTCAGCTCAGCTGCAGTGCTGGCTGGTTAGCTCAGATATGCCTGAAATATCTGCACTGCGTTTTCTATCTGAGGAAATGGTTATCATAATAACTAGGCCATCCAATGAGACTGAGGAGCCTGCTGTGAGCGTTCACACTATATTTATATACTCCCCCTTCTGAATGTGATTAAGTGCTTTTCTTAAGTAATAACTAACTGGAAGTGTTGGGCCAACTTTTGCTGTATGCAGAATATTTATCTGCCGAGGAGTCGCAGTTAAAGGTTTGAGTGTTGGCGTGTATCGACTTACTCCAATGTAGGTAATGAAATGTAAATTGTTTTCTATGGCAACTACTCTCTTTTCAACAGAGTTTTTAATAGATGTTTCCTCCTCCATCTCCTCTCCTGTAGGACTAATAAACTCAGCAAAAGAAACGTCCTCTCACTGTCAACTGCGTTTATTTTCAGCAAACTTAACGTGTAGATATTTTTATGAACATGATTCAACAACTGAGACAAACTGAACAAGTTCCAACAGACATGTGACTACCAGAAATTGAATAATGTGTCCCTGAACAAAGGGGGGGGTCAACATCAAAAGTAAGTCAGTATCTGGTGTGGCCACCAGCTACATTAAGTACTTCAGTGCATCTCTTCCTCAGACTGCACCAGATTTGCCAGTTCAAGGATGTCTTCCTTGTAATGCTCAGCGTTGAGATTGCCTGCAATGACAACAAGCTCAGTCCGATGATGCTGTGTGTTACGCACGCCTCTGAGAAGGAACGCAACACCCTGCTGCAACAACTCCCCGTGAAGCAAAAGAGGTATGAACTGTAGGTGCGAGAAAAGACGACAAAAGGCAGAATACTATGATTTATTTCCTTTACACGGTAATATGGGGAGAAGGGGCTGGACGGAACCAAAGCAAAGAAAGTAAATATCAAAGCTCCCCCTCTCCTTTCTAACCACTACTTACCTAACTTAGCACCACCTGGTGCCCTAACCAAAATACAGGGGGTGGTCCGCCCAGGTCTTACCTAGTGTGCCTAGACAGTGAATATACTACGGATAAATGTATGCCTCTTGCCTAAGCACTCCCTAGGTGCCTTCCCCTTCCCCCCTGGGAACAAATGAAACAGAATAACAAACAATTACTCAAACAAACTAAGAAACCAAAGACATCAAATAAGCTCTCTGAGCAACAATCTCACACAGAACATACCAACTGCTCCCAGCAACAACTAACACAGTACATACCAACTACCAACATGCTATAACCCTCAGCCATCAACCTCCTCTCTCAGCAATGATCTATATAACATTTAATCTCTCCAGCAATGATCTCAGCCTACAATGATCTCAGCCTGCTTATGATCTCTCTCTCTCTCTTCTGAACAGAACACTGGCTTTTATAGCTTCAGAAGGCATTGGTAATTAGAGACAGCTGCGTCTTGACGAGGGGGCGGGGTCAGCTCTCCAATCATCAATTGGGGCCGACCAATCAGCTGCTTGGGGAGAATTTCAGGAAGCCATCTCCTGAAACACACACACTCAAATACAAACTACAACACAGAAACTGGGGAACGTAACATTGTGACACCGCCCCAGACCATGACGGACCCTCCACCTCCAAATCGATCCCGCTCCAGAGTACAGGCCTCGGTGTAACGCTCATTCCTTCGACGATAAACACGAATCCGACCATCACCCCTTGTGAGACAAAACCGTGACTCGTCAGTGAAGAGCGCTTTTTGCCAGTCCTGTCTGGTCCAGTGACAGTGGGTTTGTGCCCGTAGGTGACGTTGTTGCCAGTGATGTCTAGTGAGGACCTGCCTTACAACAGGCCTACAAGCCCTCACTCCAGCCTCTTTCAGCCTATTGCGGACAGTCTGAGCACTGATGGAGGGATTGTGCGTTCCTGGTGTAACTCGGGCAGTTGTTGCCATCCTGTACCTGTCCCGCAGGTGTGATGTTCGGATGTGCCGATCCTGTGCAGGTGTTACACGTGGTCTGCCACTGCGAGGACTATCAGCTGTCCGTCCTGTCTCCCTGTAGCGCTGTCTTAGGCGTCTCACAGTACGGACATTGCAATTTGTTGCCTTAGGCATGGTGCAAGGAGGCATGAGGACTGCAGATGTGGCCAAGGCACGTTCTTGCAGATGAGCAGGGACCCTGGGCATCTTTCTTTTGGTGTTTTTCAGAGTCGGTAGAAAGGCCTCATTAGTGTCCTAAGTTTTCATAACTGTGACCTTAATTGCCTACCGTCTGTTAGCGGTTAGTGTCTTAACGACCGTTCCACAGGTGCATGTTCATTAATTGTTCATGGTTCATTGTGCACGTACTTTTGGCCATGTAGTGAGTAGCTATCTCGTTCTCTCTCCTCTTCTATGCTCTCTCATTTTTCCAGCCCAGACTCTATCTTCAGTCTCTTATTGCTCTGCTCTCTGAGTAATGCTTGGCTTTGTTTCTGCGCCACGCACTAGATCAAAGCTGCATGGACTCTGACTGGTCTGTTGGTTGTCATTGACAGTTCTTTTCTTCACAACAGTTATTTTTCAGAAGAATTTCTCTAGCTTTTCTTTCATAACAGCTTTGCCTCTGGCATTGCTAGTGTCACTAAATCACTTACTCCAACCAGGCTTTTACTGAAATGTCATGTTTAATTATGGAACTAGCTTAACTTCCGGAGTTTTACTTCCTCCCCCACATCTCCATGGAGACGACTGTGTAATTGTATGGTTCTGTTGCTCTTTGGGTTATTCTTTATTGGATGCTCCTTAGTCTGGTCCCGGATCGATGTTGTCCTGCCAACAGTCGTAACAATGATGACTATAGGAGTTGGCAAAATGGCACAAACAGATCTGAGACCAAACGAGATACTCCCCAGTCTTAAGTTAAGCTGTTTTTGGCAGTGGCAAAAAAAATACCGAACTCCTTTAAGAGTTGTTTTTGTCAAATGAATACACGGAAAAGCTTCAGTAAGACTAACATTAGACGATTTGGTCTCTGTATGCTTCTGTGGTAAGCTGTACATGAAATATGGTCCTTCATTTAGATCATAAATAGCTGGACCTTTTTTTAATTCGGTCATAAACAGCTGTTCCTTTTCGGATCTAGAGGTTGTCACATTGAATGACCGACAGTCTGTGATATGAGTGTTGGATTGAAGCGTTTGTTTTTAAGAGTAGGCCAAGACCATATGTCTGCTACTCCAGCCTTAATGACTATAACAGAGCCCAGTTTGGCTACAGATCTCTCTTTCTCTGTCTCTCTCTCTCTGGTTTTATAGTACCGTAGCCTACTTATTGCTCCAGCTGGTGTTGCCTGTGGGGAATGAGTCAAATTTCTCACCTCGTTATATTTCGTTAGTGCGTGGCACTCCTTTTTGGTTGCCACACTGTGGAAATGTCAGGGGGTACTCCAGGTGTCCTTTGACTGTTTGGGGTTGCTTGAGGTTAGGCTACAACGTTAGTTCAGGGAGTGCTGTGCACTGCGAAACCACGCAAATGATATATGCCATTCGCTGACTGACTGTGTCACGTGTCGCTGAAGTCTCGGACTTCAAGGCTCGAGTGTACTGTGAGCGTCTTTGAACGTGTGGTGTGCAAATAAAGTTGGCGTTCAACAGGAAAGTCAGGAACTGGACAACAGTTAACATGAAATTTAAAAGTGTGTGCATTTAGGCTTGTTATAGGCATATCTCTATTTACTGTGCCCCTTGATGCCCCGAAGCTTGTAGAAAAACTCCCCTTTTATCCGAGGTCAAACTTTCTCTAGCCTGAAGTCGTTTCCCTGTCTCGACTGCCCTTGCACGACAAGCGAGCAAGGCCAGACGGGCTGAAAAGGAGCGCTCTCTCTCCTGACTGATGATAATGACACGTCTGAACGGTAGTGGCTGGGGATGGAGAGATATGTTCTCTGTATACAGCAGGCTGGATGTAATAACACACCAAACCACAGTCCCCCTCTGATGGATCCGAGTTGATCTCAAGCATGACCAAGGCCACACCTTACTCATGAATAATGTGTATCTTTCTCTCCCTCCTCTCTCTCTCTCTCTCTCTCTCTGTCTCTGTCTCTGTCTCTGTCTCTGTCTCTGTCTCTGTCTCTCTCTCTCTCTGTCTCTGTCTCTCTGTCTCTCTCTCTCTGTCTCTCTCTTTCTTTCTTTCTCTCTTTCTTTCTCTCTTTCTTTCTTTCTTTCTCTCTTTCTTTCTCTCTTTCTTTCTCTCTTTCTCTCTGCAGGCTGCCAATGGCTACATCCTCATGTTTGACGTGGTTGGAGGAGGAGAGGACAAGTATCTTTATGAGCCAGTCTATCCCAAGTGAGTACTCAACTCTTTCCTTCCTGTGTTCTCTCCGCCCACTTCCATCTCCCCCCCCCCCCCCCCCCCCAGAGTCAAATGTTGAAGTTCAAAGTACAACAACAAAGGTCAACTGCAGCAGGCAAAGGACCTGCTGGGGAAGGAAGGGGTTAAATGTGGATGTTCATAGCTAGCAACAAAGACCAACAATGCTCCGTCACTCATAGCTTAGGACAAACCCCACTGTGTGTCTACACATGGCATGTTATCACAATTCATTTGCCAGGAGGTCTGAGCAATAGGCTGTAGTTTAGGACTGGACTAGAGTTCAAAGTTAGCCACAAAGGTCAATGTTGTACTCTAGCAGGCAATGCTCAGTCACTCGGTGTGAAACACAAACCCAACTGTGTGTGCTGTCTACACAATGTAATAATGAGTGTACCAGTCAGTGGGCCTGAGGAAAGGGCTGTAGTTCAGGACATCATTGCATGTCGAAAGGCCTTGGCAAATGTCAGGACTAATTAGATTAACCATTAATGCTGTGGATGACTGTGCAATGTGCTCTTCACCAGTCATATGCTGAAACCTCCCACTGTTATAACACAGGGCACAGGGGTGTGTGCATGGGTGTGTCATCACCACAGCCACTCTGAGCTCCACAGGGAGCCCAGTCGTTTAAATTGATGGCCTATTTTATACAGAGATATTGGCACCGTAGGCAATGTAACCAATCCTAGCCCTCCTTTTACTTGTATTATTGCACATCCTGCAAATTACCAGCAGAGGTCGACCATTTTCACATTCACTCTGTTGGTAGTGCTTACAAGTTGGATCATAATTCAAAAAGTAGCAGAGATCCCACTCTGGAACTTTGATATGCACATAGTGTATTGTGTGTGTGTGTGTGTGTGTGTGTGTGTGTGTGTGTGTGTGTGTGTGTGTGTGTGCAGTTTATATACATGCATAAGGGCGGCAGGTAGCCCAGCGTTTAAGAGGTTGGGCCATCTGTCGATGTACCCTTGAGCAAGGCATTTAACCCTAATTGCTCCTGTAAGTCGCTTTGGATAAGAGAGTCTGCTAAATGACTAAAATGTCAATGTACACACACACACAGTATATACATTGCATTCGGAAAGTATTCAGACCGCTTGGTTTTTCCCACATTTTGTTACGTTACAGCCTTATTCTAAAATGTATGAAATTATTTTTCCCCTCATCAATCTACACACAATACCACATAATAGACAAACTAAAAACAGGTTTTTAGAAAAAACAGAAATACCTTAAGTATTCAGACCCGTTGCTATGAGACTCGAAATTCAGCTCAGGTGCATCCTGTTTCCATTGATCATCCTTGCCATGTTTCTAAAACTTGATTGGAGTCCACCTGTGGAAAATTCTATTGATTTATATAAGGTCCCACAGTTGACAGTGCATGTCACAGAAAAAGCCACGCCATGTGGTTGAAGGAATTGTCTGTAGCGCTCTGAGACAGGATTGTGTCGAGGCACAGATCTGGGGAAGAGTACCAAAACATTTCTACAGCATTCACGGTCCCCAAGAACACATTAGCTTCCGTTAGCAAGATGGCGCCGACGGAGATGGTCGCCTCGCTTCGAGTCCTTAGAAAACTATGCAGCATTTTTTTAATGTATTATTTATTACATTGTTACCCCAGAAAATCTCAAGTGTTATTACATACATCCGGGAAGAACTATTGGATATAAGAGCGATGTCAACTTACCAGCAATACGACTTTCCCGACGCTGATATTTTGATCGTTCCACCACCCAGGACAGTGTATCTAATCCCAGAAGCCGACCCAAAACAACGTTGCCGCAGAAGAGGCAGACTGAGCGGCCTCCTGGTCAGGCTTCGTAGGCATGCACACCGCCCACCGCTTCCAAGTATACTACTCGCCAATGTCCAGTCTCTTAACAAGGTAGACAAAATTAGAGCAAGGGTTGCCTTCCAGAGAGACATCAGAGATTGTAACATTCTCTGTTTCACGGAAACATGGCTCTCTTGGGATATGTTGTCGGAGTCGGCCCAGCCACCGGGCTACTTCATGCGTCGCGCCAACAGAGATAAACACCTCTGGGAAGATTGGTGGGGGTATATGCTTCATGATTAACGACTCATGGTGTAATCATAACATACAGGAACTCGACGTTCTTCTGCTCACCCGACCTAGAATTCCTTAGTCAAATGCCGGCCATATTATCTCCCAAGTGAATTCTCGTCAGTTATCATCACAGCTGTGTATATACCCCCTCGTGCAGACACCACGATGGCCCTCATGGAACTGCGCTGGACTCTATGTAAACTGCAAACCATGTCCTGAGGCTGCATTAATTGTAGCTGGGAATTTCAACAAAGCAAATTTGAGAACAAGGCTACCTAAATTATATTATCATATTGATTGCAGCACTCATGCGGACAATACACTCGATCACTGCGACTCTAACTTCAGCAATCCATACAAGACCCTCCCTCGCCCTCCCTTCAGCAAATCCGACCACGACTCCATCTTGCTCCTACTGTCTTATAGGCAGAAACTCAAACAGGATGTATCTGTGACTAGAACATTCAACTCTGGTCTGACCAATCGGAATCCATGCTTCAAGATTGATTTGATCATGCGGACTGGGAAATGTTCCGGGCAGCCTCAGAGAACAACATCGATCTATATGTGAGTGAGTTTATGAGGAAGTGCATTGGAGATGTTGTACCCACTGTGACTATTAAAACATACCCTAACCAGAAACCGTGGATGGATGGCGGCATTTGCGCAAAACTGAAAGTGCGAACCACCGCATTAACCATGGAAAGAGGACTGGGAATATGGCCAAAATATAAACAGTGTAGTTATTCCCTCCGCAAACAAACAAGCGAAATATAGGGACAAAGTGGAGTCGGTATAGGGGCAAAGTGGAGTCGCAATTCATTGGCTCAAACACTAGACTTATGTGGCAGGGTCTACTGGCAATCACAAAAAGAAAACCAGCCACGTCACGGACACTGATGTCTTGCTTCCAGACAAAATAAACACTGTTGCCTGCTTTGATGAGCCTACACGGAGGAGGTGAGGGCACTCTGTAGTGTCAGGAAAACAACCTCTCACTCAACGTCAACAAAACAAAGGAGATGATCATGGACTTCAGGAAACAGCAGAGGGAGGACCCCCCCCCTATCCACATTGCTGGGACAGTAGTGAAGGTGCAACGTTTCAAGTACCTCGGCGTACACATCACAGACAAACTTAAATGGTCGACACACACAGACAGTGTAGTGATGAAGGCACAACAGCGCCTCTTAGGCCTCCTGAGGTTGAAGAAATTTGGGTTCTCACCTACAACCCTCACAAACATTTACAGATGCACAGTTGAGAGCATCTTGTCGGGATGTATCACTGCCTGGTACGGCACCGCCCTCAACCACAAGGCTCTCCAGAGGGTGGTGCGGTCTGCACAACGCATCACTGGGGGCAAACTACCTGCCCTCCAAGACACTGTTGTCGTTGATGATCATTAAATGTGAAGACTGTATATTATCAAATCAATTCTCTGTGTAATTTTAATTGCACGATCTAACTAATCCTGTAATTTTAACTAGAGTCAGGGAACCATGGGAACATGTTTAGAGTTTCAATTTCCCAAATATAACTCATATCTTATCAAAACAGTCGAGTATTAATGAATTTGACCTCATCAGTCTCATTACTGGACATCGCAAACCCTTGGATATCTGCACGAACCCTAGCATAGAATCATGAATCGACGATGTACAAATTGGCTTGATTATTTATTAACTAACTTAATCAATCACAGAATTACATAAACACACACACAAATAGGTCATACATTGGTTACTACATGATACAAAGAAAAAGTTCCTAGCGGACGAAACCGATATGACTGCTTGGTAGACAAAGGAAAGGGGGTGGGGACCACTCGAGCGGGAAACTCATAGAGGATAACTACATTCATTGCTAATACTTTGAACATGAACAACCGCTCATTCGAAAATAAATTCCAATTTACATATTTCCGAGTGTCTGCCTTTTGTTGTCCCTCTCTGCGATTGCCGGTCCTTCTGCTGGATAGTCAGTCGACAGAGAACCTCTGATTTGTCCACCAGAGATCAAAGTTGTAGGTTGTTAGAATGGTTACTTCAGAGTATTTAAACAGCTGCAGTCTGAATAGTTTAGTTTGTAGATGTATTCGCCATTTCAACGTGGGAATGCTCTCCACGTTCTCTGGTCTTGTCCTCTGGTAGAGGTGTAGTTCTTAACCATTTCAACATGTAGCGTCAGCTCCATGTTTTCTGATCGAATGTAAATGTAGTTGGAAGTGATTTTATACTCTGGTGAAGAAGGGGCGGTTCTATGATGCCTAATGTGATGTCTGGGCTCATGGGGGTGTGGCCACTGACTAGTTAAAACGTTATATGTAAACAAGTATCTTGTTGAGGAGGCCAACATCACATCTTCTCACAAATAGTTTCATATTCAATCATATATTTTACACAACCATCAGATGCAAATCCCATAATTGAGAATTTTATATAGACGAAGAAACAGTAATGTGTGTCTACTGTCCTTCATGAGGTCACCAAATGAAACAAACTCGACATGACTGTTCCTTGATTTCCCACCGACCGGTTCCACATTCTGAAAAATATAAATATTGTTTCATTCTCAAATTTTGGGAATGTAGAAGTTTGTGGGATCAGCCTCTTTGTTCCACTGTGAAATCCTCTCTTCTCTTACTGCATGTCCAAAGGGGAAGAGGGTCTCTTCCAAGAATTTACGACCTGTCGTTAAGTAATAAAACTGTGGAGGGAGATAGGGGGGGTGGGGGCTATGATCCGTCGTGACAACACCTACAGCACCCGATGTCACAGGAAGGCCAAAAAGATCTTCAAAGACAACAACCACCCGAGTCACTGCCTGTTCACCCCGCTACCATCCAGAAGGCGAGGTCAGTACAGGTGCATCAAAGCTGGGACCGAGAGACTGAAAAACAGCTTCTATCTCAAGGCCATCAGACTGCTAAACACCAGTCAATAACTCAGAGAGGCTGCTGCCTACATAGACTCATCACTGGCCACTTTAATACATGGATCACTAGTCACTTTAAACAATGCCACTTTAAAAATGTTAACATATCTTACATTACTCATATGTATATACTGTACCTTATACCATTTATTGCACCTTGCCTATGCCGCTCGGCCATCGCTCATCCATATATTTATATGTACATATTCTCATTCCATCCCTTTTAGATTTGTGTGTATTAGGTACTTGTTGGGGAATTGTTAGATTACTTGTTAGATATTACTGCACTGTCGGAACTAGAAGCACAAGCATTTCGCTACACTCACATTAACATCTGCTAACCATGTGTATGTGACCAATAAAATTTGATTTGGATTTGATTTGACCCTTTAATGGAACAAGTTTGGAACAACCAAGACTCTTTGTGGAGCTGATCGCCCAGCCAAACTGAGCAATCGGGGGATAAGGGCCTTGGTCAGGGAGGTGACCAAGAACCCGATGGTCACTCTGACAGAGCTCCAGAGTTCCTCTGTGGAGATGGGAGAACCTTCCAGAAGGACAACCATCTCTGCATTACTCAACCAATCAGGCCTTTATGGTAGAGTGGCCAGACAGAAGCCACTCCTCAGTAAAAGGCACATGACAGCCAGCTTGGAGTTTGCTGAAGGACTCTCAGACCATTAAACAAAAATTGTCTGGTCTGATGAAACCAAGATTGAAATCTTTGGCCTGAATGCCAAGCATCACGTCTGGAGGAAACCTTGCACCATATCTATGGTGAAGCATGGTGGTGGCAGCATCATGCTGTGGGGATGTTTTTCAGCGGCAGGGACTGGGAGACTAGTCAGTATCGAGGAAAAGATGAACGGAGCAAAGTACAGAGATCCTTGATGAAAACCTGCTCCAGAGCGATGGTTCACCTTCCAACAGAACAACGACCCTAAGCACACAGCCAAGACAAATCAGGAGTGGCTTTGGGACAAATCTCTGAATGTCCTTGAGTGACCCAGGCAGAGCCCGGACAGTAACCCAATCGAATATCTCTGGAGAGACCTGAAAATAGCTGTGCAGCGATGCTCCCTATCCGAAGAATGGGAGAAACTCCCCAAATACGGGTGTGCCAAGCTTGTAGCGTCATACTCGAGACTGTAATCGCTGCCAAAGGTGCTTCAGCTAAGTTCATGAGTAAAAGATCTGAATACTTACGTAAATGTGATATTTCCATGTTCTTTTTTTATTAGCAAAAATTTCAATAACTGTTTTTGCTTCGTCATTATGGGGTATTATGTGTAGATTGATGAGGGCAAACTAATTTAATACATTTTAGAAATAGGCTGTAACATAACAAAATGTGTAAAAAGTCAAGGTCTAAGTACTTCCCAAATGCGCTGTATATAAACACTTTATATATTTATATATATTCATGTTTTATATTTTCAACTATTCATTAAAAAAATAAAACATTAAAAAAATAAAACATAAAAAAAAAATTGTGCTACTCCTATTACAGTGCAAGTGGTAAAGCTTCATATAACACCAATTTTTGCTTTGTAGCGCCTACAGATGGAACATTATGGAGTCTTACCCCTCCTGTTGTGTACGTTTCATGTTAATTCTGTGTTCCCGGTCCAAAATGACCGCCCCATTATAGCTGATTTTATAAATCCATAATAATACAAATATTATCGCCTAATGTTGTGTTAGATCTTTTTATCAACTTAATTTTTGTGAACATTACAAGTTTTGAACTTCTATATGCTATTTATGGCCTGTAGGCCTCATTGACCTGAGCTCATACAACGTGTTTTTTGAGTAAATAAAGCATCATGTATGGATTATTTTGACTAGAACAAATACTCAGATGAAACATATTGTGCTATTTATCACAGGCTACTTTGTGTCAAAGTTTAACAAGGACTCTCTCACCAGTGTCATGATCAAAGATATGATCAAGAGCCTCCTCAAATACAGTATATCATTTGGTCATTGTGCTGCCACAGTATGAGTTGTGAGTAAAGGCCTTAACAAAATCCTCATGTCCCAGAGCTGCTAGAAAAGTTCTATTGTTATTGAAACAATGTTGCGATTGTTTGTGAGAATGCCAACAGGTGTGGTTCCCGTGGGGGAAAGGTTCTATTGGGGATAAGTTTCCATGGGGGTTGCCATGGAAGCTAAGAAGGAGTGAAGTGTGTGTGTGTGCTCAAACACACATGCATGTGGGGGTCTGGGAGAGGAAGTGTGTCCATCTGATGAATGGGCATGTGCTTGAACTGAATTTTCTACACCAATTGTAGTCTCACCCATTCATTTCTAATGACCGGTCATTTTTGACCAGGAACACCACAGGTGTACAAAAGTTAAATTAAACACCCAAAATGTAATGAAAATCATCCAAATGTATTCAAAGTGTTCAGATGCCCTGTGTGGACAAAGTCATGGAACCTTATGACAGTCAGATTAAATGAACTACATTTTTCAGAGAGAGGACTTGTAAATAGGTCCAATTCAACCGGAACACAGCAGGAGTGTTAATGGAGGACTGGGATACAATTTTGTGAAAATCACTGAAATCCTGGTATTGTCTTGTTTTTTTTTGTCCTGGTGTCTTATGGAATCACTCCAGTCTGGAAGGATGCACTAGACCCAACCTGCTCTCTGTCTGCTGCTGTTAGGCGTCATTATTGCCTAGATCCTAGAGCGACGTTGTTGACTAACCCAGGCTTTTTTGCCTTTTGATTTAGACTTGATATGGTTACTGTGAATTTGATCTTTGTGTGTGTGTGTTTAGAGGGAGTCCACGTGTCAAGGTCACCCCAGGTTATAAAGAAGAGCAGTGTGCCCCTGCTCTCAGCCTGGAGATGAAGAGACCCATCGATCTGGAGGCTCCCATCACCAGGTACTACAGTGTCTCACACACACACGCTATATACACACACACGCGGTATACAAACCCCAACACATGCACACAGTATACAAACCCCAACACATGCACACAGTATACAAACCTAAACACGGAATCGCACATACATATACATACATACATACATACATACATACATACATACATACTACTGGACACTGAAGTGTGTTTAGTATGCAAGTAACCAAAAATGTTGTTTTACATTCTGGACTGGTGCACATGGTACGTACTTCAGCCACTGTACGTTTTGTGCCGAAGAGATTTCCTCTTCTTCCCAAACCAATTTATCAATTTGACTGCGGAAAATTATTAAACTGCGTATGGCTTCGCACATTCTTCCTCTGGTCCCTGTGGACTTCAGTAGGACATTAAAGATCTATCATCCTTGCGTTTCCTTTGTGTCTCTGTCTGTGTGTGGGGGTGTGTCTCTGTCTGTGTGTGTGGGGGTGTGTCTCTGTCTGTGTGTGTGGGGGTGTGTCTCTGTCTGTGTGTGTGGGGGTGTGTCTCTGTCTGTGGGTGTGTCTCTGTCTGTGTGTGTGGGGGTGTGTCTCTGTCTGTGTGTGTGGGGGTGTGTCTCTGTCTGTGTGTGTGGGGGTGTGTCTCTGTCTGTGTGTGTGGGGGGTGTGTCTCGCTCTCTCTCTCTCTGTGTGCACGTGTTCCCATCCTCCCAGTAGCCTGGCTTTAGAGCTGCATGCCTGGGGTGAACTGAGCAGAGCAGCTAAGCTCCAGTATTGTCCTTTTTGCTTGAGAAGGCCCATTCTCCAGAGAGTCCTGTTGGCTCTAGAATGCCCCATTCTGCTCTGGAGAGATGGAGCCAGACCACAGTCAGATTACTGAGGCTAGGCTATCGGGTAGTCCTCAGTACTCACAGACCATCTGAGTACACTGGGACCACACATTCCAGCCTGGTTCCTCTGCATCTCCCCAGGAGAATGACACTTCTTCTCTTTCTCTTTCATCTGTCTGTCTTCTATTATCTGTCACTCTTCCTTTTATCCGACTGAATTTTTCTGTCGCATGCTCTCTCTCTCTCTCTCTCTCTCTCTCTGTCTCTCTGTCTCTCTGTCTCTCTCTCTGTCTCTCTCTCTGTCTCTCTCTCTGTCTCTCTCTGTCTCTCTCTCTCTCTCTGTCTCTCTCTGTCTCTCTCTGTCTCTCTCTCTCTCTCTGTCTCTCTCTGTCTCTCTCTGTCTCTCTCTGTCTCTCTCTGTCTCTGTCTCTGTCTCTCTCTCTGTCTCTGTCTCTGTCTCTGTCTCTCTCTGTCTCTGTCTCTGTCTCTCTCTGTCTCTCTCTCTCTCTCTGTCTCTCTCTCTCTCTCTCTGTCTCTCTCTCTCTGTCTCTCTCTCTCTGTTTCTCTCTCTCTGTCTCTGTCTCTCTCTCTCTGTCTCTGTCTCTCTCTCTCTCTCTCCATTTTCTACTCATTTCTGTTGCGCGCGCCCTCTCCCTCTGAATTTGACAGTCGCTCTGTTACATACTCGCTCTCACATGTTCTTTTCTCCCTATGTCTTTCTAGCTGCGCTTCAGGCATAACAATGAGCAGGAGCGTCTATTTGAAGGACGGCGTTAAGGGGTCCGAGTGACTGTAGGAGAGGTGCTGGGTGCTTCTGATCTGCTGCCGTAAATCATTGTTTCGGGGCCTTCCTCTCAGATCCTCTATATGGGCTGCTTTAACATCCCCAGTGCATTCTCTCTCGCTCTCTTTCTTGTTGTTGTGTGGGAGACACTAAGACCTGGTACTAGGAATAGATGTGCACACAGCCGGGCGTCTAGTAAACACTAGCTAAACACCCCTCTCTCTCTCTCTCTCTCTCTCTCTCTCTCTCTCTCTCTCTCTCTCTCTCTCTCTCTCTCTCTCTCTCTCTCCTCCCCCAGTATTAAGTCTCTTCAGGAGGACTTGTTGGTGTCTACAGCTGATGGCTACCTCCACATCCTCCACTGGGACGGAGTCAGCAATGGCCGGAAGGCGATCAGTCTCTGCACCGTCCCCTTCTCCCTGGACCTTCAGTCAGCACGCGGTCAGTCACACTCACTATATACCATCCTCTCCTCGCCACCCTCTTCCTACCTCGCCTGCTGGTACCCACCCCACCCGATCCCTCTCAACTGACCTGAACCTCTACCCATGTGTACATTTGCAGTCGGGCTCAATCTACACCATCCTCTCCCCAGACCTCGCCATCCTCTCCCAACTACATCTATACATGTTTACATAAAACGAGGCCATAGAGATCGTATCTAACTGGCAGCCCATTTCAGATCTTTTTTCCCACTCATTGGTCTTTTCACCCATCCCATCAAATCGTTGCACATCAGATCTTTTTCATAGCTGATCTGATTGGTCAAAAGACCAATTGGTGGTGGGGGGGGGGGGGGGGGAATAAAAATCTGAATTGGGCTGCCTGTGTAAACGCAGCCTAAGTGTCGTCCCTACGTAGGCCTGAAGTCATGTATGTGCGTAATGTTTCTAGATCACTGTGTTTCTTCATGCGTTTTATTGCTTGTGCAGGTGGTCCGTCTCTGGACCTGGAGGGGCTGCACATCACAGACATGGAGTACTGTGTGACTCTGGATGGCTTTGCTGTGGTGCTTGACGACGGGAGGCTGGGATTCATCAGTCCTGTAGCCAGCAGGTTTACTGCAGAAGTACGAGAAAGAAGTCCGTGTGTGTGTGTGTGTGATTTGCTGTGGTGCTTGACGATCGGCAGGCTAGAATTGATAAGAGCTCTGGGAGAAGTGTTGTTTTGGGGTGTGTGCGTTTTTGCTGCGGTGCGCGCACAATGCAGCCGTGTTCTGTAAGTCATGTGAAGCGTGACTGTCGAGGGTTGATGGAAAATGGGGGTGTGGGGGGGGGGAGAGGAAGTGAAAGGCGGAGGCGAGTGTCTGCCTGCGCGTGAGTCGGGAGTGACGTACGGTGATCTATCGGACTGTCTCTTGTCTCCTCCAGCAGCTGCAGGGCGTCTGGGCAGCAGACGTAACAGACGGCACGTGTGTGGCGGTCAACAATAAGTACAGGCTGATGGCGTTTGGTTGTGCCAGGTACGTGTGTGTCCTGCCGACATCAGTACAGGCCTCTGTAGCCACTTCCTATCTGCTGTTTAACTGAAATGCAAATTACAAAATCAAGAGGTCCAGGGTCCCACTGTTCAGTCAGTCAGTTAAGCAGGAGGTGTGTGTGTGTGTGTGTGTGTGTGTGTGAGAAAACACACACAAGCTGGCAGATTGCACAATCCGTGAGAACCGCTTGTCAAACACACACCAATCACAAAGGCGGACAGCGGCTTGATTTGCACACACACTGACCTGCAGGGATGAGTCCAGCAGAGAGAACCTGAGTGGCAGTAGATAATGGGTCAATCACTGGCTGTGGAATCGACAACCTTTCTCTTCATTAAATGCCTGCTCATTATTTCAGCGTTTTGTTTTTCATTTAGGAAACGTCGGCTAATGAATTGCTGGTCCTCGGTATTAAACAAGATTGACTTGAACTTGACCGCACAGGCGGCTGTTATGTAATATGCCTACCTCTGATGGGTCAGCGTTGTTTATTCATGTGTTGAATCCCCTGACTGTGTTTGTGAAATTCAATTTGGTTTATTTGCTTTCGGTACATAATTGCCCAAGCACAATGTTACCTTAGAATAAAGAGTAATGAGTAATTATTAACATTTGTCTGTCTTTAATTTGTCTGTCTCTCTCTGTTCCAGTGGCTCAGTATTGGTGTACATGATTGACACCACTACAGGATCCATGCAGCTCTCCCACAAGCTGGAGCTCACCCCAAAACACTTCCCCGGTATGTCTGTCTCTGACTGACCACCAGCTCACGCTCCCATTCTAGTGTTGACAGATGAGAGAAAGTACACTTCATACAAGCTAGTACGCCCCGTCAGGTTTTAACACAATGGTATCACATGATGCCTCTTTATAGTGCTGGTTTTCGTTTTGACTCGAAAGTGCTAGTGATTCTATGTAGTAGTTCCCCTCAACACATCAGCCATGCTGAACCATTGGTTTGTTTATGGTACACTCCTACCCCCTAGTGGTAGTGGGTGGTATGAAAGTACAGTACCTTGTAAAATCCTATTGACATTTTCAATGACCCTGGGCTAGATTACGTCACAGGGATGTTTATTTTACACGGTACTGTATTATCTCTGTTAAACCAAAGAAACCATACTACTGTAAAAGCAGAGTTGTGGTCAATTCCGTCAATTCAGGAAGTAAACCATATTCCTATTCTACTTTTCCTCAATTGAAATGGATTGACTCAACTGTGTTACTGAAAAGATTTCTGTCTGACCGGTCGCCGTGTCTGTATCGAATCTCCCTCCCTCAGACGTGTGGAACAAGACGGGCGCGGTGACGCTGATCCGCTGGTCCCCCGACTACAGCGTTGCCATGGTGACCTGGGAGTGCGGCGGGCTGTCTTTGTGGAGTGTGTTCGGCGCACACCTCATCTGTACGCTCGGGGAGGACTTTGCGTGAGTGACGAGACACAGCGGTCTTCTTCTCTATTCTTCCTCCTCTATTGGTCTCCGTTTTCCTCCTTGCCCTCCAGGACTCCGCAGCCGTAGCACAATTCACACCGCTGTCGTCTTGTCAGCTACGCTCTATGGTGCAGGCTGCGCGCTCTCATACGGTACAGGTTGAGCAGGCGTCATCCTGAAGGGGACAAAAAAAACTGTGCAAAATCTTATCTTTTTCTCCTTGCGATTTGTGTATATTATAAACCCTTATCTATGACTATGGTCTCGACCCCAGGTATCGGTCAGACGGCACTAAGAAGGATCCTATACAGATCAGCTCTATGTGCTGGGGAGCGGAAGGCTACCACCTGTGGGTCATCACCAGTAAAGAGGAAGCAGCGCTTGTGGAGAACATGGAGGAGGCTCCACCTCCTACCCAGACCAAGCAGGCGGGCATACTGCAGTTCCACTTCATCAAAAGCGCCCTGACCGTTAACCCCTGCACGGTGAGCTTATGGACAAAGGCGTCAATGCACACATTCCTGACACCAACCAATTTTGCTTGCTGGGCTCTTTTGTGTAGAATACTGATATGTTGCAAACATATTGATTATTCGTCGATTCCCTGTTGTCCGTCCCAGAGTAACCAGGAGCAGGTTTTACTACACGGGGAAGACCGTCTGTACCTGACCTGTGGTGACCCCACCCAGGTCCCATCCAGCAGCTCAGATGGCCCTCACACCCCTCACCCCCATAACCTCGCCCATGGCCTGGAGGGCAGCCCCCTTCACCACCGCTCCGCCCCCTCGCCCAACGCCATCTCTCAGGGACTCAGCACTTTACTGGGACACAAGCACTGGCACGTGGTCCAGGTACATCCTCATAAAACTTCTTCATTCGTTTCGAATTCAAAAAGCGTTGTTGTCCATCAGCTGGCTATCTATTCAAATGTTGCTTTGATATGTTGAAGCTTAACAAGTTAGAAATTATGTTTTAGTATCCTGTCAGTAAAACTATCCTGTGTTTTTCCTCTGTCGTAGATTCACAGCACATACCTAGAGAGCAATTGGCCTATACGGGTGAGTCGGTGTGGGAAATACTTCTACGTCTGTCCTTAGGGATAAGTATTCAGTGTGTGTGTATGTGCGGCTACATAAAACCATGTTAACCTGAGTTGTCAAATTAATGCAGTTTTTCCAGATACCCAATGTCGTCATGTGCACTTGGCCTGCTATGTCTATGGCTTCTAATGCATGAGAGGTGTGTGTGTGTGTCTCTAGTTTGCAGCCATAGACACAGCAGGCCAGTGCATAGCGGTGGCAGGGAGACGTGGATTTGCACATTACTCCATGTCCTCCAGGAAATGGAAGCTGTTTGGGAACATCACTCAGGAGCAGAACATGACCGTGACAGGGGGGCTGGCCTGGTGGAAGGACTTTGTCGTTGTTGCGTGTTACAATTTCATCGACCGGCAAGAAGAGGTAAGACGGCATAACACGGATATCTAACGTTCAGGAACAATACTACTTTTTTTTTTAAATACATTTTACACCACCCTGTTCTGAACATGTATGGGCCAAATTTGCATGGACAAATTGATTGAGAATGTGTGATCGTTTGCGCATGAGCTCAGTTTGATTGGTCGATTTGATGGATTGACAAAGTGAGCAGCTGTACTTTCTTTCCTCCTCTGTCGTTTCTCCCCTCCCGGCGTAGCTGCGTCTGTACCTCCGGTCGTCCAACCTGGACAATGCCTTCGCCTCCGTCACCAAGCTGCACTCTGACACTCTGCTGCTCAACGTGTTCAGAGACCTGATCGTCCTCTTCAGAGCAGACTGCTCCATCTGCCTCTACAGCATCGAGAGGAGGCACGACGGGTAGGGAGGGACGAACACGCTTAGGACAGGCACACGCATGCACACCCACTCATACAAAAACAAAATAATCTCTCACACACATTTATTAGCAGGCAGGACGAGACCGGTAGGGAAGATCACCTGACAGAGGTCTCGGATGATAATCAATAGTGTTGTGAAAATAAATTCACATGAGAACTTTAGAAAAATCCATTAATACTTATCACATGCCATTGGTTGGGGCTTTAACTGGGGGTGGGGGGGGCTTTACAAAGGGCCTATCCAATCAATGTTATTAGTAGCGTATTGTCTTTCTCTGAAGGCCCAACCCGTCAGCCTGTGTTGAGCTGCTTCAGGAGGTGTCCATGTCCCGCTACATCCCCCATCCCGCCCTGGTGGTGTCTGTCACTCTCACCTCGGTACGCACAGAGACCGGCATGGCGCTTAAAGCCCCACAGCAGGTACTGGTTTCAATACACACATGAAATCCCATCAGAAGCCCGTCTCTTCAGACATCCGCGTGGCTCTTCTACCACTGCCCTCCCTGCTCCTAGCGCTTTTCTTTCGTCGATTTAGCAGAGGGGTCTCCAACTCCTGTTCCTGGAGAGCTACCGTCCTGTAGGTTTTCACTCCAACCCTAATCTAGCACACCTGATTCTAATAATCAGCTGGTTGATAAGCTGAATCAGGTTAGTTAGAGCTGGGGTTGGAGCCAAAAACCTACAGGAGGGTAGCTCTCCAGGAACAAGGGTTGGAGAGCCCTTATTTAGCAGCTATTTTGAACAGAGTTTGTATTTGCGCTGATGTCTTTTTAACGTACTTTAGTGAATGCACTGATTTGTGAATCACTCTGGATAAATGTCTGCTAAATTGTTAAAATGTGAATGACTAATTTGTGTCGCTGTACTAGGCCTGTATGGCAGAGAGCATCATGCTGAACCTGGCTGGCCAACTCATCATGCTACAGAGAGACCGGTCTGGACCACAGGTACGAGAGAAGGAAGACCAGAAGAAACTGGTGAGTCACTCACGCAGACACACACACACACACACACACACACACACACACACACACACACACACACACACACACACACACACACACACACACAGTATCAGTCAAAAGTTTGGACACCTACTCATTCAAGGGTTTTTCTTTATTTTGACTATTTTCTACATTGTAGAATAATAGTGAGTGCATCAAAACTATTAAATAGCATGTATGGAATCATGTAGTAACTAAAAAAGTGTTAAACAAATCAAAATATATTGCCTTGATGACTGTTTTGCACACTCTTGGCATTCTCTCAACCAGCTTCATGAGGTAGTCACATGGAATGCATTTCAATTAACAGGTGTGCCTTGTTAAAAGTTTCTTTCATTGATGTGTTTGAGCCAATCAGTTGTGACAAGGTAGGGGTGGTATACAGAAGATAGCCCTATTTGGTAAAAGCCCAAGTCCATATTATGGCAAGAACAGCTCATAAGCAAATAGAAACTACAGTCCGTTTCTTTAAGACATTAAGGTCAGTCAATCAGGAACATTTGAAGAACTTTGAAAGTTTCTTCAAGTGCAGTCGCAAAAACCATGAAGCACTATGATGAAACTGGCTCTCATGAAGACTGCCACAGGAAAGGAAGACCCAGAGTTACCTCTGCTGCAGTTACCAGTCTAAATATATGCTTCAGAGTTCAAGTAACAGACACATCTCAACATCAACTGTTCAGAGGTGACTGCGTGAATCAGGCCTTCATGGTCGAATTGCTGCAAAGAAACCACTACTAAAGGACACCGATAATAAGAAGAGACTTGCTTGGGCCAAGAAATACGAGCAATGGACGTTAGACCGGTGGGAATTTGTCCTTTGGTCTGATGAGTCCAAATATGAGATTTTTGGTTCCAACTGCCATATCTTTGTGAGACGCAGAGTAGGTGAACGGATTATCTCCGCATGGAGGAGGAGGTGTGGTAGTGTCACCAGCTAAGCACCATCTGTGAATTATTTAGAATTCAAGGCACACTTAACCAGCATGGCTACCACAGCATTCTGCAGTGATACGCCATCCCATCTGGTTTGCTCTTAGTGGGACTATCATTTGATTTCATCAGGACAATGACCCAACACACCTCCAGGCTGTTTAAGGGCTATTTGACCAAGAAGGAAAGTGTTGGAGTGCTACATCAATTGACCTGGCCTCCACAATCACCTGACCTCAACCCAATTGAGATGGTTTGGGATGAGTTGGACTGAAAAGTGAAGTAAAAGCAGCCAACAAGTGCTCAGCATATGTGGGAACTCCTTCAAGACTGTTGGAAAAAGCATTCCTCATGAAGCTGGTTGAGAGAATGCCAAGTGTGTGCAAAGCTGTCAAGGCAAACGGTGACTACTTTGAAGAATCTGAAATATATAAAATATACTTTGATTTGTTTAACACATTTTTGCTTACTACATGATTTCATATGTGTTATTTCATAGTTTTGATGTCTTTACTATTATTCTACAATGTAGAAAATCCCTTGAATGTGTCTCAACATTTGACTGGTACTGTACACACACACCTACCTACCTACTGTTTGGGCTGTATAGCCTACTCCTACAGTCATTGTCATGCTATACAGCACAACCAGATCTGGGACCGGACTAAGTCACCCCCCTTGTAATAGTTGTCTTTGTCTCGTCATAATACATATATTGATCGATTTAATTTGTCATACTTGTCATTGTCCATGTAGATCTATAGCATCTTACCCACCGGCCACAGTATGCACTGTGGTGCGTGTATGCTAACCCGGTGTGTCACTCTCTGTTTCTAGCTGCAGTTCTGTCCTCCCGTGGTTCTGGCTCAGTGTGTAGAGAACGTGTGGACGACGTGTCGCAGTAACAAGAAGAAGCGCCACCTGCTGGAGGCTCTGTGGCTGTCCTGTGGCGAGGCCGGAATGAAGGTGTGACTGCCCCTTCGTCTTATTGAAATGAAACGCTTGTTGTTATTATTCCAATCTACACATCCTTCTATAAATTGCAACAATAAAAACACATGTATGGTTACATTGGAAGGAATTTGAAGTATGTCGGTGTGTTTCATGATCGACTTGTTAGTGCCGAGCATATTATTCAATGCTGCAACGGTGATTGTTTAATTGTACCTTTCAAAAGGTGTGGCTGCCCCTGTTCCCGCGGGACCACCGTAAGCCCCACTCGTTCCTGTCCCGGCGCATCATGCTCCCCTTCCACATCAACATCTACCCCCTGGCCGTGCTGTTTGAAGACGCCCTGGTGCTGGGGGCCTCTAATGAGACCGTGCTTTACGACGGCCTGCAGGTACTGTAGTAGGAGTATTATATTGTAGTTATTACAGTAATAGTATTATCTGGTGCTGAGGGTTGGCAACGAGAACCTGGTCTCCGACGGCCTGCAAGTAAGGGAGGGGGGGGATGATATCGAATCCTAGATGCCATCTCTTGACGTTGTGCCAAGGCTCTTCCGCTCTACAACTGTACAAATCACGGTCTCTGTGCGAATAAAGTAATCATCGTGTTCTTCTGCAGGGTCCCAGAGAGGGCCAGGAGCCTCTTGAGGTGATGTTCCCTTACTGCACGGTGGAGAGGACCTCCCAGATCTACCTCCACCACATCCTGCGCCAGCTACTCGTGCGTAACCTGGGAGAGCAGGCTCTGCTCCTGGCCCAGTCCTGCGCAGCGCTCCCCTACTTCCCCCACGTCATGGAGCTCATGGTCCACGTGGTGCTGGAGGAGGAGGCCACATCCCGGGAGCCCATCCCCGACCCGCTGCTGCCCACGGTGGCCAAGTTCATCACCGAGTTCCCCCTGTTCCTCCAGGTAAGGAGGAGGGAGAGAGCGATGTGGATGGAGGAGTAGTTAATGAACGAAACCTAGGCTGTGTGTGAAATGGCATCCTAGCTTTGTGTTTGAATCCTCTGTGATTTTTTCAATGCGTGTATTGTCGTACTCGGCTGAGGCAACTCTTGTGTATTTTCAACTGAATTAATTCATTTGTTCATTCATGTTTTCTTCCTCCAGACCATCGTGCACTGCGCCAGGAAGACTGAGTACGCCCTGTGGAACTACCTGTTTGCTGCCGTGGGCAACCCCAAGGATCTGTTTGAGGAATGTCTGATGGCTCAGGACCTGGACACAGCAGCATCCTATCTCATCATACTGCAGGTGTCTATATATACTCCCCTATCCCATGGTACTGTAAGATTCCTATCCTATAAGCCAGAGGCACATTATTTAGAAATGTGACTGGTATCAGGTATGGAGCGAGGGTTGGGGCTCCGGTTAGGATTGGAGCCACTGTACGGTGAGGGTTGGAGCCAGGGTGAGGGTTGGAGCCAGGGTGAGGGTTGGAGCCAGGGTGAGGGTAATGTTAGGGGTGGAGTTATGTCGTAAATGTTTTGTATTGATAATGTAACTGTGTCGTCTAGAACATGGAGGTTCCGGCGGTGAGCCGGCAGCACGCTACACTGCTCTTCAACACGGCTCTGGAGCAGGGCAAGTGGGACCTCTGTCGTCACATGATCCGATTCCTCAAGGCCATTGGCTCTGGGGAGATGGAGACCCCGCCTCCAACACCAACCACTCAGGTATCGGAGAGAACTAATTCGAACTCGCTGCTTCTGCTCGGTCTTCCACCTCGGTCTCTTTCTCGCTCTCTCTACATCTTTCTGTGAGGTCAGAGGGTTTTCTTTGGAATTATGGTAGAGCTAAATCTCTAAGCGGCTAGTCTAATCTATGGGGATGATATTAGAGATGGTCTAAAAATACTGTATAAAGACTGCTATTAAGGCTACTGCCTCACGTCCACCTCTCTCTATTTAAGCAATAAGGCCCGACGGGGGTGTGGTATGTGGCCAGTATACCACGGCTAAGGGCTGTTCTTAGGCACGACGCAGTGCGGCCAAGGCCTGGATACATCGCTTAGCCATGGTTTATGGGCCATATACCACAAACCTCCGAGGTGACTTATTGCTGTTATGAACTGGTTACCAACGTAATTAGACCAGTACATTTTGTAAAAAATATATATAATGTCCATATGGTATATGATCTGGTATACCATGGCCTTCAGCATTCAGGGCTCGAACCATCCGCTTTATAATTCAATATAAATTGGATATACTGTATATTTTGTCTTTGAGTATACGCCTGCTGTTTCAGGGGCTTGCTGGATGAGTTTTCCCCTCCTGATCATGAGCACGTTGTTCCAAAACAAGATTGGAATTTGAAATGCTTTCCCCGTAAGTGACCAGGTGATGTGTCCTCTCAACAGGAACCCAGTTCGACGGGAGGCTTCGAGTTCTTCAGGAACCGCAGCATCAGTCTGTCCCAGTCAGCTGACAGCATCCCCGCTGGGAAGTTTAACCTACAGAAGACCTTCAGCATGCCCTCTGGGCCCTCCACTAAAGGGTACGGCTGGTATTATTATAATCAAATATTCAATTGAACAGATTTTATTCAGTGAGACTTAAAGTACAGTGAGTGCATACGTTTTTTCCGTGTATCCGTGTATGCGTGATCCTTGCAGGAATTGAACACACGACCGTGGCGTTGCTAGCCCTTCTCTTGTATCTACTGAGCCAGGCAGGCCAACTACTGCTGGGCTCCAGTCCTCAAGTTCAAATGAACAATGATGATGATAACATAACATGTAGTAATTATATAAAGGATTAGTGGGCTATTATCTGTTTTGCATAATTAATTGGATGGAATTGAGACCAGCCCTCGTGGTATTTGCGCTATTCGTGCTACTGGCCTTTCCCATCGTACCTATAATAGCTCTTCCGTCTCTTCCATGTGTCCTCGCTCTAGGTCTGAGCGATGGAGTAAGGACAGTGACTGTGCTGAGAACATGTACATAGACATGATGTTATGGCGTCACGCCCGACACCTCCTGGAGCAGGTCCGCCTCAAAGACCTAGGCTGTTTCTCCGCCCAGCTGGGCTTCGAGCTGATTGGCTGGCTGTGCCGCGAGCGCACGCGGGTGGCGCGGGTCGATGACTTTGTCATGGCGCTGAAGTGTCTCCACAAGGACTTCCTGTGGCCGTTTCCTGTCATCCCAGCATGCTCGATCAGCTCGCCCTTCAAGAACGGACACCGCAAGACGGGTGAGGGTCTGGTGCGGGGGGGGTGTGTGTGTGTGTGTGGCTGTATCTGCCCTCAGCTGTGGTTGTCGGTCTCCCCAGTCAACTTCTTCTTTTTGTAAGTGTGTTCAGTGTGTATGGCGACGCTCCTGTATATGTGTTTCTCCCTCCTCCAGTGCTGAGCCAGCGGCTGCTAAAGTCCCAGTCAGCAGACAGCCTGTTGAACAGTGACATGGACACAGCGCCCCCGCAGGCCTCAGCACGCAACAGCAACCACACCTGGCTGGACGGTCTGGGGGCACTGGGGCCGGAGCCTAAAGAGATGAACACAACCTCTTCCCACGGGGGGCCACAGACACAGGAGGCCTTCCTCTCTCCGCTCACTAACAAAAGTTAGTGGCCCTCCTCTACTTCAGCATTCACTTGTCACCCCCCCCCCCCTTTCTCTCTACATCTGCCTCTCGCTTTCTCTCTACCAGGCTCTCTCATTTCCTGTCTTATCCCTTTACCTCTTCTTCAAAATTCTCTCCGGGTCACCTCTCCCTCCATTCCTCTCCCCCCAGCGGAGGAGTGCAGTATCGGTTCGGCCACAGACCTGACAGAAACCAGCAGCATGGTGGATGGAGACTGGACCATGGTGGATGAGAACTTCTCCACTCTGAGTCTGACCCAGTCTGAGCTGGAACACATCTCCATGGAGCTGGCGAACAAGGGGCCTCACAAGTCCCAGGTCCAGCTACGGTAAGACTGTCATCCTCTCCAGTCTTCTCTATTAGGTGCTACAAAATACTCCTTCACCCCACCCACCATCCCAACCCAGCTAGATTTATGGCTGTGGTGACCTATTCTGCTTGTTGGTTTCATATGTAGGTTTGTGTATATCTTGTGTGATTTTGTTACCCTTTGTGTGTCCTTGGGTAGGTTTCCCAGACACAGATTAAGCCTATTCTGGACTAAAATGTTCTAAATGGAGAATCTCCATTGAACGTGATTCTTAGTGTAGGACTAGGTGTAATCTGTTTGGGAAACCAGCCCCTTCTGCACCATTCCTCATCTCTTTCTGTCCTCAGCTACCTGCTGCATGTGTTCATGGAGGCGGGCTGTCTGGAGTGGTGTGTTGTGATTGGTCTGATCCTGAGAGAGGCCACGGTCATCAAGCAGGTGGTCAACTTCCTGGACAGCCCAGAGGTTCCTCCTGAGACAGTCCAAAGTATCCGCTCCGGCCTGCTGGGAGTCGATGCGTGGGCCTCCGCAGACTGGTTAGTCTATCTATCTCTCTTTCTTTACTTTCTATCTCTGTCTCTCTCGCTCTCTGTCTCTCTCTCTCTCTGTCTCTCTCTCTCTCTTACTAAGCTAGGAGAACTGTTGCTGCACATGTCTATGACAAAAATTCAATGGATGCTTGAAATGGCTATGAATATTATGATGAATACTGACTCCCTCGCTCTCCTCCTCCTCCCTGTAGCCTGGGCTATAAACCCTTCCTGAAACTGATCCGGCCCCAGCTGCAGAAGCTGATAGAGACTGCTGTGGAGCAGGTCCAGCCTGAAGCCTTCCAGCCAGGGGCTTCCAACCCCAACTCCAAGCTGACTGAGCCCCAGCCCGGGTGCCCCAGGGCGGAGGACAGTAGAGGGCCTGCTCCCTTGTGCCTGGCCCTGCCCTTGGAGCCCTCTGGAGGGTTAGTGACAGAGGACGGAGGGGCTCCAGAGGAGCAGGAGGAGCAGGCGGCAGACGAGGGGGCGTATGACTGCACCCTGTCCTGACGTGCCCTGTCCTGACCTGGGTCGTGTTCATTAGCCACCAAAACGGAAGAAAATGGGCTGAAACAGGGAGGGACTACATAAACTGTTTTTTTGCCACGGTGTGTGTGCCCTAATGACTACAGCCCTGTCCTAACCTCTGACCTTGCTGGGCAGGTGAAGGGGTGTGGTGCGGGTGTGTGATGGGACACAGGATGAGGAGGAGGAAGGGGTCCTCAGACTGAATACTCTGCATTGTGGGTCTAGAACCAGTTTGTTGGCTGATGTGGACCCAGATATGTTACATCGACCATGTGTGTGTGTGTGTGTGTGTGTGTGTGTGTGTGTGTGTGTGTGTGTGTGTGTGTGTGTGTGTGTGTGTGTGTGTGTGTGTGTGTGTGTGTGTGTGTGTGTGAGTATATGCTTGTTTATGTGAGGCTTTTGTGTGTTACCATACTTTGGGTGTAAAACACAAGGAAGCTCTCTATTTTGTTTCTCTCCTGTCCGCATACTCACCCATCCCAGTGCTGGAACAGGGTCTGAGTGAGCGGAGTGGACTGGGCTGCTCCTGTGGTTGAGTGTCAGTATTATTCACTTGATTACGGACTTGAGTCACTGCAAACGACGCTTGCCAGGCCACAGCCAATTCATAGCACCCAAACAAAAACAAAGGCTTACCTAAGATATCCATACTGTACGACAGGTGGCTCAAACCTCTACATTTATTCTACTATTTGATCACAGACCAAGTTTTTGCGGATGATGAGTTTGGGCTTGTCGGGCTTTATTCTGGAATTAAGCGTACGAGCACAAGGCAGACAGTTTGTTGCAATTTAGCTTTTTACCAAAATGTGCTTTTCAGATCAGAGAATTGCTCGCTGTCCGTGTCGTGTGCTCGGCTAGGCTTCGGTGTCCGTCTAGATATAAATGTGTACTGCTCGGCTGGCTTTTCTGTGTGACTTGAGCGGATTCCCAGTCAGATCACCGCGACGACTTGTATAGGGTGAGCACAATGAACAAAAAGCGTCCGTGATGTTCTCCCCGACAGACCTGTCACACATGAACCTTTATTGGCAGCCATTCCACAGAACTGAACAGTTAAACCTTTATATATATTTTTCACAGTTTGCACAAACGTCTATTGTACCTTTTGTCGCGGAGTTAAGTTCAAGTATAACTTTGGTACTTTTGGCAAGAAACCGCCCCTGAAACCAGTCAACTGTGTGCCGGGACATTTTACGAGATGCATGCATTGTGCAAGGGGAGGTGTCTCATATTTTCATACCTCATAGTGTACAGTGGATTTTAAGATTATTTTCTGATACCTTTGTCAATAATGTGGTGGTCTTCTTTAGGAAATGATGTCCCCTTATTCCGATGCTAGACTGTGGCGTGAGAATATTCTTGGTCAAGAGCGAAGGCGTGTCTGTGTGTGCGACGATGACTTGGATTGGTCATGTATGTTGTTGACGAGGGCCTGATGAGCCCTCAACCGGGGGCGGCAGGTAGCCCCGAGGTCAGAGCGTTGGGCCAGTAAGCGAAAGGTTGCTGGTTTGAATACCGGAAACCGACAAGGTGATAAAAAAATATCTGTTGCCGTGTCCTTGAGTAAGGCCCTTAACCCTAATTGCTCCTGTTGCGCTGTACGACGGTGACCCTGGCTGTGACCCCACTCCCTGCGGGACACCCGAGAGGAGTTCGGATATGCCAACACAAAACCATTTCCATGAAACAAAACGTGTGCAACAGAACAAATATAAGCACCCCTCAAATGAATTCAACCAAACCGTGACTGACTCCTGAAGGGAGAATCTAACCATATCTGAGGACAAACCAAATGATTATGATGATCCTGACCTGCATCTTCACACACATACTTGGCTCGAGAATTGAAACATTACTGCTCAGTTAATTGGCTTCGGTCCTGTGGAGGATCCAATGGGAAGCAAACCATAGGAGAAACAGAACTATGTTCATTCACTTTATATTGATATGCCAGAGTTCACTTTTATTCGCCCCTTTTGTAAAGACAAAAAAAACTATTGTGTTAACCTAACGTCGTATATCGTTATCGTTATCGTTTTTAAGGTAGGATTGTGTTTTATCTCCTATCGGTGATTTTTGTCTTGCCTTGGGAATTGCTGTGGAGTTGAAGAGGTCCTGGACTCTTTAATGTATTCAGAATGAATATTCCCATAGTTTCTATAAGGACGTAGGTCTATAATGTCTCGGTCGTTATCACCGTGGTAACATACCAAAACCTTGGTCGCAAGCGGTGATACTGATAACAATGACTTTAAGAGAATCTCCAACACCGAAGCGGCTGCGTGTGTACGATGTAACTGCAAAGACCAAGTGGTATTGCATCTGTTAATGATTCTATATTGTTGACTAAGTACAGTATCCTCACATGGAATCGAGCTTTTATGAGGCCGAGTGTTATTCTTATTTATTGGTTGTGTTGTTATTACTATTCGAAATAGTCATTTTTATTCTTCAAAATGTTTTTATTTTTGGCTATATCAAAGCAGCTAATCAAGAGCTATTTAATTGCTTTTGCCTCAACATACTGTAGTCATCTGAGTCTTTAGACCCAGGCCCATATCCCACTGCCTGACCCGAAAAGAGCTCTCCACCTAAAACTGGGCGTCGGTTCGTCACGCGTCTCAGAGTAGGAGTGCTAGGTTCCGTTTTGCTTTTCAGATCATAATGTATACGATTACATGGACAAGGCGGATCCGAGTTGAATCTGGTGTGTTTGTCCGGCGCTACAGCAAAAAATGTGTGCTGTTCGGGGTACTCGAGGAGTTGAGGAACGCTGGTATCAAATCTTATTTGTCACATGTGCCGAATACAACAGGTGTGGACCTTACAGTGAAATGCTTACTTACAAGCCCTTAACCAACAATGCAGTTTTAAGAAAAATAAGAAATAAAAGTAATAAATAATTAAAGAGCAGCAGTAAAATAACAACAGTGAGGCTATATTCAGGGGGTACCGGTACGGCGTCAATCTCTGGGTAGTCATTTGATTAGATGTTCAGGAGTCTTATGACTTGGTGGTAGAAGCTGTTTAGAAGCTTCTTGGACCTAGACTTGGCGCTCCGGTACCTCTTTCCGTGCAGTAGGAGAGAAAACAGTCTATGACTAGGGTGGCTGGAGTCTTTGACAATTTTTAGGGCCTTCCTCTGACACCGCCTGGTATAGAGGTCCTGGATGGCAAGAAGCTTGGCCCCAGTGATGTACTGAGCCGTACACATTACCCTCTGTAGTGCCTTGCGGTCAGAGGCCAAGCAGTTGCCATACCAGGCAGTGATGCAACCCGTCAGGATGCTCTCGATGGTGCAGCTGTAGAACCTTTTGAGGACCCATGCCAAATATTTCCAGTCTCCTGAGGGGGAATAGGTTTTGTCATGCCCTCTTCACAACTGTCTTGGTGTGCTTGTTAATTTGTTGGTGACGTGGACGCTCTCAACCTGCTCCACTACACTCCCGTCGATGAGAATGGAGGCGTGCTCGGTCCTCCTTTTCCTGTAGTCCACATTCATCTCCTTTGTCTTGATCACGTTGAGGGAGAAGTTGTTGTCCTTGCACCACACGGTCAGGTCTCTGACCTCCTCCCTATAGGCTGTCTCGTCGTTGTCTGATCTAGGATCAGATCCCCCTTGTCCATGTAATCTTATACATTATGATCTGAGAAGCAAAATGGATCCTAGCACTACTTCTCTGAGACGCTTTATGAATAGAGGCTCAGGGATACTCGAGGACTGGAATTGGGAAAACACTGCTTTAGACAACTGTTGGTGCTCTGGACACAGCGGTTCTGTTTAACTTACTGTGCATGTAGGCTACGTTCCTCTATTATATTAGGTCCCTACAACTACAGAAAGTACAGCAATGGTGTCCACTTACTTACAGTAAGTACATCAGTATTAAATTGTGCAATTCTGAAATGTTACTTTGTTTCAGCTTTATCATGTTTTTTAATGTTTTTATTTGAATCCTTTTATTTTCAGTTTTCAGCCTTTTATTTGCATTCTCTGCTCCTCCTTTTTTTTCCCCCGTCACTCATACAGACCAAAATATTTTGTATTTTAATCATTATTTTGCTGCAGCTTACTGTGTTTGTAGTGTACATGGTGGTTTGCAGTTTTTTTTGTTTTGGCTCTGTTCTGATTCTCACTTATTGTTCTGCTGCGTTAAGAAAATCCCTTTGTACAGTCACGACGACTGTACGCCACATTGATGTGCTTGGCTATATTCCATCTCTGCTTTCAGTACGGTATAGTATATGCAGTCAGTGGCTTACTTTTGCTGCCTGCTCTCAAACTGTGAGGTTTACCTAACATGCATACAGTACTTGGCTAACCAAAGACAAATGTTCAGAGGCTTTCCGGTCGGTGTGTGCAGGTTGTTGAGAAGACGAGTGCTTGTGTAGAGGTGCATAGATGTACAATGAATCCCCCCCCACTCCCTCCGTGATGAGAAAGATGACCAACCATTGACGCTCAAACCAATTTTTTTCAGTTAGTTCTCAAGACTGTTTTTCTGTATCATATCGAAATAGATGTTATGATTTTCCACTTTATGTTTCTGTCTGATCTGAGGATGAAGAAGCCTATTGTTTTGTGTGTCTTGTCTTTGCTGCTGGGAAAAGCACAGTCATACCAGACGCAGTGGTACTGTGTTCAAAGAAAGCCGGTGTCAAGGGCGTTATAAGAACATCTCTGGTTCATGCATACACTATATAGGTGATCAAAGACATACCGAGTGGAAGAGGACTCTTTTACTTCATGTTGTACTTTAAAGTATTGCCTATCTATGACACATTACCTGGGTCATGCAGACAGTTGGCCATCTTCAATGCAGTGTACAGTATATAGTGTTTCTTGTACAATTAGCCTTTTCTACTAATTTTTTTTGTTTTCTATTTTATTTTTTTCCTGTACATAAAGAACAATAAATTATTTTAAACAAAAAATGACTTTTTTTCCCAATTTGCAATTGATATTTTCAAAGACGACGACTACCAAAAATAACGGTTAAATCATGTATTAAGCACTTAATTGCTCTACGCGGTGGTATCTTCATTTGAACACGTGTTCATTTCAAGCTTCTTTTTTGCATGGGGGGAAAAAACAGTGGTTCTTTTTCACTTACTGTGCTTGACACATCATTCCCGTAAATTATATCAACCATGTTAATCCTGTTGTCATGCTATAATAACTGATTTAAAAGTATGGTTAGGGGGTAACACCAGTTGATGAATATCTAAAAATGTAATACAAAACTGCACTTTATTCAGTGGCTCTGAAATACACTGCAACTAAGTAAAATGTAAATTAAAAAAGGGATAAGTGAGTTAAATTTGAACAAAACATGGCAAGATAACACTTTTACTTCAACATAGGTCCCCAGAAAACTCATTCAGCAAAGACAATCAATGAACAAACATGGACTTAAGATGTTGCCATGTAAATTTCAGTTCCCATTTTTCTAACTCAAGTTTAAGTTAAATGATATCAGCAATATGAATTACAAAAATTTTCATTAAAAAAATTAAAGTGAAATTTGAGGCCCATATCATGGGATTCAATTCATATTTTCACCAAATATTGACCCAGATTAAATTAGCGCATTGGAATTCATGTTTAATGGGATATGACTATTTGTAGGCCTTTGCTAGCTCCTTTTGAATACTGTTTATCATAGTTTGTTTGAACTTGACATGTACTTTGGTGAACATGGGAACGAGTGCACTATCAAGACACTAGTGATTGCGTTTTGTTAGCAATGCTACATATAAAGGAAATTTCCAGTTGAGATCGGATTGAATCCCCTGCCTTAGTGCTGGATTCAATCCCTATCGAGGAAGATCTGTTCTAACTCACGTTTGCGGTGACTGCATTCACGGTAAGGGCTGCAAATGTCGGCCCAATGAGACATTTTCTTTAAATGGCGTTTATTTTTTTTAAACCTTTTTTTGTCAAATCATATTTTACATTAACATTTTAGTCATTTAGCAGACGCTCTTATCCAGAGCGACTTACAGTGCATTCATCTTAAAATAGCTAGGTGGGACAACCACATCACAGGCATAGTAAATACACATTTCCTCAGAGTAGCTATCAGCAAAGTCTGAGCTGGGGAGGGGGGGGGGGGGGATCAAGTGCAAGTGTTGGTTCAGGATTATTATTGGGGGGGTTCGAGGTGAGGGGGATTATTTAAGATACTTCTTGAAGAGGTAGGGTTTCCGGTGCTTTTGGAAGACGGGCAGGGACTCTGCTGTCCTAGCTTCGGGGGAAGCTGGTTCCACCATTGGGGTGCCAGGACAGAGAAGAGCTTGGACTGGGCTGAGTGGGAGCCAAGAGACCAGAGGTGGCAGAGCATAGGGTTTGAGCATAGCCTGAAGGTAGTGAGGGGCAGTTCCTCTTGCTGCTCCGTAGACCAGCACCATAATCGTGTAGTGGATTATGCGGAGGAGCAGGGTGACTTTTTTTGTTTTATTTAACTAGGCAAGTCAGTTAAGAACAAATTCTTATTTACAATGATGGCCCGAGAGAACTTGCAAACAGAGATCCAGCCTAACAAAACTGAGTCACAGGTTTCTTGAAAGTTTACCATAGTCTGAACTGCCCACACTATCTCTGCTACTCTCACCCTGATCTGGGTATGTGTAAAGTGCAATTGAACTTCCCTATATTGTGCACAGTTAGCTGTCCTCCCTCTCCTACGAGCTATCCCCTGTAACAATATACCTAGTCTCTGGGAATGATACCCCTCTATTACCACAACCTTAATTTATAAATTTATAAGCCCCCCACAGATCTTCACTGCAGTCACATTCCATCCCACTTAACAGCCCTATGTAAACATTCCGTCTCAAACACAGGCCTCGTGTACCTCGCCTCCTGCTACAGATACATTTGATTTGCACATATATCATTCCATCTAACCCATAACACACTAGTCACTACTCCTAATGCACTTCTACAGTTATAAACATACTGAAACATTCTCAAATCAGTAGGTTAATATACATCAGTCCCTCTGGAACAACGATCACTCTTATGTTCCACGAAACCTAAAAACATATTGATTTGAAAAGGAAAGAGAAAAAAAGTGCATGTTTAACGACTTCACACCACCCTTGATGCGACTAAAACTGGGGAAAGAACCGTCCATCCGTTACATTCTATACCCATGTAATGCTGGTCTCCATGCCCTCTCCTTCATTTTCCTCCTTGGGTGTTATCGCAAAACACAGACTATGAGCCTTGTATGCAATTAATTGTACCGTATCATCCAGCCATCTCTATGTATCGATGCGATTTAACATAAAAATTCTGACACGGTAAAACAAAAGAGAACAATAAAAAAAACAATGGTTGACCCAAGCGATCATCCAGTGAGTTCTCTAACAACCTCAGCATACTTAAAGATAAGGTATCTAGAGCCTCCCTAGGCCTAATAAATTTGAGCAGTGTCCCCACCCCTCACCATTTGAAAGCAACTCTCTCTCGCTGTATCCGAATCATAGCTAAAACATTTTATAAATTATCCAACCCAAATTCAGAATGACAGTCCTTAGTGCTTACTTTGAGTCTATGACTCAAATTCACGCCTCTCAACCTAGCACACACCATCCCGGTTAGAATGTACATTTATAAACAGAACTTTTTATTGCCGGTAATAACTCTTCTCATTACAGCCCCCCTTTTGTCGCTGTTTTCCTGTCGCAAGTGGCCTGGTAATGAAAGATCGGCATCTCAATGCATACTTAGTCTAAATTGCTTGCAGTGTGTAGACCACCCCCACCCTTTCTCCCGGCACTTATCATTCTAGAGTGTCTTCTTCAGATAGCATTACTGTTAATCTTCCCAACGGCACATGTAACTCTTGCCTGTCACATTTGATGGCCCTTGATAATGTCCAGATTTCCAAATAAATACATCCGTTTCTCCCACGTACACGAGTCTCTCACCTGAGCCGCTATTACCATCCTGTCTGGTCTATTTCTCCCACCAGCACCCCAGGAACATGAGAGGAAATGTGTATGTTATCTCTCTCCACATGCACTGTCTCAGGACTCTGGTGCACTCCTGCCGCCGGTACCCAGGTTAATGGCTCAGACTCAGATAGAGGTGTTAAAAGTCAGTGTCGCATTGAACGCCATTGTCGCACTTTCTTCAGCCAGTTAGGGAGGGTTTTGAGGTTCAAACACAGTTTGTGGCCAGATTATTCCTACATGCATTAAGACACTATCTGACGTCACCTTCCATGATAACCTCAAGAGAGGACAGATCAGAACAACAGTTTAGTTCAAGTAATTTCTGTTTCAGGAAATCCAGACAAGCATTGACTATGTAACAAATGATTACATTCCCAATTTCTTAACATTATCTCTACGACAAATGTCAAAGAGCATAAACAACATACTGTTACTGTTGAAACCATTTTCAAAATTTGTTCATACTCCCTTATTTTACTGGCAACATCTTGGAAGAGTTACCAGATCAGGAAGTTAGCACCCTAACCCATCGGGGAATCTCACACTCCAATCTGGTGAAATTTGTATCGAAACAAAAACAAAAAATGAAATCAGCAATTCACATATCACAATCCATTTGGCGTAACTGTCATCCCTTATTAACATAGAAAGAAAAATATATCTGCAGACTGAACAAAGTACATTTGTATATTTGCCCAAAGACCAGGACCCAGGGAACTGGTAATTTTCCTGTCGAACACATGATTCACATCGTGATTCAAAAACATGTTAAATCAGAATAAACAAATTCGACTAACCAATCAACTTAGAATTACAACTCTTGATAACTCCATGAGGAAATAATAGTATCTCATTAAGCAATGGTAAAATAGAATAGAAACTAGTGTTTCTCATTCATTTTATAATTAAATCCCACCTGTTTTGATCATTTCTAGTGAGATTGATCAGGCCTCACCAGAAAGTCAGGATACAGGGCATTCGACACCATTCAATATTTTCTCTTCCTTTTCTTTCCCTGTCCTTCAGAAACATTTGAAACGTTTCCATCCTTCTGCACATACTGAATTGAAAAGACCCCATCCAAAATAAATCCCACAGTATCAACACCATTAACGCATATTCATAACTGGTAAGTTGTGTGTGTGTGGTAAACCTGAGGTCCAAAAACACACATGAACAGGCTTTACTTATCTGGGAACTCCATTGATGGCTTAATCCAGATACTTTTATCCTTAAAACTGCCAAATATCCCTAACTGCTCTCCCCAATACCACAGTCTCCAGGGGCATTCCAACGAGAGATAATGAAACCCCCTCTTCTGGAAAAGGAAGTGTACATTTCATTAGCATTCACTATGCTAAATATTTTTTTATTCTTTTATCCCCTTTTCCCCCAAATTTTTTCGTGGTATCCAATCGCTAGTAATTACTATCTTGTCTCATCGCTACAACTCCCGTACGGGCTCGGGAGAGACGAAGGTCGAAAGCCATGCGTCCGAAGCACAACCCAACCAAGCCGCACTGCTTCTTAACACATTTACATTACATTTACATTTAAGTCATTTAGCAGACGCTCTTATCCAGAGCGACTTACAATTTGGAAAGTTCAAACATATTCATCCTGGTCCCCCCGTGGGAATTGAACCCTGGTCCCCCCGTGGGAATTGAACCCACAACCCTGGCGTTGCAAGCGCCATGCTCTACCAACTGAGCCACACGGGAACACAGCGCGCCTCCAACCCGGAAGCCAGCCGCACCAATGTGTCGGAGGAAACACCGTGCACCCGCCCCCCTCGGTTAGCGCGCACTGCGCCCGGCCCGCCACAGGAGTCGCTGGAGCGCGATGAGACAAGGATATCCCTACCGGCCAAACCCTCCCTAACCCGGACGACGCTAAGCCAATTGTGCGTCGCCCCACGGACCTCCCGGTCGCGGCCGGCTGCGACAGAGCCTGGGCGCGAACCTGGACCACTGCGCCACCCGGGAGGCCCCTCACTATGCTACATTTTAATCAGCAATCCAAAAGTATTCATTATAAACCAAACATGATAATGGTAAATACACTGTCCTTACTCCAATCATTAAACATTTGTTTCAATCCACCCCAACGTTTATGTATCTTTTATTTAGCATGTACTAACCTTAGACACGGCGACTTTATCTCGCCACCGAGTTCAACGATTCATAGTTCTCCTTTCCCTCTCTGATTCTCCATAACCACCACAATGTTTATGAACAAAAAAAAAAGACATTTCATTTTAGGTTTAGTAACCCCTTTGCTAATTCCTCGTTACCCCCGCCACCCTTTTGTCCATTCTAGAAATCTATTTCAGAATAAGACGACATAAAATGTAAATCTATTTCAGAATAAAACCACATAAAATGTCATGATCAAGTTGGGTAAGACTATCTCCCTACGCTTTGAGTTTTTTCACTAGGTTTCTTTGTCTTACCTTGGCCATTGAAACCACTGTTAATGACTTTCACTGTGGCCGTATTCACCACTTGCACGTCTGCGAAGTGAACGGAGTTATATTCCACTCTCAAAACATCTTCCTCTATTTCATCCACAACCCCCGCAATTGTCGTTTTGATCACAGGTTTCAAACCTGCCATCAAAGCCGAAGTACAAATTCTATCAATGTACCCAATCTTTTTGCAGCTGAATACATCTACTAATTTCCCATATTCGAGCCAAATTAGTAGACTGCTCGTGCGCTTCTTTCCATGGTTTTATTAAAATCCTCTAGCTCCACTTTACCGGGAGAATCTGGGCCGTCTGTCGCCATATCAATAGTTATTATTCCCCAACCCCTCCCATCGGTGTCCAGGGTGATTTAGATTTCTTCACTCCCATCTATAAAACACACCTTCTATTAACTATTTTCCAAGGTAGCGCTACCCACTTCCCCGGAGAATAGTTACGGTATTTGTACCTAATTAATTGATCACTGCACTTAATACCTTGTATTAGAACCAATACTATAGCATCTGCAAATGTATTGACTTAATGTCTTATTCCAGTATTACGCCTCAAATATCACTGTTGTTGATAACACACATTGCCAAAATTATTCACACTTGTCTTCCTATTCCCACATAATCTGTCATGGTTACATTAATAGGGTCCTAGACTACAGATTAACAATATATATATTCATTATAGAGGTTTAATATTGTTCCACAGTTTTTTTCTTAGAAAGAAACGGTCTGAGACAGAACTCTGCAGGGGAGTGTAAGAAATAAGAGACTAGTCAGACATTCCACTATAAATCAACTAGGGGAGTTGACATTTACTGCTTAGCCCTTAGAAAACATTGGATCTATTGTATCTCTCTTGCAAGTTTGTATAGCTGTGTATGCATGGGCTTGGTCTGATGAGTAGAAGGTAATGCCGTATGCCGTGACATCACTAGGGCTGGACTTTGTGCTTAACCTTTCAGTGATACCCATCCGGGAGCATCCTCATCAAAAAAGCTGACTAGCATAGCCTAGCCTAACGGGACAGGGATATCATATAATATAATTTTCATGAAATCACAAGTCCAATACAGCAAATGAAAGATAAACATCTTGTGAATCCAGCCATCATTTCCGATTTTTTAAATGTTTTACAGCGAAAACACTATGCATTTATATTAGCTAACCACAATAGCCAAAGACTCAACCGCATATTTTCACCATGTTTCTACCGCATAGGTAGCTATCACAAAACCGACCAAATAGAGATATAATTAGTCACTAACCAAGAAACAACTTCATCAGATGACAGTCTTATAACATGTTATACAATACATTTGTTTTGTTCGAAAAATGTGCATATTTGAGGTATAAATCATAGTTTTACATTGCAGCTACCATCACAAATAGCACCGAAGCAGCCAGAATAATTACAGAGAGCAACGTGAAATGCATAAATACTCATCATAAAACATTTATGAAAAATACATGGTGTACAGCAAATGAAAGATAAACATCTTGTGAATCCAGCCAATATTTCCGATTTTTTTTAAAGTGTTTTACAGCGAAAACACAATATATATTTCTATTAGCTCACTACAGTAGCCAAACACACAACGCAATTTACTCCCCGCCAAAATAGCTTGCACAAAACTGACAGAATAGAGATAAAATTAATCACTAACCTTGAACAACTTCATCAGATGACAGTCTTATAACATCAGGTTATACAATACACTTATGTTTTGTTCGAAAATGTGCATATTTAGAGCTACAAATCCTGATTATACATTGTGAATAGGTAGCATCGATTCACCAGAATCTCCAGAGATATTTTGGACACTCACCTAATCTGACCAAAGACCTCATCATAAACTTTACATAAAAATACTTGTTGTATGGCAAATGAAAGGTACACTGGTTCTTAATGCAACCGCCGTGTTAGATTAAAAAAAATAACTTTACCATAACAGCTTGCGTTATTGCGAGACAGCGCTCGCCAAAACGGCGGAGAATAGGACTCAACAATTTACACAGAAATACGAAATAACATCATAAATTGTGCTTACTTTTGCTGAGCTTCCATCAGAATCTTGTACAAGGAGTCCTTGGTCCAGAATAAATCGTTGTTTGGTTTTAGAATGTCCTTTTCTTCTGTCGAATTCGCGCCACAATGCTAGCCAATGTTGATAACGTTCCCACCTTCTCTTGACGCAAAGAATGGAAAACTCCAAAAGTCCCAATAAACGTTGAATAAACTGATAAAACTCGGTTGAAAAAAACGACTTTACGATGTTATTATAACATGTATCAAATAAAATCAGAGCCGGAGATATTCGCCGTGTAAACCGAAAGCTTTTCAGAAGCTAATGTCGAGCTCCGCCTCACGCCTTGGTAGACAAATGAAATTCCTGACCTGCCACTCCAAAAGCTCTTGTTCGACCTCAGATCAAGCTAGACACCCCATTCCACCTTCCACTGCCTGTTGACATCTAGTGGAAGGCGTATGAAGTGCATGCATATCGATAAATATAAGACAATTGAATAGGCAGGCCCTGAAACAGAGCCCCATTTTCAGAATTTTCACTTCCTGTCTGGAAGTTTGCTGCCAAATGAGTTCTGTTTTACTCACAGATATAATTCAAACAGTTTTAGAAACTTGAGTGTTTTCTATCCAATAGTAATAATAATATGCATATTGTATGATCTAGAATAGAGTACGAGGCCGTTTAAATTGGGCACGATTTTTTCCAAAGTGAAAATAGCGCCCCCCCCTATTGACAATAAGTTAAAAAAATAACTTGGGACTTTTCCTATTTTGCAGAACATACTTGGGAAACATGCGTGCTATGTTCCTGTTGTCAACTTCTGTCTGCAATTGCATTAATAAAGGTTTTTGAATGATTTAATTAAAGATATTGTCAGAATGATAATTTCGCCAATGATTAACAAGGAACTAACCCCAACACCTGGAACTCAAGCCTAACCTAGTCCCGACAGGCAGCGCAGACATAATCCTCCAATGATAGGATGGTTTTCATACAGGACTGCTGGAACCATCGTGGGCAGCATTCACAAACAATCTGAAGTGTATGATGAATTTTTAAAATATATTTAAAACAAATACATTTTCTTGAGTTACAATTATTTCATTATCAGACAAAGCGATCGATGATACTACCTCTAGAAATATTACTGCTTATACAAATTCGTACTCCTAAAAATGTGCCTTTTAGAAGTGAACAAGCAATTACCCAGTTAGTGTCTTCCTCATTATTGTCCACCTCCCCACAGAAGTGGCACAGTTGGCTCAGGTCATCTAGCAAAACATAAATGGCAAGTAGTCTATACATCTTTACATGTATTTTTCTGAGCAAAACAGGGAACAAGAGAATAGTATAGGTTTCTTGTAACATAATTATTTAAATACATGTGTTTTAGTGGCCATCTAGTCAGAAGTTGGATCAAGGAGAATTTTGGCAGGCAAGAAAATAGCCGAAATCCTCCCCCCTTTCTAATTTCCTTAATTTTGTGGCTAGAGTCAAACACTTTCTATAGAACAACTACTAGTCGAATAAGACATGAGAGAGATGACACATTTTGGCAAAGAGATTTATTTATAGACTAATACACTTGAAACAAATAGCCAAACCGAAAACTGCAGACATTACAGATGCCTCCCCTGTGATCAAACCAACATAAAACAAATTATCAAACGCAGCCTAACGTGATCAGAAATCTCAACTAGCAAGCAAGTCGCAGCAATGAAGAGTTCAGTGTGTGTGCGTTCACACAAAGGGGGGGGGGGGGGATTCTGGCAGGGGGAGATTTTCAGCACAACACCGGCTCCTGTTTCACTGATTCTCGTTCGACTTCAAATCGTGGTGAACCCTGCTCGCAGCGCCAACTGTTGAGTTTTTTTATTCTGAGAATTATAACCTAACAGACACTATAAAAGCTTAACCACATTTATTCTTCCCAGAGGGTCCATACAGCTGCATTCAGACAAAAACATTTTCACACAAGCACTGATATTTAACCCTTCCTCCTAGGCTGAGTCTCCTCCTACACATCTGTACAAACATTGTATCTTTACTGCTCGGGGCCATACACTTCAAACTTCATCACTAATCCATGGCTCTCTCCCCTTATCAATGCCTGCCACGTGATTGCTTCCCTGCACTCAATATTTCAATAGGATAGCTGATATAATGTAAAAGTTATACATTGCCCTCTCTCCCTCAGTGACATGAATAAGTATATTTCATATTCTCAGAACCCCAACAGTAGTTACACGTGTCTTCAGTTCAGCATAATCTCTGAGAAAAAAACAGTGTGTCTGATACACACGAGCTAGGTAGCAAGTTCTCAAAGTACGAACAAATTCACTGTCCTTTAAACCAAATTCATGCAAAAACTCACACCAAACTTGAATTAACATTTCATTGCACGTTGCTAGTTAAAACAAAAGACAGGAAAAGACAGCCAGATTTTTATCTAATCAACTATATTTAAAGGATAGGAGTGCACCCTTGTGCCGCTCCCTCTGAACTATCCGCAGTTTCCCTGTAAAAAAAAAAAAAAAAAAAAAAAAAGTCAGTACAATAAAATATAAACAATCCAAACATGACAATTTAATTCACACAGAAACATTTATTCTTCAACCCATATTTTTTTTTTTATATATATAAAAAAAAAAAAAAATACACCCTAGGGAAATGTAAAATAAGTGAATTTTCCCTTTAAGCTTGGCCCTGGAAAGGTCAGAACCAGAGATGTTAGAGCTATAACCATCCATCTAAGGCACTGTAGCCTTTCCTGAAAATATAGATAGTGACGCTAGAGAATGATGCTTTTGACCTCGTGCTTGTTGACAGAGCTGGCAGGAGGTAGAATAGATACAAAACAGTTAGGCAGAGAGAGTTAAAAAAAAAACAATGCCCTAATTATCTCTATCCCCACAAAGAAAGGAAGAACTCCGGGGGACCATGCCCTTGTCAGTAAGTTAGTCCTACCTGTTACTTTATACTGTATAAAAAAGGATGCTTGGCTTAAGTGGCTCTCCTGTTAGCAACTAGCTTATTGACAAAGTGATGGTGAGGTTCTCTTGAATATGCCAGGGAACTGGGTACGTGCATGTCCGTGTGTCTGCCATCTGTGTCTGTTTCAGTGTGTTGGAGTGGAGGGGAAGCAGGCTCAACAACGGGCACATTATCTCAGTATCGGTACATGTGATAGGTGGAGACCCAGGAAGAGGGGAAGGCCCACTTGGGGAACCTCTGTAGCATGTCGTCTAGCTGAACAGTCCTCTGGTCCTCTCCAAAGTAATAGTGAGATGAGATGGCTACTGAGATCATCCCCTCTGGGCCCTCCTCTCTGGGAGGCTGGAGAGGGGAAATACAGACACATCAAAAAACACAATCATATATGGACAATATATAAATAAACACATAAATGTACATTGTGCACAAATTAGTGTGAAGCTTTTGAAAATACAGTACTAGTCAAAAGTTTGGACACCTACTCATTCCAGGGTTTTTCTTTATTCTTTCTACATTGTAGAATAATAGTGAATATATCAATACTATGAAATAGCACATATGGAATCATGCAGTAACCAAAAAAGTGTTAAACAAATCTAAATATATTTTAGATTTTAGATTCCTCAAAGTAGCCACCCTTTGCCTTGATGACAGCTTTGCACACTCTTGGCATTCTCCCAACCATCTTCATGAGGTAGTCACCTGGAATGCATTTCAGTTAACAGGTGTGCCTTGTTAATTTGTGGAATTTCTTTCCTTCTTAAGGCTAGGGGGTGCTGTTGTCACTATTTATGGAAATCGTGTAATTTTTGAAACGGCTTCCTACAAAATTCTTGATCGTACAATATGCATATTATTATTATTATTGGATAGAAAACAGTCTATAGTTTCTATAGGCGTTGAAATTTTGTCTCTAAGTGGAACAGAACTCATTCTACAGCAATTTCCCTGACATGGAGTCAGATTTCACACATTTTGGCCCCTGTTCTGGAGTCAGTTTTAAGGCCACTGTTATTCCTATGAGTATACGGACACTGCTTACGTCTTCCCCTGGATGCCTTTACGTGATGACGATTTGAATGGTGTCGATTGCCCAATCACAGCCACTATAAATAAAAAAACCCTGTAGGTAGGAACTCTTTTCTTGGTGCGTCATGCGCGCGGAGGATACCGACCTACTGTTTTTCCAAGCATTAGTGTAGCCAGTTATATTTCTCCGGTCATATTTTTACTCGTTATAGGAGTTAAAAACATCATAAGGTAGTTAATTTAAAGCGTTTTATAGCAATTTATATCCGTTTAGTGCGATTTTGGGACATTTATTTCTGAGCCACTGTGAATCTCTGGGCACCGTTCCAGTTCATGCCGAACGCAATGTGCATTTCTGCATGGCAAGAGGACAGCTTTCGACCAAAAGACGATTAGACCCAAGAAAGGATTCTTTGCCCAAGATTCTGATGGAAGAACAGCTCAAAGTAGGAACAATTTATTATGATAAATCGTGTTTCTGTCGAGAAATGTTAATCGTTTATGACGCCATTTTGTTTGACGTAGCTTCGCTTGGCGCAAACTGTATTGAAAAGTAAGGATAATTTAAAAAATGTAATTCCGCGATTGTATTAAGAATTAAATTGTCTATCAATCGCTGTCCACCCTGTATTTTTTAGTCAAGTTTATGAGTATTTATGTATAAGACTAGATCACTGTCTAATATGGTGCAGGACATTTTCTGACCAGCTGAGCTACTTTTGTCATTGTCTAACCATGATTTTGGTGGCTAAATATGCACATTTTCGAACAAACTGTATATGTATGTTGTAATGTGATGTTACAGGAGTGTCATCTGAAGAATTCTGAGAAGGTTAGTGAAAAAATTAATATATTTTGGCGATGTTTACGTTATCGCTCTCTTTGGCTAGAATCAATGCTGGGGTAATGTTTGCACATGTGCTATGCTAATATAACGATTTATTGTGTTTTTGCTGTAAGACACTTAGAAAATCTGAAATATTGTCTGTATTCACAGGATCTGTGTCTTTCGATTAGTGTATGCTGTGTATTTTTACGAAATGTTTGATGATTAGTAGTTAGCTAAACACGTTGCTCATTGTAATTATTCTAGTCCATTTGTGACGGTGGGTGCAATTGTAAACTATGCCATCTACCTGAAATATGCACATTTTTCTAACAAAACCTATCCTATACCATAAATATGTTATCAGACTGTCATCTGATGAGTTTTTTTCTTGGTTAGGGGCTATCAATATCTTAGTTTAGCCGAATTGGTGATAGCTACTGTTGTTGGTGGACAAAGTAAAGATGGTGGATTATGCTAATGTGTTTTTAGCTAATAGATTTACATCTTTACATATTGTGTCTTCCCTGTAAAACATTTTAAAAATCGGACATGTTGGCTGGATTCACAAGATCTGTGTCTTTCATTAGCTGTATTGGACTTTAATGTGTGAAAGTTAAATATTTTAAAAAATATATTTTTTTTGAATTTCGCGGCTCTGCCTTTTCAGTGGGGGTGGGGGGGGAGTGCCGCTAGCGGCACCCCAGTCCTAGACAGGTTAATGCATTTGAGCCAATCAGTGATCAGGCCTACCACTGTTGTTTCGTCAGCAAACTTAATGATGGTGTTGGAGTCGTGTTTGGCCACGCAGTTGTGGGTGAACAGGGAGTATAGGAGGGAACTAAGTACACACCCCTGAGGGGCCCAAGTGTTGATGATCAGCGTGGCAGACGTGTTGTTGCCTACCCTTACCACCTTGGGGCGGTCCGTCAGGAAGTCCAGGAGCAATGGGCATTCGACCGGTGGAAATCTGTCCTTTGGTCTGATGAGTCCAAGTTTGAGATTTTTGGCTCCAACCGCCATGTCTTTGTGAGACGCAGAGTAGGTGAACGGATGATCTCTGCATGCGTGGTTCCCACCGTGAAGCATGGAGGAGGTGTGATGGTGCTTTGCTGGTGACACTGTTGTGAATTATTTAGAATTCAAGGCACACTTAACCAGCATGGCTACCACAGCATTCTACAGCGATACGCCATCCCATCTGGTTTGCGCTTAGTGGGACTATCATTTGTTTTTCAACAGGACAATGACCCTACACACCTCCAGGCTGTGTAAGGGCTATTTGACCAAGAAGGAGAGTGATGGAGTGCTGCATCAGATGACCTGGCCTCCACAATCACTCGACCTTAACCCAATTGAGATGGTTTGGGATGAGTTGGATCTCAGAGTGAACGAAAAACAGCCAACAAGTACTCAGCATATGTGGGAACTCCATCAAGACTGTTGAAAAAGCATTCCAGTTGAAGCTGGTTGAGAGAATGCCAAGAGTGTGCAAAGCTGTCATCAAGGCAAAGGGTGGCTACTTTGAAGAATCTCAAATATAAAATATATTTTGTTTAACACATTTTTGGTTACTACATGATTCCATATTTGTTAGTTCATAGTTTTGATGTCTTCACTATTCTACAATGTAGAAAATTGTTTAAAAAAATATATTTAAAAAAAACGAATGAGTAGGTATATCAAAACTTTTGACTGGTACTGTACATTGTGCGCGAAAAAAAGCAAGGTATGAAATGAAGCGCTAACCCAGCAGGCAAAACTGGTCCAAATGATGTCATTACAATCAGATAACAGACAGTTTTGTTGTCACCAGCTTTGCCTGCTTGGAACCTTAAATCCCTAATATTCAATACCTGTATTTCGAACCAGAAGTTCCAGGCGGGGGCGTCCAGGCCATGGGTGTAGAATATGAAATACTCTCTAGCCAGGTATAACTGGGGGGTGCCGTCCCCAAACCACCAGCTAGACAGAGAGGCTCCTCGGTGGGGCATGAGGTAGAGGGACATGTGGCTGGGACCTGGAGGACACACATTCAGTCATATAGTCACACACACATACACAGTCTCACACACAACGCATAGGGTCAGGAGTTAATCCTGACCACATGATGTAATAAACTATGGGTTCTAGTCACACGAGGGTAGTGCCATTTTTACAAAATATTTGGAAAGAGCTGGGAGGGGTAATGGATCTTACAGAAGGTAGGAGGAGAGGATGTAGACACACGGTGCAGAGGATTAGAGGATGAAAGGGACATCTCACCTTTGACTTCAAAAGTCATCTTAACTGTTCCCCATTTTGTCTCCTCTTTAGAAAGGAGCTGAAACTCCACAGGAGACTTGGGAAAGACCTCAGGGGCTGGGAGGTACCAGTTATTCCTGAAAACAAGAAAAGTTGATTTTCTTTTTTACAGCTGTTATTTTGTTTTTTTTGCTGAACCAGTCAAAACTTGCCAGAAAGTGTTCGAGAATAAATATATGGTATATGCATGATACAGTAACATTTTAAAAACAGTTCATGTCTTTCTTTTTAAGTATACAGTACCAGTCAAAAGTTTGGACACACCGACTCATTCCAGGGTTTTTCTTTATTTGAACTATTTTCTACATTGTAGTATAATAGTGAAGACATCTAAACTATGAACTAACACATATGGAATCATGCAGTAACCAAAAAAGTGTTAAACAAATCAAAATATAGATTGAGATTCTTCAAAGTAGCCACCCTTTGCCTTGATGACAGCTTTGCACACTCTTGGCATTCTCTCAACCAGCTTCATGAGGTAGTCACATGGAATGCAATTCAATTAACCTCTCTGGGATATCTGGGACGCTAGCGTCCCAACTGGCCAACATCCAGTGAAAATGCAGAGCGCCAAATTCAAATAAATTACTATAAAAATTAAACTTTTGTGAAATCACACATTCAATATACCAAATTAAAGCTACACTTGTTGTGAATCCAGCCAATGTGTCAGATTTCAAAAATGCTTTACGGCGAAAGCAAACGACACTTATCTGAGGATAGTACCCAAGCAAACAAACACAGACCATCATATTTCAACCCTCCGGGCGCGACACAAAACGCAGAAATAAAGATATAATTCATGCCTTACCTTTGACGAGCTTCTTCTGTTGGCACTCCAATATGTCCCATTAACATCACAAATTTTCCTTTTGTTCGATTAATTCCATCGATATATATCCAAAATGTCCATTTATTTGGCGCGTTTGATCCAGAAAAATACCGGTTCCAACTCGCGCAACGTGACTACAAAATATCTCATAAGTTACCTGTAATCTTTGTCCAAACATTTCAAACTACTTTCGTAATACAACTTTAGGTATTTTTTAACGTAAATAATCAATAAAATTTAAGACTGGATGATCTGTGTTCAATGCCGGAGGAAAACAAAGTATAGCGAGCTTTCAGGTCACGCGCCTCTAACAAAGACTACACTTCTCTCTACCCTCATTCTGAACAGTGCTACTTCTTCATTTCTCAAAGAAAAAACCTCAACCAATTTCTAAAGACTGTTGACATCCAGTGGAAGCGATAGGAACTGCAAGAAGGTCCCTTAGAAATCTGGATTCCCAATGAAATCCCATTGAAAAGAGAGTAACCTAAAAAAAAAAGATCTGAATGGTTTGTCCTCGGGGTTTCGCCTGCCAAATAAGTTCTGTTATAGTCACAGACATGATTCAAACAGTAGTAGATGATCCAAATCTACTAATGATATGCATATCTTAGCTTCTGGGCATGAGTCGCAGGCAGTTTAATTTGGGCACGCTTTTCATCCAAAATTCCGAATGCTGCCCCCTATCCTAGAGAAGTTAACAGGTGTGCCTTGTTAAAACTTAATTTGTGACATTTCTTTCCTTCTTAATGCGTTTGAACCAATCAGGTGTTGTGACAAGGTAGGGGTGGTATACAGAAGATAGCCCTATTTGGTAAAAGACCAAGTCCATATTATGGCAAGAACAGCTCAAATAAGCAAAGAGAAATGACAGTCCATCATTACTTTAAGTCATGAAGGTCATTCAATCCGGAAAAGTTCAAGAACTTTGAAAGTTTCTTCAAATGCAGTTTCAAATGCAGCAAAAACCATCAAGCGCTATGAAACTGGCTCTCATGAGGACCGCCACAGGAAAGGAAGACCCAGAGTTACCTCTGCTGCAGAGGATTGCACCTCAGATTGTGAAGCATTTATTTTGGCTGCAGAGTTCAAGTCCCAGACACATCTCAACATGAACTGTTCAGAGGAGACTACATGAATCAGGCCCTCATGGTCTAATTGCTACAAAGAAACCACTACTCAAGGACACCAATAATAAGAAGAGACTTGCTTGGGCCAAGAAGCACAAGCAATGTACATTAGACCAATGGAAATCTGTCCTTTGGTCTGATGAGTCCAAATTTGTCTTTGTGAGATGCAGAATAGGTGAACGGATGATCTCTGCATGTGTGGTTCCCACAGTGAAGCATGGAGGTGTGATGTTGTGATAGTGCTTTGCTGGTGACACTGTCTGTGAATTATTTAGAATTCAAGGCACACTTAACCAGCATGGCTACCACAGCATTCTGCAGCGATACGAAATCTCATCTGGTTTGCTCTTAGTGGAACTATCATTTGTTTTCAACAGGACAATGACCCAACACACACCTCCAGGCTGTGTAAGGGCTATTTGACCAAGGAGAGTGATGGAGTGCTGCATCAGATGACCTGGCATCCACAATCACCTGACCTCAACCCAATTGAGATGGTTTGGGATGAGTAGGGCTGCAGAGTGAAGGAAAAGCAGCCAACAAGTGCTCAGCATATTTGGGAACTGTTGGAAATACATTCGTCACGAAGCTGGTTGAGAGAATGCCAAGAGTGTACAAAGTTGTCATTAACGCAAAGGGTGGCTACTTTGAAGAATCGAAAATATATTTCAATTTGTTTAACACTTTTTTGGTTACTACATGATTCCATGTGTGTTATTTCATAGTTTTGATGTCTTCACTATTATTCTACAATGTCGAAAATAGTACAAATAAAGAAAAACCCTTGAATGTGTCGGCCGTCATTGTAAATAAGAATTTGTTCTAAACTGACTTGCCTAGTTAAATATAGGTTAAATTAAAGAATGAGTAGGTGTGTCCAAACTGTTGACTGGCACTGTACGTTCTACGAGGTTCAGGTTCAGTTTAGGTTTATTTGAACATCTTGGTACGTATGAAACATACATACAATGTCAAACAATATAAAACAAGTCAAAGAAAGATATGATCCGCCTAACTACATGGACAGTGCACCATCAAGTCATAAGACGTAAACAAGATCCATCATGGCCAACAGAACTTTAAACAACAGAGCAGACGAGTCACGGAGATACAACAACACATCAAATGTATTGTAATTATAAAAACGTTCCATTTAATTCTGTGGGTGTGACTTACTTATCAGATCGGAACCAGGGGTAGCCACAGAAAGGCCTGTCCTCCTGACAATTGGTCATGATGGTATCATTGATCTCTGGTATGATAGGCGTGATGTGCTGCATGCCAGTGTAGTCAAAGCTGTTGATCCACAGACCTGAGTCTCTACTCTCCACCTGGCCGTCCAGACCATGGACGATACGAGTGGTGTGCTTTTGGGGAGGGGGGGGGGGGTCCCCGCATCAGATAATCGTTTATTCAATGTGTCAACGTGTTTGCATCTGTTTCTAACTAAATAAACCATTCATGAATTTCATTCAAATAATACATTTGTTATTAACTGACTTGCCTGGATAAATAAAAGGTGAAATAAAAATCAGTCAAGGTGTGTGTGTGTGTAAGCAGAAAGAGCCTCAGATGGTCTCACCTGGATGAAGACCCGTTTGGGGCGTGGACCAGAGGGGTCTGCTGTGTAGGGGAAGAACATACCACAGGATACAAGCAACAGAAACACAGTAAACACTGTTCCCAGACCTGCCAACAGCCACTTAGTAGACCTGGCCAGATAGATAAAGTGGAGCTAGACGAGAGAAGGAAACAGAGAGAAAATGAGAAAGAGAGAGGCTTAAAAACACCTGTCATCACATTTTGCTCCTAAGAGACACTTGAAACAAGTTGAGTTTCTAATCTTTCGCTAAAGAGGTACAGTAACTGTACTGACAAAGAAGGAGGAGAAGAAGAGTATGGTGAGGGTGACGATGGTGGCCAGGACCACATCAGCAGGGTATGTGTTGCTCCTTCCCAGGGTGGGCGTGAAGACCTCAAACACCAACCAGATCAGGAACATGAAGTGGACGTAGGGCAAAGCCAGACCCAGCTGGTAGAGCACAGAGTACTTCACCGAAGCACCTGGAGATATAGACAGGAGAGATACATTTACATGAACTAACTCTAACCCAGCTGGTAGAGCACAGAGATATCCACAGATACACCTGGACCAAAGCAGGACAGGAGGGACATATTAACAGCCAGAATAATAACAATTCCTGCCTTTCCATTTAAAGAAACAATAATGGTTAGACACATCAATGCATCAGCTGAGCTGTGAAAATGAACTGAAAAATACCTTCTGATTAAACATCACACTTAATAATAACAACAATGGGACCAATGAACAGTATCCAGTAGGGTTGGGTCGACATATGATTAAAATAGAATATCGTGATATTTGACATTGACGATATATCGTGAAGTGGAAGAAATACTATACTCCGTTTGAACTTCACAAATAAAAACGGCCCTTTTATCAGTTAGGCTGCACCGATATGTTGACAACGAAGTCCAAATGAATTAACTAAGCCTCATTTTTTTTTGCCACACAAAGATTATTTAAATGAGGATGTGACTATAAAATTGTAAATCGGTACAAAAAAATTATTTGGCCATTATTGGCGCCAAACGATCATATTGGATATCGAGACATTTGGAGTAGCACACTGCAAATATCACCCAACCCTAGTATCCAACACTAACCAGTATCCATTTATTTTCCATGAAAAGGAACTTCCTCATCGGAAAGAAATTCGAATAAAAGTTATAAATCTGTAACACAGAACCAGGTACAGTGTGGTACAATGTTTTGACCACTCAAGTCTCTTGACCTCGGAGTTTGAACTCCCTGGCGAGGAGCAGCTTGGTGGCCAGAGGGAAGGCCACCATGAGCATGGGGACGTAGGCAGAGCAGAGGCCGTTAGCTGTGAAGTAAACCAGTGCGCCACACCACAGCAGCAGGCTCACGTCAAAGTAGAGCTCCCCCACCTCCAGACGACGCGCACCCTGGAGGAGGAACAGACAGACACACGGAGTGAGAGGGGTCAACAAGGGCATGGAAGAACCCTGGTGACATCTATAGCAGGAGAAAACCATAGAGAGACAGGTCACTAAGGGCAAACACATTATCACCACTTAACCGCTGAAATATTATTCTCCCAAAAAAGGCCCATCAATTTCAGTTCATATCAATACAATGTTCCTTGATTCTCAGGGGTAGTTGCACCTCTTAGCTACATAAAATCAATAACATTTGTTTTGAGCTGTGTTCTCCCTGGAGCCCAACTGTGGCCTTGCAAAGTGAACATGTGAGAGATGGAGTGTGTCTGAACTTCAGTCTAGATAGAGTGAGAGGGATGGGAGGGACTCTCTCGCTCTCGCTCTTTCCACCTGTTCTCTCCACCTGCTCTCTCTTGCTCTTTCCACCTGCTCTCTCTTGCTCTTTCCCCCTGCTCTCTCAATTCAATTTAAGGGCTTTACTGGAATGGGAAACATGCCAACATCGCCAAAGCAAGTGAAGTAGATAATAAACAAAAGTGAAATAAAGACTGTTGCTCGCGCTCTCTTTCCCCATGCTCGCGCTCTCTTTCCCCATGCTCGCGCTCTCTTTCCCCATGCTCGCGCTCTCTTTCCCCATGCTCGCGCTCTCTTTCCCCATGCTCGCGCTCTCTTTCCCCATGCTCGCGCTCTCTTTCCACATGCTCGCGCTCTCTTTCCCCATGCTCGCGCTCTCTTTCCCCATGCTCGCGCTCTCTTTCCCCATGCTCGCGCTCTCTTTCCCCATGCTCGCGCTCTCTTTCCCCCTGCTTGCGCTCTCTTTCCCCCTGCTCGCATTCTCTTGTTTCCCCATGCTCGCGCTCTCTTTCCCCATGCTCGCGCTCTCTTTCCCCCTGCTCGCATTCTCTTGTTTCCCCATGCTCGCGCTCTCTTTCCCCATGCTCGCGCTCTCTTTCCCCCTGCTCGCATTCTCTTGTTTCCCCATGCTCGCGCTCTCTTTCCCCATGCTCGCGCTCTCTTTCCCCCTGCTCGCGCTCTCTTTCCCCCTGCTCGCGCTCTCTTTCCCCCTGCTCGCGCTCTCTTTCCCCATGCTTGCACTCTCTTGTTTCCCCCTGCTTGCACTCTCTTGTTTCCCCCTGCTTGCACTCTCTTGTTTCCCCCTGCTCGCACTCTCTTGTTTCCCCCTGCTCGCACTCTCTTGTTTCCCCCTGCTCGCACTCTTGTTTCCCCCTGCTTGCACTCTCTTGTTTCCCCCTGCTTGCACTCTCTTGTTTCCCCCTGCTCGCACTCTCTTGTTTCCCCCTGCTCGCACTCTCTTGTTTCCCCCTGCTCGCACTCTCTTGTTTCCCCCTGCTCGCACTCTCTTGTTTCCCCATGCTCGCGCTCTCTTTCCCCCTGCTTGCACTCTCTTGTTTCCCCCTGCTTGCACTCTCTTGTTTCCCCCTGCTTGCACTCTCTTGTTTCCCCCTGCTTGCACTCTCTTGTTTCCCCCTGCTTGCACTCTCTTGTTTCCCCCTGCTTGCACTCTCTCGTGCCATGGCAACCTCTCACTCTCTCCCAGCTCCACTTATAGATGTATGAGCTGAGCACTAACAGAGGCCTAATTCACAGGCTGTTCAGAGTTCAAAACCACTTCATTATTACTAGCCACTGTGCATGTCTGCACACTCTAAATACCCTCCTGAGAATACCTTTTACCACACACACCGAATAACGCTCTCCTCCTCTGAGGCTAGTAAATACTGCAGCATACTGCATCATTCTGTACTCATTAGGGAGACCCCGTCATGTTGCAAGGAGGAGAATGTTGTTTAAATCTACCTATTCCAGGTCACAACGCGGAGAAAATGACTTTGAAACAACGTTGATTCAACCAGTTTATGACCAGTGGGAGGAAAGCTTACTGTGGTTTCAACTTTAAGCCACTTGTGAATGTACAGGTAGACAGAATGCTCTGCTCACCCCGTACAGGAGGTTCTTGACCAGTGTGGGCCACGCACCGCACGCCCACCCACACACACAGCTCACCCCATAGAGGTTCTTGGAAAGTGTGTGGAAGAGGACCATCATCCCAGTGGCAGCAGAACCGTACATAAACATGCAGGTGTAGAAGTTGTTGTACCTAAAGAGAGGACAATGGAAAATACAATATTTATGCAAAATTGACTTGACTTCTATATGTAATGACAAGATTCAACATTATTTTGAAAAAATTCTAGAATTGTCCTCCGAAGTGGGTGGTGGGGACAAGCCAATATATACATACAGAACAAATATTGATTTGATAAGTCTACTTCCATATTTCTGTTCTTGTTATACTCAATATTAATATCTCAATGTTTTTAAATAAAAACAGAATAAACTAGAAAAGGTACATTTCCTGAAGAAAATGTGTGTTTCAAGTGGTACTACCAGAACATGGATCGTCCCATCAGTGACACCACAAAGGCTATAAAGACCACGGTCAGCAGAGTGACCAACCAGCTGAGGATGACCGCCACCGTGGCACATGCCAACTCCTTCACGTAACGACCTCCTGGCAGAGAGACCGGGACATACAGACGTCATCAGCTTTAACCTACTTCAGAAGAAAAGATCTAGACTGTAAATGGAACGACCATAGGAGTTGGCTATTCCGCACTAGAAAAGACCCTGTGCCCAGGTTACATAACCAGACCAACCTGCTCTGCACTGACACTTAGACCACATTAACATCCTTCACAAACATACAACACCCATTCGAGGGCAGAGTGTCATGTGCTTAGTGCCGCTGAACCTGGAACACGTCGAATCAGAACCACTGCCCTTCTGACTCGCACTCCTCCAACCTTTCCTTTCCACGGGTCCCTATCCGTTTAATACAAACGCAAACAAAGGAATGAATAAATGTCAAAATATGCTCATGATACCACTTACCCACGTTGCTGGGATGGAGGCACTTCTTCAACAGGTAGAGGAAGGTTGCTATGGCAGTCGTGTAGTTGATGATGGTGCCAACATGTTCCGGGTACGCCACCACCACCATGCCAAGCAGGTCAAAGAACACCATGTTGCCATGGGCATACTCGGACGGGTCCGCCAGCTCCTTAGACATGACCAGGTGCTTCAGTACTGCCAGGATGTTGTCACCTAGGGATACGATGAGGTAATGTATCTAATACATTTGATTTATTTGTGTGAGGGCAATTTGGATAAGCAGTTTAATAAATGAACAATGGTTCAGAGGGTTTCGTCTGTTCAAATCCCATCTGGATTATACTGCCCATGTGCCCTTTAGAAGGCAACAGCCTGAATGGCTGTAGGGATTCACTGGTATAATTAGTCGAGCAATTGCTTTCAATAAAAGCATTTGCTAAGCAAACACAATGCAATATATCAATCATTAAACAAACAGCAAAGCAACGCAATATATCAATCATTAAATAGACAGAGGGATCAGTGGGAGGATGAGATACATGAATGTGTTGCATTCTATGCAAAGACAACAACACCCCTAAACAAATAGGCCAACAATACAAAGGCAGAGATACACTATATATACAAAAGTATGTGGACACCCCTTCAAATTAGTAGATTTGTCTATTTCAGCCATACCCGTTGCTGACAGGTGTATAAAATCAAGCACACAGCTATGCAATGTCCATAGACAAACATTGGCAGTAGAATGGCCTTACTGAAGAGCTCAGTGACTTTCGATGTAGCACCGTCATTGGATGCTACCTTTCCAACAAGTCAGTTCGTCAAATTGCTTTCCTGCTAGAGCTGCCCAAGTCAACTGTAAGTGCTGTTATTGTGAAGTGGAAACATCTAGGAGCAACAATGAACCAGCCGTGAAGTGGTAGGCCACACAAGCTCACAGAACGGGCCCACTGAGTGCTGAAGTGCGTAAAAATCGTCTGTCCTTGGTTGCAACACTCACTACCGAGTTCCAAACTGCCTCGGGAAGCAATGTCAGCACAAGAATTGTTCGTCGGGAGCTTCATGAATTGGGTTTCCATGGCTGAGAAGCCGCACACAAGCCTAAGATCACCAAGCGCAATGCAAAACTTCAGCTGGAGTGGTGTAAAGCTTGCCGCCATTGGACTCTGGAGCAGTGGAAACACATTCTCTGGAGTGATGAATCACGCTTCACCATCTGGCAGTCCGACGGACGAATCTGGGTTTGGCGGATGCCAGGAGAACGCTACTTGCCCGAATGCATAGTGTCAAGACTGTCCTGTGAGGACAATAATTCTAACATAAAAATGTGGGGAACGGTCAGTGAGGAGCTATTGAAAACTAATGTAATATTGCTTTTCATTTTGTGATGACATTAAAAACTCTATGGACGAAATACTGTAAGTTGGAAAGTATATCCCCTTTGTCAAGTTTCCATCCAATACGTTGCGCATATAATATGAAAAATGAAAGTATTTTTGTTAAGATATGCATGTGATTTTAGGAGGTATAAGAGTATCTATCTCCTTTAAACTGTTCATAAGTAAGTAGCCACGCCCCGAGTATGGTTGGAGAGCGTGTCAGACTGATGGAACCGTCCTTTTCTGAGGAGAACGCTACCGAAGTTCTACCAACACATTGACTGTAGCACTCGCTCTGACAAAACATTGGACCACTGCTACTCAACTTTTTGAAAAGCCTACAAGGCCCTCCCCCGCCCTCCCTTCGGCAAATCTGATCACGACTCCATTTTGCTCCTCCCTTCCTATAGGCAGAAACTCAAACAGGAAGTACCCGTGCTACAGACTATTCAATGTGGATCTGACCAATCGAAATCCATGCTTCAACATTATTTTGATCACGCGGACTGAGATACAAAACCTATTTCCCCTCAGGACACTGAGAAGAGTTGGCATGCGTCCTCAGATCCTCAAAAGGTTCTACAGCTGCACCATCAAGAGCATCCTGACTGGTTGCATCACTGCCTGGTATGGCAACTGCTCGGCCTCCGACCGCAAAGCACTATAGAGGGTAGTGCGAACGGCCCAGTACATCACTGGGGACAAGTTTCCTGCCATCCAGGACATCCATACCAGGCGGTGTCAGAGGAAGGCCCTGAAAATTGTCGAACACTCCAGCCACCCTAGTCATGGACTGTTCTCTCTGCTACCACATGTCAAGCGGTACCAGAGAGCCAAGTCTAGGTCCAAGAGGCTTCTAAACAGCTTCTAGCCCCAAGCCAAAAGACTCCTGAACATCTAGCCAAAGGCTACCCAGACTATTCACATTGCCCCCCCCCACACACCCCTGCCACTCTCTGCTGTCATCTATGCATTGCCACTTTAATTAACTCTACCTACTACCTCAAATAACCGGTGCCCCCACACCCGCACATTGACTCTGTACTGGCACGCCCCTGTATATATTGTTATTTTTTACTGCTCCTCTTTAAATTACTTGTTACTTTTATCTCTTATTCATATTTTTTGAAACGGCACTGTCGGTTAGGGGCTCGTAAGTAAGCATTTCACTGTAAGGTTGTATTCGGCGCATGTGACTAATAAAATTTGATATGTTCCGGGTAGCCTCTTAGAATAACATTGATACGGTGACTGAGTTTATCTGGTAATGCATAGGAGATGTTGTACCCACTGTGACTATTAAAACCTAGATTGCATCATTCGTGCAAAACTGAAAGCACAAACCACCGCATTTAAAAATTGCAAGGTGACTGGGAATATGGCCGAATACAAACAGTGTAGTTATTTCCAACGTATGACAATCAAACAGGCAAAAAAAATCAGTACAGAGACACAGTGGAGTCGCAATTCAACAGCTCAGACACGAGACGTATGTGGCAGGGTCTACAGACAATCACAAACAACAAAAGGAAACCGAGCCACGTCGCGGACACCGACGTCTTTCTTTCGGATAAGCTAAACACCTTTTTCGCCCGCTTTGAGGATAACACAGTGCCACCGATGCGGCCAGCTACCAAGGACTGTGGCCTCTCCTTCTCCGTAGCCGATGTGAGTAAGACATTTAAGCGTGTTAACCCTGGCAAAAACAAAGGAGCTGATCGTGGATATCAGGAAACAGCAGAGGTTAGCACCCCCCAATCCACATCGCCGGAACCGCAGTGGAGAAGGTGGAAAGCTTCAAGTTCCTTGGCGTACACGTCACTGGCAAACTGAAATGGTACACCCACGCAGACAGTGTGGTGAAGAAGGCGCAAAGAAGGCGCAACAGAGCCTCTTCAACTTCAGGAGGCTGAAGATATTTGGCTTGGCACCTAAAACTTTTACATAGGCCCAATTGAGAGCATCCTGTACGGCTGTATCACCGCCTGGTACGGTAACTGCCCCGCCCGCAACCACAGGACTCTCCAAAGGGTGGTGTGGTCTGCCCAACGCATCACTGGGGGCAAACTACCCAGTCACCTAAAGCACCCGATGTCACAGGAAGGCCAAAAAGTTCATCAAGGACAACAACCACCCAAGCCACTGCCTGTTCACCCCGCTATCATCCAGAAGGTGAGGTCAGTACAGGTGCATCAAAGCTGGGACAGAGTGACTGAAAAACAGCTTCTATCTCAAGGCCATCAGACTGTTAAATAGCCATCACTAGCACGTTAGAGGCTGCTGCCTATATACATAGACTTGAAATCACTGGCCACTTTAATAATGGAACACTAGTCACTTTAATAATATTTACATATTTTGCATTACTCATCTCATATGTATATACTGTGTTCTATTATACTGTATTTTAGTCTATGCCACTCCGACATTGCTCGACCAAATATTGATATATTCTTAATTCCATTCCTTTACTTTAGATTGTGTGTATTGTTGTGAAATTGTTAGATATTACTTGTTAGATATTAGTGCACTGTTGGGGCTAGAAACACAAGCATTTCGCTACACCCGCAATAACATCTGCCAAACGTGTATGTAACCAATGAAATTTGATTTGAGTTGTGCCATATGGAAGAATATTTTTGTTTCTACTGGGAAATTCCAAGCATCTTACGAATCTTAACCCATACCTCTTGGGAATGTCGTAGGATTGGGCTAGCCTCTTCAGTTTTGCGGCCTCTGAATATTTTTTCCGTGATAAGGTCTCAATAGGTCTAAACGTGGCCGTGATAGACCTCTCAATCTGAGTCCATCCCAAATGGAAATCACAATTGCCCCAGTGTCTGGCCAATTTGGCTACGTCATATGATATGTTATATAGTTCTACATTGGATAATGCTAGTCCTCCTCTATCCCTTGGAGCATATAACTTGTTCACATTTATTCTGGGGGTTTTCCCTTCCCAAAGGTAATCCTTAATCATTTGATTGTATTGCTTAAATAGTAAGGAAGAAATGGTCACAGGCAGCATCATAGACACATCATTGAACTGTGGTGCCACACCTATTTTAACAGTATTTATTTTGCCCTATAAAGTAAGATTAAGCAACCTCCATTTATCAAGATTATTATTTATTTTTTGTAGTAGTGGCATCATTAATTTGCATGATATTCTGTAGTTCGTTGCTCAGTCTTATACCTAGGTATTTCATCCCTGATGGCATCCATTTGAATGGAAATTAAGCAATTGCAACAGGAGGATAACATTTGGATACAGGCATAGCCTCTGACTTCTGCCAATTAATGTTATAACCAGATATCTGTGAGAATGTGTCAATTGTGTTAAAAACCTGAGGGATCGATGTGGCCAGTTCCCTTATAAGTAACAATATGTTGTCAGCATATAAAACAGCTTGTGCTCTCTGGCACCTCCCATCACTCCTTTGATTCCTGAAGCAGTTCTGTTTGCTGCTGCCAAGTGCTCCAAAAAGAGTAAAAAGGAGAGGCGAGAGAGGACTACCCTGCTGGGTTCCCCTTGACAAATTAAAAAAGGAAGAGACCATACCATTTGTAAGGACTGCTGCTCTGGATTGGAGTATAATACCTTAACCCACTTGACAAATCCAGGGCCAAAGCCAAACTTGAACGGTATATGTCAAAAAGCCTCACTCCACCCTATCGAATGCCTTCTGCCTTCTCCGCAAGAGCTGCCAGCTGAGTATCCTCTTTTTGACTCAGCCACGAGGTGAAGCAAACGTCTAAGATTGTCTGTGGAAGTTCTACTTTTTACAAATCCCACCTGATATGTGTGAATCATATGAGGTAGAACCTTCTCCAGCCTCATGGCTAGTACTTTGGAGAGCCCCTTACAAATTAACTCTGATTAAACTGATAGGGCGAAAACTCCCTGGGTCAGTGGGGTCTCTATCCTTCTTGAGAATGAATGAAATGAGTGCCTTAGTAAAAGTGTCAGGTAGCTGCTCAAGTCCCAGAGCTGCTGCGCACACCCGTGTTAATATATGGGCTAATACGTCAATAATATTCCCCTTATAATACTTAACCGGGAAGCCGTCTAATCCTGGTGACTTTCCAGACTTCGTTGAGATGATGGCTGTTATCTCAGATTCTAATATAGGAGCATCCAAATCTTCTATTTGATTTGGGGACACCCCCAGAAGCTATTTTTTTTAATTTTTTTTAAAAGGCATTCAAATTAACTGCATCTAAGTTACATTCAGACTTATAAAGCATTGAATAACACATTGTCAATATATTTTGTACCAGTCAGTACCTCCCCACTTTCATTTTTGATAGCTGGTATTACAAAACTGGAATCTTTTTGTTTACATTTTCTAGCCAAAATGTAACCTGCTTTTTCATAAAAGTTGGTCCTCTGCCGAAACATTGCATACTCAGCCTTTTTTGTTAAAGATCTCATGTAATTGAAACTTCAGATCACAGACTTTTCTTGGATAACTCTTTTTCCAACTCTTTAATTTGTCCCTTTCTTTCTACTGGTGTGTGCTATTATTTTGCCCCTAACAAACTTTAGAGGCCTCCCACACTGTACTCATTTATCAGTGGAACCAATGTTTGTCTGAAAAAACCCCACTTAAGATTAAATGTTTAGTTTTAGAATAAGGATGAATTCATCCTCGATCTAATGCTTTTCTTAGACATATCAGCACTGCTATACATAATTCCACTATTGCGTGGTCAGTCAAAGTAATAACCCCTATTTTACAATCTATCACCTCTTTAGTCATACTCTTGGAAATTGGGAAGTAATCTATCCTGGAATGATATTTATGGTTATGTGAATAAAATTAATATTCCTTCTCTCTAGGATTGAGAGAAGGAAGTCTCCATACGTCTACCAGATCCCTCATTAAGGTTATGAGAGAAATCATTGTTGGAAATACAGTGGTGGCGGGAGACTTTAACCAGGTTCAAGATGGTATCTTTGATAAAGCTACTTATTCTAAAGCTGTAACAAGGAACAGAGCAGCGATACACCAACCTCTTAAGGATCTGACCCTTTTCCCCCCCAATTTTCGCTTAAGACGACATACCCAAATCTTTTAAAAAACACAGCAGGGGTTCAAACTGTAGAACCCATTTCCTACATTTGAATATAAAAATTGATTTTACCTATGCTACATTTTATCTCTGGGACCCTCAGGATGACCAATCAGAGCAATATTACTGAATGTAAGTACATTATTTACCTTCAGAGGTGAATGTCAAACCAGTTGCCGTGATAAGTTTTTTTTTTGTGCACTCTCCTCAAACAATAGTATGGTATTTTTTCACTGTAATAGCTGGTGTAAATTGGACAGTACAGTTAGATTAACAAGAATTTAAGCTTTCTGCCCATATAAGACTTGTCTATGTCCTGGGAAATGTTCTTTTTACTTACAATGTCATGCTAATCATATTAGTGCATGTTAGCTCAACTGTCCCGCGACAGTTGAGGTTAACCTCATGGAAAAACCCAGGATCCTCCTTGTTTGGTGCTTAAATATTACACATAACCTTATTACCATTTACCAGAGCCTCAACACAAATCATTCTTTCTTCCTCATACTTATGTTGCTTTAACATGACAAAATTCAATTTATGTACCAAAATTGCAACACCATGTTTTTGCTTGAAAATAAGATATGAAATACCTGCAAAATATATTTCTCCCATGGGCAAAGAAATTCAAAAGGGGTGATGGTTTTAATTAACAATAATTTTGATCCAAATGTGCAAATTGTCCAAACAGATCCTCAAGGTAGATGGATTATTTTAAATATGATATTGGACAATAAACAGATATGGCTTATTAACCTATACGGTCCGAATAATGATGATCCAAGCTTCTTTGAAAATATATAGAAGAATTTATCAACTCTACAAGCAACAGTAGACTCTATTATTATGGAGGGAGATTTTAATACGGTCTTAAATACCTCTATGGACCGGAAAGGAAATCCCACTACAAACTATCACCCTCAGGCACTTAAGGAAATCATGAATGTCATGGATATATTGGAATTAGTGGATATATGGAGACTTAAATACCCTGACCTAGTGAAATATACATGGCGGAGGCTTAATCAAGCTAGTCGTCTTGACTACTTTCTTATGCCATTCTCTCTGGCACCAAAAGTTTAAAAAGTGTTGATAGGGGACAGAATGCGGTCGGATCATCACATAATTGGCATATACACTGCTCAAAAAAATAAAGGGAACACTTAAACAACACAATGTAACTCCAAGTCAATCACACTTCTGTGAAATCAAACTGTCCACTTAGGAAGCAACACTGATTGACAATAAATTTCACATGCTGTTGTGCAAATGGAATAGACAAAAGGTGGAAATTATAGGCAATTAGCAAGACACCCCCAAAAAAGGAGTGATTCTGCAGGTGGTGACCACAGACCACTTCTCAGTTCCTATGCTTCCTGGCTGATGTTTTGGTCACTTTTGAATGCTGGCGGTGCTCTCACTCTAGTGGTAGCATGAGACGGAGTCTACAACCCACACAAGTGGCTCAGGTAGTGCAGTTCATCCAGGATGGCACATCAATGCGAGCTGTGGCAAAAAGGTTTGCTGTGTCTGTCAGCGTAGTGTCCAGAGCATGGAGGCGCTACCAGGAGACAGGCCAGTACATCAGGAGACGTGGAGGAGGCCGTAGGAGGGCAACAACCCAGCAGCAGGACCGCTACCTCCGCCTTTGTGCAAGGAGGTGCACTGCCAGCGCCCTGCAAAATGACCTCCAGCAGGCCACAAATGTGCATGTGTCAGCATATGGTCTCACAAGGGGTCTGAGGATCTCATCTCGGTACCTAATGGCAGTCAGGCTACCTCTGGCGAGCACATGGAGGGCTGTGCGGCCCCACAATGAAATGCCAACCCACACCATGACTGACCCACCGCCAAACCGGTCATGCTGGAGGATGTTGCAGGCAGCAGAACGTTCTCCACGGCGTCTCCAGACTCTGTCACGTCTGTCACATGTGCTCATGTGCTCAGTGTGAACCTGCTTTCATCTGTGAAGGGCACAGGGCGCCAGTGGCGAATTTGCCAATCTTGGTGTTCTCTGGCAAATGCCAAACGTCCTGCACGGTGCTGGGCTGTAAGCACAACCCCCACCTGTGGACGTCGGGCCCTCATACCACCCTCATGGAGTCTGTTTCTGACCGTTTGAGCAGACACATGCACATTTGTGGCCTGCTGGAGGTCATTTTGCAGGGCTCTGGCAGTGCACCTCCTGGCACAAAGGCGGAGGTAGCGGTCCTGCTGCTGGGTTGTTGCCCTCCTACGGCCTCCTCCACATCTCCTGATGTACTAGCCTGTCTCCTGGTAGCGCCTCCATGCTCTGGACACTACGCTGACAGACACAGCAAACCTTCTTGCCACAGCTCGCATTGATGTGCCATCCTGGATGAACTGCACTACCTGAGCCACTTGTGTGGGTTGTAGACTCCGTCTCATGCTACCACTAGAGTGAGAGCACCGCCAGCATTCAAAAGTGACCAAAACATCAGCCAGGAAGCATAGGAACTGAGAAGTGGTCTGTGGTCACCACCTGCAGAATCACTCCTTTTTTGGGGGTGTCTTGCTAATTGCCTATAATTTCCACCTTTTGTCTATTCCATTTGCACAACAGCATGTGAAATTTATTGTCAATCAGTGTTGCTTCCTAATTGGACAGTTTGATTTCACAGAAGTGTGATTGACTTGGAGTTACATTGTGTTGTTTAAGTGTTCCCTTTATTTTTTTGAGCAGTGTATATTACTCTTACAGAATTTCCACGTGGGCGAGGATATTGGAAATTTAATCAAAGCCTACTAGATGATAAATTGTTTAGAACTAGGACAGAAGAATTTAGAACTGACATTTTCAGACATAACATAGGTACAGCAGATCCCCGTATTGTATGGGACACTTTTAAGTGTGTCTTTAGAGGCCATGCAATTCAGTACTCATCTATAAAACAAAAGCAATTTATATCAAAACAGTCCATATTAACAAAGGAAATTGAAGGACTAACAGTACAGTTAGATAGTAATAAAAACGGTACCATAGAGGCACAGAATAAGTTAGAGGAAAAACAAAAAGAAATGGAGGAACTTATTCAAGAAAGATCCAGTGTAATATATTATAAAAATAAAGCGAACTGGATGGATTATGGGGAAAAATGCACAAAATTCTTTTTCAATCTTCAATATAGAAATGCTACCAAAAAAATGTATTAAAACTTGTTACAAATGATGGAGTCACGCATGATTCACCAAATTATATTTTGAAAGAGGAAGTAAAGTACTTTAAGAATATGTTTTCATTTCAGGCTCCTCCATCTCCACTAACTGAAACTAGTATTTAAAAAAAAAAAAAAAAAGGATTTTTTCCCTAATAATAATGTAAAATTAACATCTGTACAGAAAGATTCATGTGAAGGCCAAATTACAGAGGAGGAACTGCTTGATGCAATTGGGGCCTTTAAGGATGGGAAAACTCCAGGGCTGGATGGCATACCAGTGGAAGTATACAAAACTTTTTTTGATATACTCAAAGGACCATTATTAGCATGTTTTAACCACTCCTATATAAATGGTAGATTATCAGACACGCAACAAGAAGGTCTGATATCATTATTACTGAAACAGGACCCAAGTGGTAAATATAAAGATCCAGTCCATTAAAAAAATTGGAGACCTCTTACACTTCAGTGTTGTGATGCAAAAATCCTAGCAAAATGCTTGGCGCATAGAATTAAAAAAGTATTGTCAGATATTATTCATCCTAATCAGACAGTTTTTTTTACATGGACGATACATTGGAGATAATATAAGACAAGTACTGGAAACAATAGAATGCTATGAAATATCGGGGACACCAGGCCTGGTTTTCATAGCTGATTTTGAAAAGGCTTTTGATAAAGTACGACTAGAGTTTATATATAAATGCCTAGAATATTTCAATTTTGGGGAATCTCTTATAAAATGGGTTAAAGTTATGTATAGTAACCATAGGTGTAAAATCTTAAATAATGGCTACATCTCAGAAAGTTTTAAACTATCTAGAGGAGTAAAACAAGGTTGTCCACTATTGGCATATCTATTTATTATTGCCATCGAAAATGTTAGCTGTTAAGATTAGATCAAACAATAATATTAAGGGATTAGAAATCCGTGGCTTAAAAACTAAGGTGTCATTGTACGCTGATGATTCATGTTTTCTTTTAAAACCACAATTAGAGTCTCTCCACGGCCTCATAGAGGATCTAGATACTTTTGCTATCCTCTCTGGATTAAAACCAAATTATGATAAGTGTACTATTTTACGTATTGGATCACTAAAAAATGCAAATTTTACATTACCATGTAGTTTACCAATTAAATGATCTGACGGAGATGTGGACATACTCGGTATACAAATCCCAAAAGAAAGAAATTATCTCACTCTTATAAATTTTTATAGAAAGTTAGCAAAAATAGATAAGATCTTGCTACCATGGAAAGGTCTTTTATACTGATAACAAGTTCAAACAGGTACTATTAATACAGGTAACGAGTGGAGGACAGAGGAGCCTCTTAAAGAAGAAGTTACAGGTCTGTGAGAGCCAGAAATCTTGCTTGTTTGTAGGTGACCAAATACTTATTTTCCACCATAATTTGCAAATAAATTCATAAAAAATCCTACAATGTGATTTTCTGGATTTTTTTCCCTCATTTTGTCTGTCATAGTTGAAGTGTACCTATGATGAAAATTACAGGCCTCTCTCATCTTTTTAAGTGGGAGAACTTGCACAATTGGTGGCTGACTAAATACTTTTATGCCCCACTGTATGTCGGCCCTGTATTAAAGAACATAAATGGTTAAAGAAAAGTGTGATAAATAAAAACATATACCAATTTCATTTTAAGGAACAAAAAACTGACAGCTGTGCCATATAAATTGCAAAATAATTTCGGAAGAGATTTTCGATGTACCCATTCCATGGCACATGGTTTATGAATTGATACGCAAAACAACGCCGGATTCAAAACTTCGAATTTTTCAATTTAAATTACTGAACAAAATTCTTGCAACTAATAGAATGTTATATATATGGGGGATACAATCTTCCCAGCTCTGCAGATTCTCTTGTGAGGAGGCAGAGTCATTAGATCATTTACTTTGGTATTGTCCATATATAGCTCATTTTTGGTCACAGGTCCAGGAATTGCTGAAGAATTGCAACATTTGCCTAGAACTAACGCTACAGATAGCAATACTGGGCGATTTGAAAAGCCATCGTCAATCAATCAATAATATAATAATTATTTTAGCAAAAATGTTTATTTTTAATTTACAATCTGTAGAAGCTATGAGAATAGAAAGTTTCAATTATTTTGTGAAGCATCACAGCACAGTTGAAAAATATATGGCAAATAGAAACCCGAAATGGATGATGTTGAGAGATAGATGGGAGGGGTTGAATGGAGCTGAAGGGTGTGACTAATAACAAGATAAACAATGTAAAACATACGGGATCTGTAAAATGTATATAGGTTCGGAACTTTTGTGAAATAGCAAAGTTACAAATAGAAATCAAACTGGATGGACATCAGAAATAGAGGAAGGACTAAGAACAAACAAGAGAGAACTATTGTAAAGTAGACTGTGTCTGTAAAATGTGTATAAGATGTATAAATTGAAGGTAAAAGCCGAAGTGTTTATTAGTTTACTCCAATTGGGGGATCGGTGGTAGGGTTTGCAGGGAATAATAATAAAGGTATATTCTTTAAAAAAGTATATATATCTATATAGGTATGTGTAACAGTTTAACTTTAGTCCGTCCCCTCGCCCCGACGTGAACCAGGGACCCTCTGCACACATCAACAACAGTCACCCACGAAGCATCGTTACCCATCGCTCCACAAAGGCCGCGGCCCTTGCAGAGCAAGGGGAACCACTACTTCAAGGTCTCAGGGCAAGTGACGTCACCGATTGAAAGGCTATTAGCGCGCACCACCGCTAACTAGCTAGCCATTTCACATCCGTTACATATGTTTATATGTGTATATGTATGCATGCGTGTACGGATATATATATATTTACAAAAAATATATGTGGGGGATTGGAAATGATGCAGACAATTACATTGATGGAAGCAACATTCTTTCCGCAATATTAAGCTGATCCACCCCTTAAAAAAAAAAAACACCACACCCTCTCCCTTTGTTTTTCTACTTGAAGAAAAAAGCCCTCCTCCACTTGGTCTGCGAGAGACCGCTTGTAACCGAGGAGAGTGTGAAATGTACTCATGCAGCCTCAATTTATCCGCCGGCTCCTTGATCATATCGGGAAAGAATGATAGCTTGCAGCCCTTCCAAGCCACCTCTCTCTTCTCCCGATACATTCCCTTCGCAGAGGCCAGCACTCTTTCTCTCCAGACCCCTGAGAAAGCGGATGATGATCAGTATGGGCGGCTGATTCTCGTGTGGTATTTGGTGCAAGGGAACCGTGGACTCGTTGAAGCTCAGGTTCTACCAAATCCACCCCCAGAGCCTTCAAGATTATTTGTCTCACGCATTCCTCAGCTTGCCATCCTCCAGACCCTACTTGACTACTAAAAGTCTTAAAATGAGGTGCCTGTCTCGGTTAGCTGCGTCCTGCATGGTTCTGTGGAGATCCTCATAAAGTTTGGCGTTCTTCTCAGCTTTCTTGATCAGCCGGTCATTATCGTCCTCCACCGTTGATATCCGACCCACTGCCTCATCGAGCCTCTGTAATATGACCGATACATCTTCTTGCATATCCATCTGAGATTGCTTTACCTGAGAGACATCCGATTCAAGAATGGTGCTGACTACAGCCATTTCTTCCATGGCCTTCTGTAGGGATAATTGCAAGGCCGACAACGAGCTGGGTTCTATGTTCTGCCCTTTCAACATCATGCTTGCTGAAGTGCTAACAGAGCTATCCCTGTTAGCCGCTGCGCTAGCGATCATGCTATGTATACGCGTTGAAGCTGATTTTTTTTAAACGCAGACGATAAAACAAATAAAAAAAGTAACTTTTCCCTCAAAAACAATTATACTAAATTAACTATTCTATCGAACTTTGAGGAAATTGGGAGGGT